>NC_088332.1:37200000-37547500 GCF_036884655.1 Musa acuminata AAA Group | reverse complement strand
TTCAAAGGAGTTCTTAGTGTCATTGCTGCTGTTGGTAATAGAGGTGTTAATGGAGAGAACAGCCTGAACAGTCAAAATAATGAGGCCTTGTTTGTCTTTGTTTAGCAAAAGACGAGCATATGATGTCAAAACCCCTAGAGCATATGTTGTTTATCCTTTTGAGATGCATCAGATGCTTTTGGAAGTTTCAGTGATAAATTACTAGCAAAAGTGGTAGCAGCCACTTTGCAAGTATTAAAGAGTCGTGCTACTAAAGATTTGCAAGTTGTAGCAATTTAATAATTTGCAAACTGGGAAATTTAAACTTTGATTAGTAAACATGTATAATGGTTTGATTTGAACTTTATCATTAATTTGATGTTGTTTTAGGTAAATGAGCATGATATTTTAATCAGATGTAATGGTATGAATTTGATGTGACCAATACACCTGGTTGGTACGAGATTCAAACCTTGGTCTGATCCACTCTTGAGGGTTTGTTGTTGATTGGTCGCAGTCAAGCTAAATCAGTTTGTAAAGTTCATTCTAGGTCAATTTTGATTGAGGTAGCTTCATCTCATTATCTTATCATTTTAAAACCTCTCAAGGAAAATATCATAGTTCGACAATTTGGCTATCAAACGCCAGACTCTTTGTGATATCTGCTCTTGGATTTTGCTTCTGATTTCAGGCCCTTTAGTTATGAGCAACTTTTCATCTTTGGGTCTTTCTAGCTATAGCACATTGTCTAAGCTAAATAATGGACTTATGTTGCCTCGATATTTGTATTATTAGGAACATATGCATATTATTGAATAATTAATTATATTTTCGTTTTTTGATTGAAATCATGTTCCATATTTTTTTGGACTGCAGAGTCTCTTAGCTAGGTGTCTTTTCTTTGTCTCATGTATTTCTTGAATTTCTTTGGCTTTTTCAGTTTTTATTTTATTTTGTCTTTTTTTAGCTTTTAGATTTGCAATCAAACAAACAATTTAGCAGTCCAATCTGACCATCCAGCCCATTCCTTGCTATCCTTTAAAACCTCTCCGGGGGGACACACATTCTAATATTGATGATAAGCCCAATTTGTTCTGTGACTTTATACTAATGTTGCTTCATTGCCATTTCAATGAATAATTGTAATTAGTTAATGGATCTGGTGGCTTGCCAAAGTATGATGGTACATTCTAGGCTATGTGACTATGAGCTTTCTGTGATAAATGTTTTTGTTGGTTACTTGCATAATCTAGCCTAGTATGTCAGATTATAGAGGCATGAATTTCTAACTGTAGATATTAGTTTCCCTTTTGACAACAATGGATGTTAAACATCCTAGGCAATTTTCATGTGCCTCTCCATCTATTATCTTGAACATGCAGTTTATTTACATTAATTCCTTTTCAATGATTAGTTGGAAAAAAGAAGCAGCAGCATAATGATGGCTTCTCTCAGTTTACTAATGATGAATTAGGAATTATGGATTTTATTGATTCTTAATGGTTGGCGAGCTGTTATAGTCTACATTCATATGAAAAATTTCTGCTTGTTTACTTGAAAAGATTTAAAAGAATGGCAAGAACAAAAACGAGAAGAAAATAAGGGTAGGTAAAAGAAGATTAAGCAATGAGAGAAGAGAAGAAAAGAGGCAAGAGTAGATGGGATACCTTTAAATTATTTATCATGGTCTCTCCACTTTTGGGGAGAGAAAAAGAAGTTTTAGATAGAACTACAGAAAAGACAGGTTGGGAGAGAACTTTGTTCTTTCTGTTTTCCTATACTTCTAATGTTTGTAACCAAACGAGAGAAGTTGATTCTATCCACACTTATCTAATTATTCTTGTCAAACAAGAGAAAGCATCTTTCTCTATTTTTTTCTTCTCTTCTCCCAACCTCCAACATCTCTCCTCCCTGAAAGGCTGATATTGTGCTTGATATAATTGCAAACATTTAACTTTTAAACCTTCCTATATCTAACATGAATTTTTGTAGGACTCTGTTTTTATCTGCTTGTGGTCTATTAAATATGGTGAGCTACAAGAAATTTTGACCGCTAAATGAGTTGCCTTTGGCTGGTCAAGCCTGATCCTGCAAGCATCTTGATTAACTGGGAGTCTAAATGTAGGGCTCTATATTTTTCTTAGAATATATCTGCTGAGAGGAGTCTCACAAACTAGAACACATAAATCTTGTCTCTGATGTTGTTTCCCCTTTTATTTTTTAAGGTTAGGTCTTATAGAAGAGTCCCTTACCAATTCTTAATATTTGATTTTTGTAGATTTTACCTTACAAAATTGTGGTTATGATAAGATAGGCAACAACTGGCAACAGTCTATTAGATGTTATAAGTTGAGAGGGGTCCCTATTTAGGTTTTGAGTTCTTTTAGCTGTTCAATGAAACGTTAAGCCTAATAAATAATTGGTGCTTTCATTTAAATTGGTCCTTTTGTAATATTTGATTTTAAGAGGCAGAATTAGTAAAATTGCATATAAACTTCTCATCTGGACTTTTTTGCACCTTAGTTTTCTAAATTTTATAATAAGATACATGAATCTTAGGATTAATGTAATTCCATCAGCTACATTCAGTGCTTTTACAAGTGCTCCACAGTCAAAGCAAATATTCATTTACATCTCATAGCAATTTTTTTTGGAACAGGAATAATAAACGATTTGAAATTTGACCATTGTATGGTGTTTTAATGAAAATGCTATCTGTTCCTAAAAAATCTAACGATGTTTAATCATTTAGATATTTTATATCTTAATCTTGCAATATTCTTCTGCAGAACTTAAGGAGAAACATCAAAGAGATCTACAGGAATTGACATTGACAACTCAACCTTTCAAGATATTGCAGCTCTTCTTTTTTGCCATATTGCAATACCTTAAGCAGACACTTCTATATGTTTTAAAGAAAGGTGGTTGGCTTATGGGTTTGACTATCTTGTTAGCGGCTTTTGGTCTCTTTCTTGTGAATGGTGATGGCACCAACGAGAAGGTATTTGTCCCTTGAATTATTATGTTCTTCTTTAGGAAATCAATTTTCTAATGTTGCAATGTGATTGTATTCACTCTCTCGGACATCCAACATTGTACTGGATGGAAACAATAACAGTAGTTGTGTTCTATATGTGGAGGTTGCTTAAGTAACTTAGAGATTATTAGTATTCAACAAGATGATAAATTCTCGTCTGTTGGAATTATAACAAGGTTTACTAGTTTGTTCAATCTATTGTGAATTTTAGTTGACCTTGATACTTTGTTGTTGAAATAAATTTATTATTTTATTTGTTGTTCACCGTGTCCACTTCAATGATGGCAGCATGTTCAGGAGTTCATTCGCTATACAAGATTTGGTTTGTGGTGGGTGGCACTTGGTGTGGCATCATCAATTGGGCTGGGTAAGTGCATGTTGCAAGTAGGAGTTTAGTGAATTAGGTTGAACAGATTGATTTTGGCTGTTTGGCTGATAATAGTCTGAAAAGAACGTCCATATAAGAGACATCTTAATGATCATCTTGGTTCGCAATGCATCTTTTCTCTGGTTAACTTTAATGGTATAGCCTGTGTGTGATTCAGTAGATCGAGAAAAACTTATCTAGATATTTTGCAGCTCGGAGGCTAATACACAATGAAATAATGTTTGAAGTGAGCAGCGGAACCAAAATAACAAAGATGACTGTTGCATAGGCTTACTTTTGCACATCTATATATGACTGTTAATTGTCTTCATTAGATGCCTCGACTCCATTAGAGCTATCGTATAATTAAATAATTCTTATTTGTTTAATGCACAAATTAATTCATGTGCTTGATTATTTAATTAAATAATTAAATAATCAAAATAAGATGCATGAAAGTTCATGTGCTTCTTAACACTAATTAAATAATTCTAGGCTTCATGACTTTTGTATTCATCTATTGTATGAGATATGGAACTGGTTCATCATGATGCATAACTTTTCTTGCTTTTTTCAGGGTCTGGATTGCACACCTTTGTGTTGTATCTGGGTCCCCATATTGCATTTTTTACAATCAAGGCCATGAAGTGTGGTCGAGTTGATCTTAAAAGTGCTCCATATGATACAATACAGTTGAAAAGGCGACCTTCATGGCTTGAAAAGAACTGTTCTGAGTTCGGTCCACCATTATATCAATCATTACCAGGTTCCCTAGTTAAGGTTCCAATCAGCAGTATACTCCCTCAGGTTCAGCTAGAGGCCATTCTTTGGGGTTTGGGTACTGCCCTTGGAGAGCTTCCTCCTTATTTCATCTCAAGAGCAGGTATCCTTTCTATCTGAATTACATAAACCATGATTTAGATTCTTGTGATATGGCTTCTTTGTGCAGTGTTTTTTGTTATTGTTTTAGAGCTAAAGTAATATCATTTACTTTTATATGGTCTTCATGCCTATATTAGCAATATCGTTCTATAATATTATTGTGTCATTAATCTACAATTGAGGTGAAAAATTTTCAAAGCCAAACTTTTGGAGAAATTCTTGAGCAAATACCACATATACTGTAAGTAGGACGATCAGATTTTGGGTATCTGTATGGACATAGGAAGATTTATCTGGGAAGTAATAATTTTCTTTTGTCATCTCTTCATCTCTACTGAGATTTGATTTGAAGGCACAAAGATACTGAGCTCAAACCTTCAAAAGAAAAAAGGATGGACTAAATGGCTTATGGGTAAAATCAGACTTTCACACCTTGATCAGTTCTTTAACTGTTTGAGTTTTAGTGCAATCTGCTATACTAAAGTATATTAATACAAGATATGTGTTCTATGGAATTTGTTGGTGTTCATATAGAATTACGAAAACTAAGTACGTCATTCAGTGCAAGAGAAGAGGATAAAACCTTTTATTGTGATCTAGCATCACTTGTCTAGGCTATCTTTGTTAGTACTTTTACTAATTTTTCACATCTAGTTCTTTATCAACATGAGAAAGGATTATTTTTTTGCAATTTTATTCAGAGTGAAAAGTATATTTAAATGCAATATAGACTTAGTATGGGGCAGATTTTACTCCCTAACTTGATAGAAATAAGAAAAAGTTGAACTTAACTCTTTGAGATAAGAAGTGGGACTTCATCTTCCAATGGATCCTTTATTTCTTGGCATTAGTGGAGTTGTGTTTGTGCATTCACGATCAAAGAAAAGAATAGTTGATTGATGATGCCAAGATGGCAATTACAAAGACTTATGGGCAGCTGCATTTATATGGTACTGAGAGGTACTATCGCAAGTTGGGAAATGAAGAATACTACTCTTGGGCCTGTATGAATTTGTCGTCACTAACTTCATGGTATGTAGCCAGTATGTGTCTAAGACTCGTAAGGCACTTGATACCAGTACTGATGCTAGTAAGCTATTGGCATGAATATGTGCCTGTTACCACAATACCAAGCTATTAGATTGCTACCTTTTCTCATAGTTTAGATTAAGGCTTTCCATCTGTTTATGGACATCAGGCCTTTAAACATGGTCTTTCGAAAGAGCTATAAGCCTATAACAGATGTGCCTGTGATATGATAATATGCCATCAGATTTTTCATCACAAAATAAATGCTGTTATCATGGACTGGATCATGTACGGTGGATAATTTCTTGATAACCATAAGTTTGAAGGAACTAAATGCAGAATGCAACTTTGTCAACCAAATCAGTAATGGTGCATCGACTGAATGAACGATATTGAGTAGCTAAGTATTAGATTCGCTGCATTATCTTTCTTAGATACATCATTGTTATCCTCTTTCTTTTTTTTATCATTTTACTCTAAACAAAATCTTCATTTTTATTGTTATATTCTATGATCTGGTATTTTGCTTAGTTAAGTATCCAGGATTTATAGGCATTTACAGTTTTGGTAATCTTTTCCTACTGATATCTTATTTTAATTCCAATCTTAGAATGGTCAGTTTGATATCAGTTTGTCTAACACAAAAGGCAATGCAGCACGCTTGTCTGGAAGCAATTTGGAAATGGAGGAGATTAGTCCAGCTTCATCAACAGATGGTTTTGTATCTTCTTCTTTGAAGCAAATTAAGATCTGGCTACTCACTCACTCTCAGCATCTTAACTTCCTGACAATATTAGTACTTGCTTCAGTAAGCTTCCTCTCTTTTCCATGTAACAAGTATAATATTTCACCTGCATATTACATGCATATTCTCCCAAGTATTTATCTTAAAAATTGTTTCTTTCAGATCTTGAATAGGTAGTCAACGGGCTCAGTAGTAGTTCCATTGAGGATAAATGTTCCTTTTTTTCCTTCTGCTTGTTGAATTTTAGTTCTTAATAAGTAAACAGTTTTCTAATTGAAGAAATTATCAGTTCCTAGTATTTTTTTAGTAGAGCTTCCGGAGTTACATACAAGATTGTTACATGAAAATTGCATCACTATCGTCTAAATGGTGCTGCAATTTAGGTGCCGAACCCACTTTTTGATCTCGCTGGTATCATGTGTGGGCAATTTGGAATCTCATTTTGGAAATTCTTTGTGGCAACCTTGATTGGAAAGGCATTGATAAAGACTCACATTCAGGTAATTTCTTGATCTTCTATTAGAACTGCATTCCTATAAAATAGGTGATCATTTTATCCTTGAGGGTATTTGATTCTTCATTCACTTATTATCTTATGTTTTATTGACTTTCTTGGTAATATATATAAAAAATAGTGAGATTGCTTTCTTTTGTTCAACAAATATTGTGATGTATTTTAGGGCCCATTTGGCTTTTGGAGAGAACTTCCAATTGAAAATTTTTTCCACAGGATTCCACTGTCAATCTATGAGATACAAACACATTTCCAAATGAAACTAGTCGTACATATTTCAATCAAGACCCATGTATTTGGATTCTTCTATGACAGTGACCTGTGAAGTCGAGGGCACGATGTATGTACCTTGGTTGGCTGTGGACCTCTAGGGTGGAAATTGTAGGTGCTCCTCCATCTTTGCATACTTGAGCGCACCACATAAGTTAGCTGCCTGTATTTCTGCTCCATCCTCACTGCCTTTCCCTCCCTCTGCCACTGCTGGCTTTCATATTAGCTACCCAACATGACATCTCCACATGGTGCTCATCTCTGCAATGTGTCAGAGCTGTCGTTGATGCCGTGTCTGCTGCCATGGCCATTCACTCAACGTTCTGTATCCTTCGTCCTCCTGTCCATCTACTCTGCCACCACCACTGCCGCCAATCCCGACCCTTCTTTGACATCCTGCAGCAAACAAGAGCAACACCAAGCATTGCAAAATCCATGATCTCATGAATGATCCAGATGTGCTCCAAGCTCTGGGTTCACCGGCCTAGAACTGCAATGTCTGTCCCCAAATTCACTGTCTCACTTGCTTCTGTGAGACATTTAATGACCGCATGGCAGCAGCAGATCAGCAGTGGAGTGGCATCAGAACAATGTCTGCAGGAGGGGACCAAAGATGAATAGGAGACTGAAAATCCCTAACACTCACATGGTACTCAGCAGTATGGAAAAAGGGATCTGAGGTCCTTTTTTTCCACATGGATAATCTGATACACCCAGACACCCACTCCCTAGCTGTTGGAACTTTTACCTTTTCCCCAATAGACCAGATTCCATGTAATTATAGGTGATTCAAACAAGGATTGTTCAAAGCATCAAGGTTGTAGGAAAAGCTGATACATCTAAATTTATAGTGGTGTAAGGTGCAATGTTCTTATGATCTCTTATTTGCTTTATTTTTCAGCATTTCTGATTGATTTTTCTTTGTAGCTTTGCTGCTCTGAATGATTGGACTAAGCTTTTGTATGCTTTTACAGACAGTTTTTATTATTTCTTTGTGCAATAATCAACTCTTGGAATGGTTGGAGAATGAGTTGATATGGGTGCTTGGCCTCATCCCTGGTTTCTCGTCAGTGCTGCCCAGCTTAATTGACAAATTGCACATGGTTCAGAATAAGTATTTATCAACTCCAGTTCCAGAACCCACTCTCTCGGATGGAATGGTAGATCAATTTTTTGTTACATTTTCAATGTAGGCAGGCACTTCTTTTGTGGTACCATATTGAACTGTACTTCCTGGTTCTTTTAGGCAAAGCAGTGGAACCTGTCCTTTACCACAATATGGAATACTTTCATATGGCTTATGCTCATGAACTTCTTCGTGAAAATAGTGACTGCCACGGCAAAAAGATATCTCGAGGAGCAGCAAGAATTGGAATTGACCAACAAGAAATTGGCATTAAAATCCACATGAACCAAGCATGGGATTGTTTCTTACTAATCTTTTCACAGTTGAGCAGCATCAAGTAGATTCAGCAGCTGCTTGTGCTACATACTCTGTGAATCTCACTGTTCCACAAAAATACCACAAGTTGTACAGGGTTGGAATCTGATGGCAAATTCTATTTATTGTCTTGCCTGAAGGGGAATGCATGTTGTGCATTCAATTGTGCTCTTAATTGCTTAAACATGAGAATCTGCAAATTCTCATGGTCACTGACTATTTGTTGTTCCAAACAGATGGAAAAAAAATAGTACCATTAGCAAATGACAATCTTAATGATTCCTTAGTTGCTTTTGTGGGTAGCAGTACTTTTCTTGCTGCCATTCATTTGTTACATTCTTTAAAGTTTTCATTTACCATTTTGATTGTGTTGGTGCATTAGATGCTGCATTGAAATAGTTGTTTTCTTTGTCTCGAGAGGGGAAATAACAATCTTTAGATGGATTTCCTAGTTTGATTTTGGATCTATTCTGTTGTCTATGACTACCAATTCCGATTACCAAACTCGATCCTTCTCAGATCTACATTTTTTCGCATCACAATTTTTTTCTGTGTTTGTGACGCAACTGTTACTTCTTTTATTAATACACTAAGTTAATTATCAATCATGTTGTCAAAAGATTGATTCTTTGGCGTTAATTCAAACAAAATTCATGAGAAAAGAAAACACTCAATGTATCAAATAATACAATGACGGAATGAATATGCAACCCTGTCAACCTGGTGGTTTACATCAATAATTTTTGTGGCTCCATTGCAGCAATGCAGTCTTAGCAATCAGCTTTTTTGTTGAGAATATAAATAAACCCTTTTAAAGATGTGTATCGATTTTGGATGCACCTGCGTTGATGCATCAGATCTCGAAAGGCTAGAGTAATACTAGGCAGTCCTCTTTCACCCTATGCTTCGATCGTTGGATAGATATTAATTTTTTAGATTGCATCAACTAATGGATATTTGTTGAGTTGACATATTATAATTTTATAAAAGATATGTCTGTACAACCTAAGTATAAAATAAATAAATTCAGATATATCTATATATTTGTTTATTTGTATGTGAGAGTGAGAAACCTAAATTTAAAATGACAGATGAAAATAACTAAAAAACGGGAATACATGCGCAAATTTACCTTTCTTTTATGTTCAAATGTATAAGTCATGGAGACAACATGATCTTAACAACTTGCTGCATCAGCATAAGTTGCACCAATTGTCATGCTCGAGTCTATCCCTTCTTTCCTGCCAGCTGAGTCCTCGTTTGACATTGTTATACCATAATTGTGTATTATAATTACTGTTTTTTTCTGTACAATTACAAGGGACGCTTCACACAGCAGTCACCCCATGCCTCATTGCCAAGAAAGACACTTCAGCAGTAACATAGAAAATGGAAATGAAGCAGTATGTTATAATACACAGCTCTAGTTGTCGGATGGGCAGTATGACTTTCTATAGGAAGATTTAGAGCATGAGCTGGCATTAGCATTGCAAATATCTGAACCCACAAAAGAATGTTGCACATATGAACTCATTCGAGCAAATGAGTTTAGGCTAACCTTTCTTTTAATTCCTTTAGTAAAACTCTCAAGGGGAGAGTATAAGAGTCAGAGATAAATCTCTCAACTATTAATATATGGAACTAAAGTCCTTGAATGGTAAGAATTAAAATATCATCAAGACAGAGAAATATAAATTTATTTTTATTTTTTTAATAAAATCAATTATCAAATTTATTGATTTGAAATTTAAAAAGTAAAATTATAAAATCAAATTTTTTATGTTGCGTTTGCTTGAGTCGATATAGCGATCGATCAACTTGCATACATTTTTTCTTATTTAGGCATGAAAAATCTTTTTTTATTATTTTATATATATATCTTTTATTCTGGATCTTCCTATAGAAAGATAGTCTTTAAATTCATTTCATAAACAAAGAGTTCATAAATGAAAACAAAAATAAGTATAACTTGGATGGTACTAATTGGCACTACAAAAGTATCAAAATAATCAATGCCAAACTTTTTATTGAAAACCTTAAGCAATAAGCTTGGCCTTGTATTTTTCAATTATATCATTAATCCTAATCTTCTTCCTGAAAATCCATATATAATCAGGGATTTAGCTCCAAGAGATAAATGTCGAATCATAAATTTTAATGATGAAATCAATTGATGAGTTTATGGACTAATAAGTGTTTGAGATAAGTGACACAAGAGAAACTAGATCATAGACTTAAACCATCGAAATGTAAATCGTTGAAATGGGAGAATCAGACGTTGGGTCGAAGAGCATCATGTCAGAGATTGGATGTTAGGTCGAATGATTAGTCGATATGCCAGATGATTGACTTCGTGCCATGAGTTTGGGCATCGGGTCGGAAGGATCGGGTAATGCGCCAATAAGATTAAATATTGTGGGAGGTCAATATTTCGATGGATCGAACAATACGTCGAAGGAAAGACGATGCGAAGTACCGAAAGAACAGATGACATTTCAGATAATGTGCTGAAGGCTTCCTTGTAATTAGAGTTATTAAGTCTAGATCGAAATCATTTAGAATCTAATTGAGTTAATTTTGGGGTGTAACCATGTCAGCTTGATTAGGAGTCTATTGGACATGAACCAAGGTCAAATTAGGCCTATTGCAAGGCTAATTCAGTGTCCTAGGATTGGGCTAGGCGAGGGTACTGCCTATGAGCTGGAAAGCACGGGTTGTGCTTTTTTGGGAATCTCGACAATAGTACCTCCAATGTCAACGGTAATGTCGCCCAGGGCAACGGTAGTACCACCTAGACAAGCAGTGGCACCGCTAGAGCCTATGTTCTTAGGCTTTATTAAGCGGTAGTACCACTTAGGCAGGCGGTGGTACCCCATGAGCCTAGGTTCCCAAGCTCTATCAAGCGATAGTACCATCCGATGCAAGCGGTAATATTGTCAATACTCCGAAAATCTACGGATTTAAATTTTTGCCTCTATTTTTGAAGTCATTTGGGGTCTATAAATACTCTACTCATGCTTGCTTGATAAAGTAAGAAAGGAACAAGAATTCTTGAGGATAAAAATATTATAAACTCTCTTGAAGAGTGTTGAGTCTCTTCCTCTTTGAGTTTAGAGGATATACTAAGGAGGCGTGAGGTCTTTTGTAAAAGAAGGGTACGGAGGTTCTCTCCTAGCCTATAAAAAAGAGATAAGATCGTAACAAGGTAATTAATATTCACTATTGAAAAGAAGATTAATAGTGAAAGCCAATGAGCTCGAGGGAAGAGGAATTAAGAGTGGATATAAGTCGAGACGACTAAACCACTATAATTTGGTTTGTATTTCTCTTTATTTTTTTTCTTATTATTACAAACTGATTTAGTTGCCCATTATATTTACATTCTAAGTTAAACTCATTTTCGATATAAATTTATTAATTAAAAAATTTTAAATTAGAACTTTATTTCGAAAGCTCTAATTCACCTCTGCCTTTATAATTCTAATAGTAAATTAATAAAAATCTAAAGTGTGATTAATAATTATGATTTCTATTTCATTATTAATCATCTCATCTCTTTAGAGACACAAGCATTAGAAGAGCACATAGCTTCTTAAAATAAACTTGGTATATCTATTATTATATAAGAAATAAAATAATCACTAGAGTTCTTTTTAATCTTAGGTTTAGGTTGAATGTTAGATTTTATAGGTGTTCTAAAAGATGACGAAATATCATTTAAAATATTAGTAAATAATATAGTTTTAAAAAAAATATTTTCAAGGAATAATTTCATTAAAGTGTCATTTGAGATTTTTACGATTTTAGAATTTACTATAGGAACCACTATAGCATCCTACAAAGGCTACATCCATTCTTTTAGGACCTATCTTCCTTCACTTGAGTTTTGGAAAATATCTCCACATTCAAAAATAACTTAATTTTAGTTTATAACTCTTCCAAAATGTATATGGCGTTAAGAGAGCCTCCCCTCATAAGTTATGAAATACTCATAAATTAAGGATCAAAGCATTAACTATATCTAAAAGATTTTTTTTTTTCAGTTATATCAATAGAACGAGGTGAATAGGAAACAATGACTTCATTAATTATGAAATGACCTCACCTCATTAGAGTTGTCCTCACCTCCTCTATCACGCCAGAAAAGTCCTTCAATCTAATAGTATAGCTAACAATTTTAATTTTGGAAGCAAACTAAATTGTAATCTTCAATCAAGAAATTGTCAGTAGATTGAAGGAATTATTATATTAAATTTGAAAAGTCATTCACATTCAAAACCTTTCCCTATATATATCTCCCTTAAAAATTACAATTTGGTTTACTTCCAAACCTATAAAATATCATAATTATAAAAGATTACTAATTAGGTTTTGACATATATCTACTAGATGCATCATATCTTGAAATAAAAATGTCTTTCCTGAAATAAATTTTAGGTTGACATGTTCCTAACACATTCACAGATGTTCCATTCGCTATAGTTACACTTCCTCTACTTGAGATTTTGTAAAAAAAAAAATCATTCTTGATTAGTAGAAATATGGATGTTTACACCAAAATCTAGTCATAATTTAGAATTATGATAGGTTAGATTCACAATTATGATAAAGAAAACAAATATGAAAGAGAAATTTGATGGTTCAATCTCAATTATATTGACTTGAGGTTTAGATTGAAAGGAGTCATTCTTTGTAAAAATCATCTATTTTCTCGGTAGAAGCAAGGTGATTGCCCCAACCATAAACATAGCAAAAGCAATCTTTTCCTAGCTTCTTATTCCCTTTGGGTTTAGAGGAACGATGAGAGTTTTAAAATTAGTTGGATTCAGGGTTAAGGTTAGAATTTAGATTAAGATTTAAGAATCTTAATTTAGACTTTTTACCCTTATATTTGAAGTTTTACTTTACACATTAAAGTTATGATCTTGGTTCTAGTTAGAGTTTCTATTATTTTGAAAATGGCTTTAGGATTCAATCATATAGTCATATTGACTTTATTTTATATTTGATTTTCTAGAGTTTCTCTTTGTGGATATTAGTTTTCTATTCTAATAACTTAGATAATAGACTTAAAATTTTGAGTAGTTTGAGATATCCTAATATCTTGATCAAATTTGGACCAAGAGGCAGGAAGTCTATCTAAAATGATGAAATAATCATCCAACAAAGTAACGAGAGTAACAGTTATAAAATATTTGTTTCATAATGCTAACCTAGTAATTAAATTAAATTATTTAACAAAAAATCAAACACTTATATAAAGATTAACATGAATAAATTTTTTTTTTTATTTTTGGGCTAGTACCCCATTTAGTTTTAATCGTAGGTGAATACTATTAAAATATTAGAGCAATGATACTAAAATAAAAATAAATCTAAATATGTTAAAATTAAAATAAAAAATTTAAGAGATGAATTCGAAGACGTGCAAGTACTATTCTAAGCATATTCCTTAGCTCCGTGCAAACATTATCGAAGAGTCACTCAAAATATAATTAGGATGATTCTTTTATAAGTACCATCATAAAAAATCTAAAGATGTTCTACACTAACATAAATAAAGAAAAAATAATGAAATAAGTGAAAGTGAAAAAAACTTCTTTTTGTCTTTTTTTTTCCTGTCTTTCTCTGTTTTTCTCATAATATTTTGCCAATTTTTTGACAAAATTTCAGTATATATTTTTTTATGCTTGGAAGTGGTTTACTTATATCTAAACCCAACCAATAAGGAAATGCCATATGGCATTGTACAGACAGCGCAATGGTACACTCCTGCATGGTGCACACTTGGGCAATACCTAATATAATATAATATTATAATTATAGGTAAATGAGTAAATGAGTAATTTTATAATTATCTAATATATTATAAACTAAAAAAAAATTAAATATGTGTCATGTTCAAACATGCAAGTAAATCTGACTCATCAAATCCAAATACCTACATGTTAATGAGTTAGAGCTAATCTTGCTTTTCAGTCTTTATATATCAAACTCCGAATCAGCTTACAGTTCAACAGTCTTCGAAGAATGATCTTACAAGTACTTCAGTAGTGGATGCAGATTGACGATGTTGTGCAGCTGGTCTCTTCCTGCAACAAACACCTCTTTTCCTGTACTTCAATGGCAATCTTGGCTCACTTTAACATAGCTTTGTTGACTGCATAAAATCCATTGTAGAACACCACAAGTTTGTGTAACGTCGGAAGGATGGCAAACTTAGCTCACTTTATCGTATCTTGTTGGACATAAGTCTCATAAGAGAACGATCAAATCGAAAGATCTCAAGTTGGGATTTTTCATCAACATCCAAATCGAAAGCTCAAGACAAGATATCATCTTGTAGGTCAAAACTATTCCGAGGAATCACGGTGATACTTCAAACTCCAAAAGCTCAAGTTTGAAGATCAAGTCGAGCAAAATTATCTCGGATCAAGTCATCTATGCCAAGTTTTCTTAAAGCTCAACAAATATTTTTGACATGAATTACTTGATAATAATAATTATTAATAATATATATTAAAATAGTTTCATATTAGAACGTACGTATGGAAAAGCTGTGGCTTGGATTTGGTTCGTGTTATAATAGAAACACAATAAAAATTGATACGGAAACAAAATAGCATACCTCCGGCCATTGTCGTCAAGAATTTCTGTAGAGGTTTCTTCTTGAACTTTGGTACTTCTCGGCTCAGAACTCTCGCTTTAGATGGTGTAAGAAAGCCTTTCGCTTCAAAGAGATGATTGAGCCAAAGAACCAAAATTCTCATATATATAGATGTTCTCCCATCAAGAACATTTATTATCACCAAATCATAACGTTCAAGAATTAATTCAAATTTGTAACGTTTGGACCATAATGAAGAACTTTAATAATATTAAATATTTAATTTAATAATAACGATTTTATGTATAAAGAATAAAAAATTGAAATCATTTAAATCATAATAAATGAAGAAATTCATGATAATGAATTATGAATCAACAATTATATTATTATTAAATTAAATATTTAATAATAACGGTTACATTCTCCCACTTGGTCCATACGTTTATCTTAATAATTTGAATTAATTTTTCTTGAACAACTTTCTTAATAAATAAATACACGAATCATAGCGATAAGTCCTCTAAGAGCGAGTATTATCATCCATGTATCACGATGTATTTAGTTTCTTAATCTTAATATGGCAATATTACTTAATGAATAAACCTTATGTTTATTCTTGGTCCTGTAACAATATATTTTTCTCAAAATAATGTGCACATGAATGAGAAAATTGCATAATATATAAGAGTTTTAATATCATTACAAAGTGGAACCAAGTCCCATTTTCTCTACATGATCCTTGAATTTCAGAGGTGGCATGCCTTTAGTCAAAGGATCAGCAATCATCAATTCAGTGCTAATATGCTCAATGACCACTTTCTTTTCCTTTACACGTTCTCTTATGGCTAGATACTTAATATCGATATGTTTACTTCGACTTCCACTTTTATTGTTTTTAGCCATAAAGACAGCAGCTGAATTGTCACAGAAAATTCTTAATGGCTTAGAGATATAATCCATGATTCTAAGCCCAGAAATGAAACTCTTAATCCATACACCATGTGAAGTACCCTTAAAACAGAAGACAAACTCAACTTCCATGGTAGAAGTAGCAGTCAAGGTCTGCTTAGTGCTTCTCCAAGAAATAGCTTCATCGGCCATCATAAAAATATATCTTGATGTTGATTTACGAGAATCAACACAACCGGCGAAGTCTGAATCTGAGTAACCAATCACATCAAGATTGTCTGTATGTCTATATATAAGCATATAATCTTTGGTTCCTTGTAGATACCTCATCACTTTCTTTGCAGCTCTCCAGTGGTCCATACCTGGATTACTTTGATATCGACCTAGCATCCCCACAATAAATGCAATATCAGGTCTTGTACAGACCTGAGCATACATAAGGCTTCCTACGACAGAAGCATATGGGATGTTTTTCATTGATTCCCTTTCAAAGTTGTTCTTTGGGCATTGGTTGAAATTGAACCTATCACCTTTCACAATGGGAGCAACATTTGGTGAACAATCCTTCATCCGAAATCTTTCTAAAAGTTTATTAATATAGGTTTCTTGTGATAGACCTAAAATGCCTCGAGGTCTATCTCTATGGATCTTAATGCCAATGACATAAGATGCTTCACTCATATCCTTCATGTCAAAATTTTTAGAAAGGAATTGTTTCACCTCATGCAGCAAACCCTTATCGTTGGTTGCAAGCAAAATATCATCTACGTATAAAACAAGGAAACATATTTTACTCCCACTAACCTTCTGGTATATGCATTGATCCATGGGATTTTCAACAAATCTGAATGAAGAAATCACTTCATGAAATTTAAAATACCATTGGCGGGAGGCTTGTTTTAAGCCGTATATGGACTTCCTAAGTTTGCAAACCAAGTGCTCACCAACACTAGAGGAGAAACCTTCAGGTTGTTTCATATAAACCTCTTCCTCTAGATCTCCATTAAGAAATGCTATTTTCACATCCATTTGTTGCAATTCAAGGTCAAAATGAGCAACTAATGCCAAAATTATACATAGAGAATCTTTCTTAGATACAGGAGAAAACGTCTCCGTATAATCGATTCTCTCTTTTTGAGCAAATCCCTTTGCAACAAGTCTTGCCTTGTATCTCTCAATGTTGCCTAATGAATCTTTCTTAGTTTTAAAGACCCATTTGTAACCAATAACCTTTGCTTCATTAGGCAACTCTACAAGATCCCAAACTCCATTGCTCATCATGGAATTTATCTCTTCTTTCATGGCAATATGCCACAAATTTGACTCTTTGCAACTCATAACTTGTGAAAATGTTTCAGGATCATTTTTGGCTCTAATATTATAATCAGATTCTTGTAGATATACAACATAATCACTAGGAATTGCTGATCTTTTATTTCTAGTAGATCTTCTTAATGTTGTACCAATGGTTCCTTGAGGAACTTGTGGTTCAACTAGTTGATCAGGAGCTTGTTGTAATTCCTGAACTGCTTGATCTATTAGAATACTATCAACAACTTGTGAAATTTCAATGATTAGTTGTTCAACACTAGTTTATACTTAAGGAGTGCTATGAACTATAACCAATCTATCATTTGATGTAGAAGGTTGAGATTCTATATGATCATGTGTGAAAACTATGTTCTTGAAATGATCGCTCCCACTAATCACATTATCCTCAAGAAATTTAGCGTTTCTTGATGCCACAATCCTAGTTGTGTGAGATGGACAATAGAATCTGTAACCTTTGGACTTTTCGGCATATCCAATGAAATACCCACTAATAGTCCTCGGGTCTAGTTTCTTCTCTTGTGGATTATATATCTTGACTTTAGACGGACATCCCCAAATGCGCATATGTTACAAACTCAGTTTCCAACCTTTCCATAGTTCAAATGGTGTCTTTTGGACAGCCTTGGTTGGAACTCGGTTTAATATATACACAGCCGTCTTTAGTGCTTCAGTCCACAAGAACTCAGGAAGACTGGAGTTGCTAAGCATACTCCGCACCATGTCTAATAAGGTTCGGTTTCTTCTTTCTACAACACCATTCTGGTCTGGAGAACCAAGCATAGTGTATTGGGCAATAATCCCATGTTTTTGAAGAAACTTAGCAAAATGACCAAGTGCTTGTCCATTTTCAGTATATCTACCATAATATTCTCCACCCTATCTGATCTCACAATTTTAATTTGCTTACCACATTGGTTCTCAACTTCAGCCTTAAAGACTTTGAAGGCATCCAATGCTTCATTTTTGTTATGAAGCAAATATATATACATATATCGTGAGTAATCATCTATAAAGGAGATGAAGTATTTCTGACCATGTATGTCCATGTTTGGACAACATATATCAGTATGAATTATCTCTAATAAATCTGAACTCCTATTAGCACCCTTTTTGGACTTATTAGTCTGCTTTCCCTTAATACAGTCCACACAAGTCTTAAAATTAGTAAAATCAAGAGTACTAAGTACCCCATCTTTAACTAATATCTTAATTCTCTCTATGGAGATATGTCTTAATCTCCGATGTCATAGTATAGAGGAGTCCTCATTAATATTACACCTCTTAATGCCAACGTGAACATGCATTGAACTTTGAGTATTATCATTTTGTAATAAAATACGGTAAAGACCATCATATAAAATATCATTCCCAACATAATCAGATTTATGTAATAAACAAAATGATATATTTTTAAAATTAAAGGAATACCCAAATGGTACGAGTCTGGAAACATAAATTAAGTTTAGTGAGAAACTTGGTACATAAAAGGTTTTTTCCGATTTTAAAACAAAACCACTACTTAAAGTTAAAATGCATGTTCCAATTGCTTTCACATGTGAGCCCATCTTATTTCCTGATAAGATGCTTTGCTCACTTCCCACTGGCTTCCTTAGGTTTTGCATACCCTGCAAAGAGTTTGCAATATGGATTGTTGATCCAGAGTCAATCCACTAGGTGTTAATATTAACATTGACCATATTAGATTCATAACATACATATGAGGTTGGTTTACCTTTCTTTTCAAGCCATTGTTGGAATTTCGTGCATTCCTTCTTCACGTGTCCCTTTCTTTTACAAAAAAAACACATTGCTTATTTCTTGATATTAGCTTGGGGTGGTATGTTACCTTTTCCCTACTGATGAGCTTTCTGATTAGCTTGATGTTTGTCAGTTTTGTTTTTTCCTCGAGTGGTTACTACCAATGCACTCTTACCCAATTCCATCACTAGCCTCTCTTCTTCTTGAACACATGGTCATTAATTCATTAATTGACCATTTATCCTTATGTGTATTGTATGAAATTTTAAAAGGGCTATATTAAGGTGGAAGGGTGTTCAGAATATAGTACACCAAGAAGGATTTTGACATATTAACCACAAGTTTCTTAAGTTGAGCCGCAATATCTTGCATTTGCATTATGTGCTCACGCACACCCTTTATGTTGGTGAGTCTAAGGGATGAAAATTTCATAATAAGGGTACTTGCTAGTGCCTTATCTGAAGTGACGAATTGTTCATCAATAGCTTTTAGCAAGTCTCAGACATTTTCATGTTGGTCAACAGAACCATGTATGCCAGCAGTCATCTTAGTTTTGATAAACATCACGCTGAGCCGATTGGATCGCTCCCATCGCTCATATAACGTGATCTCAGTTGGAGTGCTGGTATTAGTGACTATAGGTGGTTTGTCTTTCCTGATAACATAATCGATATCCATCCACCCTAAATGGAGGAGAACCCTCTCCTTCCATATCTTATAGTTATCACCATTAAGTTCAGGAATATCACATCGAATATCAGAGAAATTAACAGTTTGAGAAACTGCATAAAATCAAACATGCTTATATCAAAATTTGAAGCTTAATAGACTAAATTACATGTTTTACCAATGTGAAACATGCAAAAAAATATGAATCTCATGACATAAAAATTGCCTGTGGGCTAAATTCTTAATTCAAATAGATTCATATGGTCTTTATGATAAAACTATCAAATTATATTCCAATTCATAATCCCTGTGGGTAAATTATGAAAATAATCTGATATTTTATCCTGATTAATTATATTAAATATAATAAAAGATCTAGTGAGATAACAATTATTATATGAAATATAATCAATCACGATATGATATCTAATTATTTATGTGATCCTTATTTTAACTTTATATATAATTTTAATTAATTAAGGATGTTGTGGCTAATTCTTAATTAATTAAGATTATATAGATCACTAGACATTTTAAACATAAAAATTGCTCATAAGCATAATTTAATATAAATAAATATGTATACATAATATGAGCATTTTACCAACTAAAATATTGAAAATGATATTTCCTCATGATTTTTAATAAAATATATCAAGAAGTTTCCGAAGAAACCAAAATCAAATCATTTTCATGGCATAAAAAATGAAAACTCTTTCGTATCAAGGCAGAGGTCAAAAGGCTCTGATACCAAATGTAAGAAATCACTGAAACTAATTTGTGTTTCTAAATTGTTATAATAGAAACACAATAAAAACTGATGCGGAAACAAAATAGCGTACCTCCAGCCATTGTCGCCAAGAATTTCTGCAGAGGTTTCTTCTTGAACTTTGGTACTTCTCGGCTCAGAACTCTCGCTTTAGATAGTGTAGGAAAGTCTTTCGCTTCAAAGAGATGATTAAGCCCAAGGACCAAAATTCTCATATATATATATATAGATATTCTCCCATCAAGAACATTTATTATCACCAAATCATAACATTCAAGAATTAATTCAAATTTGTAACGTTTGAACCATAACGAAGAATTTTAATGATATTAAATCTTTAATTTAATAATAACGATTTTATGTATAAGGAATAAAAAACTGAAATTATTTAAATCATAATAAATGAAGAAATTCATGATAATGAATTATGAATCAATAATTATATTATTATTAAATTAAATATTTAATAATAACGGTTACAGTTCGATGACATAATAGATCAGCCAACCCACATCGGTCGCTGTTGAGCTTTTTGGAATTGCAATTGGAATTGCAATTGGAATTGAGTCGAGGATTGAATCCCCAACTTATACTCATTTGATATATGTATTATTTATGGCACATTTAAGGTCGAATTAAAGTACACGTTGATCAAATTCGTGACTGACACGTGTAAAAGAGCATGCCCGGGTGAAAGCGGGTTTTACTTGGAAACGCGAATGAAATGGATGGAATGAGATCCGTGAATGTGTATTTAATTCGTGCGATCTGAGAAAAGAATCATGTGTTTGCGCCCAAATTGGCAGGAGCGGTCCACGTCCGCAGGCCGGCCGCGTCCGGTGGTCTCTGATTCGATCTCTTCCCCATAAACCGATCGCGGGCCGAAACCCTAATCCCGATTCACTCGGGTTTTGATACACACGAAGAAACCAATTAGGAGGGAGGGAGAGATGACGAAGTCGGCGACGGATAAAAGGAGGGTTCGGAGAGTCCCACAAAATGGGGGAAGAGATCCTTCCGATCCCCCATCCAAGGTTTGATCTTCTTTCCTCACCTCTTCTCTGTGGTTTCTTGTTCTTTTTTTCCCATCTCGTTTCTCCTTTCCGGCTCCTTTCATTGCGTTTGGATTTGAGATTTCGTTTCTTTATGAATCTTGCTTTTTTGGGGAACAATTTCTTTTTTGTATATATTGCAATTTTATTCAGCGAAATGAAGTTTGATTGTGCGACTGCTGTTATGGTTAGGGTTATTCGGTCTGTTCGCCGACGCGAGCAGAATTAGGTGCAATTATTTTTACGGCTGAAAGTTCTTGCCCGATGGTGCATTCGTACTTTGATTGTTTTGGTTGTTGATTTTGGTGGTTATGAACTGCCTATTTATTTTGTTCGATAGGTTCTGAACAGAAGTCCAAATTATAGGCAAGTAGTAGTATAAATGGCGGAAGTAGTTCCATACTTATTTTTTCGTGTTAGAAATTTTGTTGTAATGATGGAAATTTTGATTTCGTTGAAAATCCTATGTATATATGCATTTTTTCTTTCTTGCTTGAAAATAAGAATAGAACATTTAAAGTAAAAATAAAAGATGAGATTAAAAACAAAAGATCCACTAAACACATGTCCAGCTATATGCTTCTTGTTATCCAAAATTCCCCCACATGGAAGGAAATCTTCTTGGACCATTTGGTTGTGCTGCTACTATGAAAACAAAAAATGCAAATGGTTGAGTCCTGTATGCTTATTTTTGGTTTTGTGGCTACCAACTACAGATCAGTTCTATAGAATGTCCTACAAGTGATGAAGCTTGAATAGGATGGTTATATTTTTGACTCATTGACCAAAAACTGAATGAAGTTTAGATAAACTACCAATAGTTATTTTGTCTTAGTTGCTGCAAGTCTTATCAAGTGCATTGGGATTAGATACATTCCAGGACCAAGTGATTACCAAATATTTGCATGTGAAGTCGAAGAGTAAAGATTTAGATGAAGGAAACCATATTTATGCTAGCATCTTCAGTTTATGAGAAGATAACTACTGAGAATGACTGCATTGAGTTTGAAATGGCAAAACCATTATTTTTTCTTCAATGAAAAATGTCTAATATATAGCTAAACTGCTGGCAGAAATTGCTATTTTTTTCATCTGTTTTAATATATCCTTCCTCTCACCTTCTATATAAGAAGTAGGTTGATAGAGGAGGGATATTGGGAAAAATGGCTGGTCTCATCCTTTAGTCTCACATTTCTTATCATCCCTCTTTTCCATCCATGATTTCAATGTATAAAAACACATCTTGGGCATATTTATGTCAATCAAATTTTAAGCTGATCAAGAGTGAATAATTATGTAGTGGTCAATTCATTTCTACATCACTCAGTAGAAAGAAGAATTTGAAGGAAGAAAAAATTTGGAGTAGGTAAAAAAAAATCATAGTTAACAATTGAGGAAAAAGAAAAGAAGTCTAGTCAATTTATGACCCTTTCTATAGTCCATTTCAAGCATGGTCGGAGGGGGATTGCATCAAGTTGTTGATAACCAGTGTACAACTTCATCAAAACTAATTTTATTATAATTTACTGATTTGTGGGTCTACTAAGAAAATATAATAGGTAATGCTTTTATTTGTGAATAGTTAGGGCCTTAGGGGTCATTCTGATACTACCGATCAAAGACAAAATGTAGGAAAAACCATCGAAATGCGGTTTATACATGTTCAAAGATATACAAATGGAACCATTAGATAGGGTGAGTGAGTTGAGATTAGTGGTGGGTAGAGGTAAGCGAAGATCAGAAACAACAAGAAAGAATTTGCTGGTTCTTGTCTTGATTAGTAATAAATATTACCCTCAAGAAGGGTCTAGTGCAGGAAGATGTCCATTTGTCTTGAACTTCATGGTTGATGTAAATCTAAGGTTTAGCTTCTGCCACTCTCGATTTTATTGCTGCTGGTCACCCCAAGATTTTTAAACTATGTATGAGGCTTCAGTCATAGGACTTTTTAATTGATCTAGATGAATTTGGCTTATAATCATATATTTCTTTCAATTTTAACTAACTGAATACACAACACAGAAGTTCATAATAGTAGCCCTAGGAGCCTATCCTTCGAATCGGTACCATGATTTTTATTTTCCAAAACCTGCAACACTACCTGTTCTTGAGAGCTATCAACCTGCTGTTTTAACTCCTTTTGGGATCTTATCTAGATTCTAATGATGTAGAGATTAGAAACTAATGATTAAACATAGTATGCCTTATATTTGGCATCTGCTGGACACATTTATGATAATTAAGCCACTTAAAAACTTAACCATATAAATATTGCTTATCAAAAATCAAACTAGCATCCAAAACCTAGAGGGATGTGTGTGTGTGTGTGTGTGAGTGAGGGAAGAAAAGGGTGCCTGCCTCACTTCTTATCTATATATTTACTTTTGGTAGGGTGCAGGCATGTTACCAGGCCAAATGTCTTTAATCTTATAACTTACACTTTTTTCCATTTTCCTGCATATAAAGTTGAGTTAAAGTGTGATCAAAGAAGGAAAAGTAGGATGGCACCTGCTGAAACCAAGAGCAAGGAACCTACAGTGGGGTCTTCCATTTGGATTTACTATTTTCTAAAGTGATTGAAATGTTCAATTGGCAGATGATTTAATATGCTTAGATTAACAAAGTAGATAGGCACCAAGTTCATTTGTTAAAATTAACACAGCCAATCTAAAGGTGGGCACAATTTAGGTGACATGTAACTGTTGTATAAAGCAAATTAATTAAGTTAACACCCAAATCCTATGAATTCCTTGCAAGTCTGGGTAGGTTTGTGTAAAGATTTCCATGAGAGAAGAAAATAATGTTTCCACCTGATCAAGCCAGCATTTTTTGGTCAAATATTTGCGTCGCAGATTTAGGAATTCTCGACTGATTTTCAGGATTTGAAACAGCTTGTCTATGGAAACAACTTTCAATGTCACATTTGCTGGGATTTTGGCATTTAGTATCAACTAATGTAAAGAAAATATTATGGTGAGTCAATCACCCAGTGTGTCTGTTGCATTTAGTAAAGAGAATTTAAGGGCTGCTGTGCAAAAAAAAAACAGAAGTGAAACTGTCATAAGAAACTGGTCAATACCTGCTGGATTAATATCTCCTAACTTCTGTTTGCATCTGATTTGTGGCTACTTTTAACTCACTGCTTTTAACTCTTTCTAGGACTCAGTTTCATATTTGATAAAATAACTGAAATTGCATATTACATCGAAGAGATAGGGGATGATGATTATTTTAGGATCAAGAGGCTAATTAAGTGTCAACATGCCAGCAAATTATTTTGTATACAAAATTTAACATGAAACTTGAAATTTATTGAAAAAAATAAATGTTCAACAACTGATAATAAATGACTACAGATCAAAACTTGCCTAGTGGACTCTAGTTTCACAGTGTCTAGCCCTTTATTCATTAAACATTGAAGCAGGCAGTTGGAGAAACCATTCCAATAACTGATTTCAGTTACATAAGAATCCATTTAAAATCTCTAATATTCAGCCAAACAACATTACAAACCCCCTGTTGTCAGTATCACTGGTTTCTTTTAGATGGGCATCGACTATATGAGGGAGGCACTATTTATAAGACATGCGGGTATACTAGCTGATTGAATGAAGTATCAGCCTGTTTTACTTTGAGCTCAATCTAACTCAATTGACTTCTTAAAGTGACTAACACTTTTGTTGATCCTCCAATTAAATTAGTTCACATGTGTAGGATGTAGATTCCAAGGCCTAATGAACCAGGAAAAGTATGCCTTAATAAACTATTAATTTCTCTCGCTCTCTCTCTCTCTCTCTCTCTCTCTCTCTTTATATATATGTATATATATATATACAAAAAGAAACCATAAACTGCATTTAATTACATAAAGTTACATGTTCTATATTTCTATATTTAAGCCCCTTGCATTCTTTGGTAGGGTTCACACTGACATAGGAAATCTCTATGTTTCTTTGGGACAATAATGTGCACTGTGATCCAACATAAAATACTTTTATTACATTTTGGATTTTTGCACTACATATTATTAAATAGTTCTGTTGTGTGGTAGTCTGTAGAGGTTTGTGGCATAAAAGATGAAAATTAGGGGTTTAGAAATTCTGTTGTTATCCTTTACTCAATGCATCCTAAGATGAAGTGGTTGTATTGTACATTTCATCCAGAAACCAATGTCTGAATTCTACAATTTTATTTTCTATGGCTATTCCTGATTTTCACTTGGATTTTGCTTCTATAATCTCTCAATTTAAAGCACATTTGAAAGAAAATAATGTAAATGTTAAAAGAATCAGTGACACAATTTTAATGTTAAATATGTATCAGGAGGTTAGTACTTATGCTTATGCCCAAACGGGATTAGATGAATTTTCATAGGAATCATTTTTGGTGTTGGAAATTTTTTGAGGAAATTTAAATGCTTACATTGATAATTTGAATATGTAAATATTGCAAAATATTGAAATGGGAGACATGACTTCAGATGCTGCTGTCTTCTATATATTTTTCAAGAATAGGAATAGATATATTATGTTTTATTTGCACATAAATATGTTAAATTAACATTTTATCACGAGGAGGATAAATACTATTGCAGAAGCTAAAAGGTTATATAATTATAACAGAAGTAAAAATTAATAGAAATTATTGATGATTTCAGACTCATATTAGGAAGATAAATAAGTATATTTGAACTAAATGATGATACTTAAATTTAGAGGAAAATCACACTAATATCAAGTGGGATTTGATGGCTCATCATGTCAAGGTAGTGGTTTCATATTGAAGAAAGGTTAGCAGTGGTGAAAACTCTAAAAAATAATTATAGCAAAATGGGTATTAAAATGGAAGTGAATTAGATATTTTTAATTATCAGGAAGAAAGACCAAGAAAGTGGTAGTTTCACAAAAATAAGGCTCACGACAGTCTTACACTATGATAGGGACAAAAGATAGAGTGAAGCATATATATATTTGCACAAGAAAAGGGAAAAATTGAGATGTTGAGCTTCTATATTATGTAAAAAATAAGTAAAATGGAGGAATTGTTTTCACAAATTATTTAGCCAGTACTTTATTTTATATTTAGTGTTTTTAGATCTAGAATATAGCCATGCATTTAGGAGCCATAATTTGTCAGTAAAATTTATCCGATGTAAAAAAGCAATAAAAAGATAAAAATCGAGTACTTTATAAGGCTAAATGACATCCTTATTGAGGTATGAAAGTGGGAGATTAAAGAATACTTGGGGTTTGTTCCCACTGCATCTTCGATGGAGTTTTTCATTATTTCTATGGTATTATTTAATGGTCTTATTTTTTGAAAATCTCTTCCCCAAATTATCTTAAACTATGCTAATCATAAGAGTTGGAAATTGGCCAGGCATAAAATTTTAGAAAGTGATTGTTTTGGTCAAGGTTAGCCTTATCGGTCTGAGTCAGCGTGTCGGCCAGCGACACGGTATTTGTCGCCCCGTATCGGTGGCAAAAAATTACTCTGAAATTATCTAAAAATAAAAAAACTTAGATTAGGATTTTTAAGTTGGAAATAAATGTAAATTGCTCCGAAATTAAACCTATTCTATGTTCACAAACATATAAATCACCCTAATATGCATGAAATACAAAGATATCACCCAATATGTGTCTAATGTCGATTAAATCAGCATTAAACAAACTATTCACAGCATTAAAAATCATAATTACTCCCTAATTGACTCTATTCTTACCATCATAAAGGCCTTAAACAACATATTAGACATCGAGAACATAAAATAAGCTTAATCATCTCATAAATCAACAAAAATCTAGAAAAAGAATATGTATCTTTGATTAGAGAGTTCTTCCTGTAACTTAGGTATTAATCTTTCCAAATTAGCCTCCCAAGCTTGATCCAATCCACAAATTGCAACCTTATGGAGTTTACGAGAGTGCAAATGAGAGAATGAGAGAAAGAAGTGGGTGAGAAAGAGATTGAGAGAGCAGAAGAGCGTGAAAGGAGAGTGAATGAAGGGGTCGAAAGGGTTTAAAAACCCATAGATCTGGTTCAAACGATCAAATGGACCGTTTGAATTCAATATATCTCAACCATTGATTGGTATCGGTTGAAAACCGACCGTTACCGATTAGTGCAAGTTGGTAATGGTCGGATTTTGATTTAGTTTGGTACACACCCTAGCGATACAGGGTCATATGCCATGGATCGCTTAATACAGGGCGGTCTACGTGTCGGTCCCTTATCAGACCGATACATACTGCCTAGTAAACTGCGGCACAATGAACATTGGTTCCAATAATTGCTAATAATTTCTATATAAATGAGGCTCACGAGTTGCCTGTTTTGGTACTAAGACAATTATAAAAGTGAAACTTCTTATATATTTCTAAATTCTAATTATGATTTTAGCTTTATGTACCTGTGAATCTTGCTTAATTGTTAAAATACATATAAATTATATGCAAAACTGGAGTTGTCTTTTGATAGATTGGTATTTATAAAGTTATTTGGCAGGTATCGTTTATATAATGCCTGAAAAAAACCCATTTTGGAATGCTGATGAAATGTATGATTCTAATTTGTCGTTCAATCTCTCTATATTCGATGTAAATTTGACACACTATTAGATAGATCACTTTGTAATTTGTTCTTTGTTGCTGGACAGACTTGTTTTCCCTGGTTTGGTTGGTATGTTACTTCGATCATTTAAATTTTGGATTCTTTTACACTATGGAATGACATTTCACAAGGCTGCAAAAACTATTTCTTGTGAATGATGATGCTATCTCTGACATACTTGATGTTAGTCTTGAGATAAAAGGGTGACCCATGATGCATGAGACCTTTTTCAATGGAGGTTCTATGTAGAGCCAGTGAATGCGATCTCACCCCCATGGAAGTGGGGATTCCATAACTTGGACCCTATTTAGGCAAAGGGTCAATGTTAGTCCTGAGATGTGGTTCTTGAAAGTCCTCTTAATGGATGATGTAACTGGGAAATTGTGCTTTATGTTGAATTCTTGATGTCATACCCCCTTTGTGCTTGATTTCTTTCGACTTGTTTTTTAGTTACTTTTTCTTCACAAAGGCAAATTTACATTTAGGATGTGATTATAAGACAAAATGATGAAAGACAATTATATTCATTGTCACTTTATATTACTTAATGAGCCTGAATTTGTCAGGTGCTACCATTGGATTGTGTCCCCAATCAACTTAAGGGCCATGTCCCTGGAGAAAAGATTAGGCACCTTTATGTTGAAACTTGCTATTTGTTGGATGAATAACTCCTTTTGATTTGTCAACTGGCAGGCCATATTGTTGCATGTATTATGTCAGAATTTATTAGCACATAGTTTAAACATATTTAATTATCTCTTTGGATTTTGATTGTCAAGCAGCATATTGTATTTATTAGCACATGGTGTCTTAGTTTTTCTTCTTTTTTTTCTGAATAAGTTTGATGAAGGGGTTGAATGTTTCTATCAAACTACTAGCATGATTTGTCTTACATGCTTCATGTTATTTGCAGAAGACATCTTCGAGTAAAGATGTTTTTCAGCTATTTGCTGAGAAGGTTAGAGACAATAAGAAGCTAGAATCAAGATGGGCTATCATG
The DNA here is from genome assembly GCF_036884655.1 of Musa acuminata AAA Group. NCBI lineage: Eukaryota > Viridiplantae > Streptophyta > Magnoliopsida > Zingiberales > Musaceae > Musa > Musa acuminata. The sequence goes on along the minus strand of NC_088332.1, from coordinate 37,518,525 downwards.
CAAGAAACAAGAGTTGAGTACTTTAGAGGGAAAGACATTACCGTCTTTTTGAGAAATCATCCAGAGGTTAAGCAAATCCTAGATTCAGATAAGGATTTAGAGGTGGAGGATATTGTTAATACCTTATTAATGAAGAACCTTTTGGTAAGATGTGACCGTGTGGTTAAAACTATTAGGCCTGGGAAGAAAAAGTTATCCTCATGGCCAGCTCATCTGCAGATACATTCTGTAAGTACCCTTTTAACTATAGACTCAAATCACATGCAGTCTGATTATTTTGTTTTTTTCTCTCCCCAATATATGAGTTCCTCAACAGTTATTTTTAAGCATTATTGAGATACACAAGCTTTTCTGCTTCCATGGAGTATCTTGTACTTTTGTTGTTACTATATGAGGTTTGGCCCAAAACAAGAAGTGGGCTCATCCAAAAAGGTCCTCACACTGAGGATCTGAAAAATTCCAGCAGGAAGAAACACTTATTCACATGAAGTTTTGGACTTGACAGTCCTTATTGATTATGATTATAACTTGAAGCATTGTTCACATTTTAATTGGACAGAAAGTCCTTAATGATTTAGTTATTATGATTTGGTGAAATTTAATCTAATTAGTTTGTTTTTCATTTTTGCTAAACTTCCATACAGAATCAATGTCTGACGTCCATGAAAACCTATTCTTGTTACACTGTGTCTGTTAGAAGAGTCGAGTTATATGCTGTTGATTTATTCTTTTGCACATCTATTGCTTGCATGCTTCTTAAAATTTTGGTTTCCTGAAATTCTCCAGTTAGGAATTTACCTTGAAATCTCAATGTGTTATTGTTTTTGAATTACCAAGATCATAACAAAAATTTAAGTTATTTCAGGTAGTTAGTGCTAAATAGCCAGTAGCCAGAGGATTTATTTATCTTTCCATTACCAGATCCTCCACCACTTCGTTAGCTTTATGAAGTTCTAGTTTATTAGTAAGTGATGAAATATAGTTCTTTTTTGCTGAATTAAGTGATGAAAGGGGATTTGATACCAAGGCCTTGCAATAATCTGACAATGCCTTTACTAGCTTAGCTTGTTGTCACTTTGAAAAAAATGTTGGATGAGGTTTCAAACCCTTAACTCTTGATAAATGGATTAGGTATGCCACTACTGCTACTTTTGAAAACATATCAAATGAGGTCTCAAACCTTTAATCTATGGTAAATAGAATTGATACATTACAACCATACAAATGTTTTTGGTGAAAATATTTTAGATGAGGATTCAAATCCTCAACCTTTTGTAAGTGGGTTACACCACCACCGGACCAATATTTAAGGTATAAAAATACACCCAATTCGTTTACATCGTCTAGTGATGGTGTACCAAATCCACTTACTAAAGGTTGAGAATTCGAAACCTATATTTTAATATATAAAACATTGATTTGATGATGGTGTGTCAGATCCACTTACCAAATGTAGATGATTTGAAGCCTCATATGATAATAAAACATGGATGCTATGACTTTGACCAGGATGTTTTATGATAAGCTGTTGAAGATATTTAATATAGATATTTTTGCATGGGCTGAGATGCATATTTTATATTATTAGCATTGATATTAGTAAGGTTCGCCGTACCGTACTGTACCGGCGTTTCGACCCGGGCTCGGTACGGTACCGGTGTACCGAACAATTTTTATACTTTTCATACTGTACCAGTGCTACAGTATAGCACTGTAGCACTGTAGCAGTACCGAGCGATCCGCGTATCGGTAACCTGTCGGACCGGTACGTATCGCCCGGTATGGGCGGTACGCTTCGGTATGGCAGACCTTGGATATTAGGATGAACTAGATGGATCTCAAGTGTTTAACCTATATAGGATGATGCAATATGGATTCAAATTTCGAGGTGCAAAACTGCCTGGTTGATGATATGTAAGAACAATTAGGAGTTATGGAACAATTATGGAAGAATTTTTTGCAGTATCATGTCATGAGGATATAGCCATTGCTTGAACAAACCCCAAATATTTTGAATAAAAGCTAAATGTTTATATGATATATGTTGTGACTTTGTTTTATGAGATTTATTCTTCACAATCGACTAGCATTTTGAATCTCATTTCAAAATTGCTGAAGGGTCATGACCAATGGCACCCTCTTGTATTTGCTTGTTGATGTGCTTCTACATGTACGAAGACTATGCAAGGCATTTTCTAAAAGCACAAAATTTTGAGTCCTGCGGTCCTCATGATTCAGTCTAAAGTTAGATGATCAAGAGTTGCTTGGGTTTCAGTAATTTTGTGCACATGTCATTGAATTAACAAATGTTATGATTTTTGTTTAACTGCTGGAGCAGCTGAAACTAAAGGAATCTAAGTTGAATAAATTCTGTTTGATTTGCTGCATTTAGATCTATTTGCTTACCATGATGTACAAATACTGCATGGCATTCTCCTGCATATGAATATTCTCCTGCATGGCATTGCAAATCGATGGCGCAATTTTATGACCTCTTGTTTGTAGACGGCATTCTCCTGCAATTGCATTGCAAAGCTAGATCACTTCTACAGATTGAAGTATAGCTCAAGTTCTTGACAAGAATGCAGAGGTGCCATCTGTCACTCTTGTGTTTGATGAGAAACTGTGATTCCCATCATCAGCTTGTAGCATTTAGATTGAGGATCCATTATCAATTGGTACAAGCTTACAGCAAGGCATTTTTTGTGCATTTTGATCTTGGTTTGGTTTGTAACTAGGATAAGTTTGACTTTAGGTATATGCTAGGTTGTATTTCTAAATTTTTCAAGTACTTTTGGACAATATTATAAGTATTTATTTTTATCTTCCTTTAAAGTTGGAAATTACTTTAGGCATATTTGGTGTTAAGTGTAAAAGTCAAATTGTCTGTTGGATGCTATTTTGATAAATTTCAAGGTGTTCGTAGAATCCTAGTTTAAGTTAGACTTGGGTGTGGTCAAAGTATTTATATAACTTAGGGCTGTTGTCTTTTAGAAAATAGAAGATTATATTCTGATTTCTTAAATCCAATGAATTCTCCATTATTATCTTTTCCCCCTTTTCCCCGAAAGTTTCTATCTCTATTTTGTCCTATTCCCTTCCCTGATTTGTTATTTTTCTCTCTGTGGTAAGTGTAACGGCATCAATCTTGCTGTTGTATGTTATTGTACAACTGGACCCTTTTTACATAGGATTATACATCTGATCGAACAGAACCCTGTGTGGCGGAGACATGTAATGAGCTACACTACCATCCTTCAGATTCCTACTAAAATTACTTTCACATTATCACTGAAATGCCTATTCATATGTTTTCAATGATTGTTGGAGATGGAGTATGGATATATACTTTTTTTTTGAAGTCTATTGAATTCTACATTATCTTTTTCTCTTTTTTCTAACGGAAGTTTCTCTATCTTGTCTTGTTCTTCTCCCTAATTTGTTATTCCTCTTTTTCTGTGTCAAGTGTAACAGCATCAATCTTGCTTTTGTATTCTATTATACCATAGGACCCTTCTGCTTGATTTTAGACTGGAAAATTTTTATTGTATACATCTGATCAAAAGGATCCCAGTGTAGCAGAGTCATGCAAGGTGCTACACCAACATATTTCAGAATCCTACTACAACAATCTTGCTGTCATTCTATTATCACTAATAGCTGTTGTAGAAATAACAAAAACTTCCATCTGTATCTGAGTTTTTTTTCCTTTTACTTTCATCAACATACTTTAAATAAACATATCAATAATACAGTTACTCATTTGCATTTGAATATGATGTTTTATACACTTGATGCCATTGATTTGATTATGCTTTTTTGTCAGCAGTATGTGAAGATCAAGCATGTGTTTTATGGTTTCAGGTCTATTTTACTTTGTCAATGGGTATCATATACATCTGCTGTTTAATTATCACCTACATATGTTCATTGATTATGAAGATCAAGCATATAATGGCATTGCCATACATGATTGTTCAACAGATTCCTGATTCTTTGCTTTTTGTTGTTGCTTTGTCATTGATCTTGTTCCATACAGCTGTTTTATAAATGATTTTATGTTCTAAGGAACTCTGTTGCTGAGCGCTTGTCTCTGAGGTGTAATGATTTTGCAAAATTGTCCATTTTTTATCTATATTTGCATATTAGAATAAGAAAAATATATGGAGTAAATCTTGACATAATTGTCATTCTTTATATTTTCTTCTCGACTAATTAGTTTTATTCAACTGAATTTCATTTTCATTTCTATATGCAGGAGCAAGTATTCTCTGAAAATGATGGTTTTTTTGCATGGACTTTTATGAAAAGGCGGACTCTATGGCAGACAATTCTTTCATTCCTTTGGCCGCTGGTTGCACTTGCTGTGTGCTTGTTTCCTGTTTACCCTTACCAGTGCAAGATTGTTGTTCTCTACTCCTGTGCTGGAGCTCTATTATTCTTGGTCACCCTTCTTTTATGTAAGTTCCACAATGTCAATGCTATTTGATATTTGGTCTATTTTATTATCTAGGAACTCTAAATAACTTTTTACTGAATAAAAGAAATTGAATGTCGAGGAAGCAAGCTTACCTTTTGCTGTATATGTGCTAAAGTATTTTGGTAATTTTGCTTCTGCCTGTTGAATGATTATTTTTTTTCCCTCCTTTTATGTGGGCATGATATGTATCTCAATAGGAGTTGACATTATAGATGTTTATCCAGCTCTTTTCTGTTTCGTTTAATATACAAGTAACTTGTTTACCATCATCATACATTATCTTATGTTTATGAAATATTTTTCTACACTTGTTAGCTAGGATTGCCATTTCATGGCAAGGATGTATATGTCCATAACCTTTGTGACACCACACAATGCCGTGTTATGCCAATTGACATGCTCTTGTGGCAGTAGCATAGGCCAAAAGCAGCACTAACCTTCTGTCAGCACTTCCAGCAATGATATCTTTGTAGCATGATATAGTTCAAACTATGATGATGTATGCCAATTGGCTTGACAATTGTTTCTTGTTGGATATAGTCATAATCATACAGTTTATAGAAAATGAAGTGTTTAACTATTTGTTTGAGATTAATGGCAAGATGTACTTAACATATATGAAAGACAGGACCGCAGGTTGTTAAAAGTTTTCTAAAGAGGTTACCCATGAGCCTTAGAACTCAGTTGGAATTCAAATTTATTTGCTCAAGTTACTCTTTCATAAATGAACAAAATTTGAGCTAGGCCTAACTCCCTCATGCTCGACTTGTTTCTGCCCCTATGTCACTGAGAAACAAGAAAAAGATACTCTTTGTTGCTTATATTACACCACTGCATTCTAATACTGGATATCCAAATTTGGCAAATTCGCACAATTCATGGATGTTCTTTTTTTGGTAAAGAAATTAGTGGTCAATGCAAAGATTTGTTTATAACGAATAAACATTTCTGCTGGTATATACCAGTGTGTGATATGTGCTACAAGACATGGTCAGATCAAATAACCTGAAGAATGAAAGTTATGTCAAAGTTTTCTAGCATAGAATGGTAAGTGAGTCTACACAGAGATGATACATTCTACAGCTATTATGTTTGTTTTGAGGGTTAAGGTCTCCATTTTGCAAGACATTATCTTAGTTAATGGATTTTGTGGACCATAGAAATAAAGAAGTCAGTTTACATGGATTCCCTTTTGTGCTTTTATTTTATATGAAGTAATAGACTTCTCTATGACAAGTTTTTTCTTAAGAAAAAAATAGGGTGTAGCCTACTTAAACTCATTGCATTAAAGAAACAACTGCAAAAGGAAATAAAATGTAAAAGAGCTACAACTTAAGACATTGTTTAAGCCAAGACCAAAGGAATAAAATCTAGACAGATTTTTTTGGGTTATTAATTCTCCACAAATAGAATCTCCAATAGGTAGTTCTCACTTCTCACTATCAAGAAGAGAGTTGATCATAGAGGCAAAGAGGTAGAGTAATTATCAAATCTCCTTGTGAGGTTGTTTAAGCAGGCATAATGGACAACTTTAGATGAGACCTTTGCCAAATCAGTTTAACCTGGAAGGCAGCCTGAGGTGATGGTATTAGGAAAATGGTGGGTTAAAAAGAAAAGAATGAGAAGCAGAATAAGAGGTTCATATAATACTAACGCATAGGATATAATCCTGCTTGAGGTGAATGCAATTAGATGAGTTATCAACCACCCCTTAGCACTATATCTATTCTATACTGGAGGTAATGCATCTTATGATGCCTAGCATCAATGAATATCTTTTATATTTTTATTCCTTCAATCATATTTCAAGTACAGAGTACAAAATACTGATACCCATATTTTGTTGTTGATATAAGGTTTTCCATTCATATCGCATAAGATGCTTAGAATTTATATTGCTCAAAGTTTAATGTTCTTGTTGATATATCGTTTTCTGATCATATCACATAATAATTAATATGCACTTAGAACTTAGGAAGATTGCTCAAAATTTAATGCTTCTGAATTTTGCTTGGAAAATAATACTTATGAAGTTATGATTTAGAGCCTTTGGCTTAATTTTTTCAATGCAAATTTAATTCAGCTGATATAGTTATGATTTAGTGTCATGGATAATTCATATGTTTCCTTGATTCTAGTTTGGTTGGAACTCCATTGTTTTTGCTTATTCTGGTGATGACGCTCAGTAACTGAAAAAGTTAAAAGTTATTAACCCCACAATAATCTGATTGCTAGTGACAACTAAGAGAAGGTTATTTATGCACCTTGACAAAAAAATCTAAGGCACTTTATTTCCTTGGTGTGATGTGGCTGTATGCTTGACAGTAACCAAATAACAAGGCCTTTCTTTGATGTTCTTTGGCTTCATTCTTCATCTTTCAGTGAGAGGAGCAATCTTTGGTTTTCTCTATGTCGTATTGGGAAAACGCATTTGGTTTTTCCCCAATATCAATGCTGAGGAAACAACATTTAGGGAGTTGATTCGGTTTTGGCCTAAGAAGGATGAAGAAGAACCCCCAAAGTGGACATCCAGGCTTACATATGCTGTTGCAGCTGTGCTATTCATATTGTTGCTTAGGCATCACGCTCCTGATGAGGCTGCAAGAGCTAGGTATCTTTTTTTTCCAACTGTATACTTTCTATATCAATTGCCTATATTGACAATCGTTAAAATGCTTCAACTGTTTGTGCCAACTCTATAAATCCTTTTAACTGTTATTTTGCCACCGATGGAAAGCTTTCTTAGTTACATTCTTGAATTCTGGTCGAGTCTCAAGATATATTGACCTCTTTACTGCTTGCCTTGTGGCCCTTTTTGCTATTACATATAAGGTGGTTTCTTTACTGCAGATACCAAAAGAAGGTTTACAATATCATTGATGATGTTCTTGAGTGGTCTCCAAAATTGGCATTGTCTGGGATGATGGAGAAGCAACACCCTGTGGATAATGCAACAGACATAAATTATACACAGGACGAGAGCCAAGCAGCCAATGCTGAAGAATTAACTGATGATAATGTGATGGGGAATATTAGTTCATCTGGCACTGATGATCATGATGCTGGTGAAGTAGAGACCTAGAATGAGCTGAAGATTCATAAGATGTAACAGCAGACATTTGAACCCTCGTGTCATTTTTTTGGATGCTGAATCATGTCGGTAAATAGGACTGAGTGTGGTTTCCTCTGTGATGAGTATCTTGTCATCCAGAATAGAATACTAATTTGTCATTCAAGGATCATTGAAGTTGCATGTCAAGCTGAAGGTGTCTCCAAGAAATACGTGCTGCCAAAGTGGCATTTCATGTAACATGGAATGTGATATGTATGTGGAATAGGATTCATGCTTTTTTGTTGAGACCATGGGACCCGCGGCTTCAATGGAATTAAGGATTTGATGAGTATCTTGTTGTCGAGATATCATATTAATTCAGGATCGTTCATGTTGAGGCATTTTAAAAATGTTTCCGACAAATAAATGCTGCAAAAGTTGCATTTCATGTAACATGGAATGTGGTTTGCCCGTGGATAAGAATTCATGCTTTTGGTTGAGACCATATAGATCTAGGATTTGTGAGACAGTTGGATACATGATCAGAATGACATGCTGATGATTTGCTAAAATCTTAAAGGTATGTGGTCGCAATAAAAATGCCTGGTATGTTCATTTCATATGACCTGCCAACATGAACGCAAGTTGCATGGGAAGGTTCATGAGGATCTTTCCTTTAATATATCAATTATCCACTTGATCTTCTTTATTGAGACTGCGTCGTGGTGATGTCTTTGTGTGACATTTAATAGTGGACTCTTCTTCCTAGTTCAAAAAAAAAACACATCGAATTATCTGTTTGATGTTGTCAAATCAATTTTGTGATATTGAAACTTAAAGATTTAAAGCTTCATACTTTTGGACCAAATTGGATGACACCAAAAAAGTAAATTATTTTTGTTAAATTGTCCGACTTGACACATAAATGAGTCCATTTGAAATTATTTAGATATTCATGGTGATGAAATATATTATTAGCAAACTCAAACCCTTCAAAAATTATTATTTTCATACCACAATGACGAATGATCAGCGCTGACTTGGTTTGAATCAGAAAAGTGATTTGACCAAAAATTTCCAAAGGCAAAGTCTTTTTTTTTTTTCTCTTTCTTTCTTTCTTTCGATTGAGTTGGAAAACATTTAAGTTGGAACGATATACAGGAAGCCAAGAAGAGATTTAACTACAATAAACACATTACATTAACATAATAATTGTTGTTAACGATACACACACATTGTAAGTAAAATACATTAAGTTTCATTATTAGACTATAATTTAAAATTTTATAATAAACCTACAACAATTCAATTAATTAAGACAACCTATAAAAAGAGAGAAATAACAATCATTAGAAATACTTACTAATTTCATCCTATCTACGAGTCCGAACGTTTATCAAACCTAATTTGGTCCCAAATTTGATCATCGAGTTGATAAATGTTGCTTAGGTGGGCCTGAGCTTATTCCAAAATCCAAACCCTCAACTTGTATCTTTTTTTTTCCCTTTTCATCTTTCAAATTCAGTTAATAAATATTTCAATTCAACTTTAAACACTTTAATTATATTTAAATGAATCAGATAGATATAATTGACTATAAAATCCAGACTTGGAGAAGAGACAGACGCAGCTGTTAACGCCATCATCTCAAGTCAAACTGTTGAACACGAGAAGACATATGAAGGCAAAAGTTGCTTGAGATCTAAGCGGAGGACGTCCACCACCTCCTCTTTCGACTTGTTCTTCTTTAGCGTGAAGTGAAGGGTGGGCAGAGGAAGATGACAAAGCCGAACAATTCGGTGCATCTGCCGACCTCCCCCGGTCAACTTGAGGCCAACGACGAAGCCTCTCGTCTCGTCTCCTTGTTTTAATTAATCCAAACAAGCTTCAGCCTTTTCCTTCCGCATCCTCTTGCCGTGCGCCATGCGCCACACCGACGAGGTCGAAATCCGTTCGCCATAAGGCTGTTGCCCGCTCTGGTCGAGAGAGCAGATCTTCATAGTACAGAGTTCGATTTCGAGGAAAGTGGGTGTTCAACGTGGCTGTCAGTATTCTGAGCATCCTTCGAGTTGACCATTTCAAAACGTCTTTGTTCAATCCAAGGAATCCTAATCTCCTGCTATATTTTAGTTATTGCGGAGGTTCCCCACCAATAATAATGACAAATGTTTAGTACTCCTGGAGTGATGGCTCAACTTTCTTATATTATTTTATATTTTGGGGAAGTGTGTGCGCTGCTGTAAAATATTCCAAGTTGGGGATGGGAGATGTATCCATTACATATTTGGTTCTAATAGTTAATTCTATTGATTTATAAAAGTGATTAATTATTTTAGGCCTTGTCCTTGAGACTTTAACTTATTATTGGCATACCCTCCATATAATATATATATATATATATATATAATATATTTAGAATGATATGTGTAACTTTGATAGATGATAAAATAAAAATATATATATTTAGAATGATATTGACGAGAGATATAAATGTCATAGCAATAAATGATGAAATAATTATTAATAAAATAATAATAATAATAATAATAAATCTAAAAAAATTATATTTTAAATTAAAATAAATATTTAAATACTCTTTGGTTTAAATAGTTGTATATTTTTTTCATAAGGAACAATGATAGCAAAAGTTTCATATAGTTACTCGCAAATGGTTTGGACATTACCACTTGTTATTGTTGTCGTAATTATTTCAACCCTTATTGATTAGTTATCATATATTCCTTAATATTAATAAATAACTTAGCAAATCAATGATTTGATTTTTCAATAATGCATTAGGTTTTGGAATCTTATTGATCGATGACATGGAGTTCCGTTTCCAAGTCTTTCTTGAATCTTATTATATAGTGTGGAAGGTGGGGGAAGTAACATCTTTTTCTTCTCTCGAACAGTGAAAATTATGTATACATATGAATAAAAAGGAAGTCAGTATGCTTCACGTTTAGAGTCGTTCTACAAGTGGCCAAGAACGAGAACAATTGACCTTTCTATCCCAATCCAAAATGTTTTTCTTGGATTTAACTCATGCATCGAGGAAACACATGCAAATAGTTGTGGTATTATTAGCCACCTCACCTACCAAGGAAAAACTTGCGATGAGAACTGATCATACCATCTTCTTATGCAAAGAAGGATGAAACATGTGTGATGATATTGAGGTGCTTGGAGAATTGCTTGTTGCCATGTTGGAGAGTAGTGATGTGCTTAGATGAGAATGCATACGAATACAAGAAAGAAATTTTGGTATGTTATATTGATTCATATGTCAAAGTTTAGTATCTTTTAGTATCTTTCCCATAGAGAGAGCGGAGCTGACCCGATTCATTTTCCTCGTGCTATAGAGCCGTAAGTTCGAAGAACACCTAAAAAAAAGGTGGAGTTTCAATTTAGGATTTTAAGATAAATTATCAAAACTTTTACCAATTTAGTTGATATATTCAAACATTTAAAAAGTTATTAATATACTATGATGAGCACTAACATTAAAAATATTTTTATTAAACTTGTGTGACACTCAAAAGTCAAATAAAGAATAAGAACATAGAATATGAGAATATGAGCTTGAGATTAAACTGAACATATCATGTCCATTTGATCAACATACTAACCAAATCGTTAATAGGTGACGTAGATACTAACTCTATCCTAACATAACAAGAGAGTTCTTTTGCTCAAGATAGGTAATTGATAGTCCTAATGTTAAGATGAAATGTTACCCATACTCGTTATCTTAATATTTTTATGTATGATGCTACGATTAAATAATGATTAGATAATCTGAAAAATTATTCTCCATATTATCCATGACTTAGGCTCAATTAAATTCTTTAAACTCTTTAATAAAATTAGGCATTATATTTTTGTTAGGCACACCCTTAATATAGTTTTGTTGGTCATTCCTCAAACTCTTTATCTTTTTGACATCATAACATGTGACAAGTGTAGAAGTAAATCTCGATCCAATGCGAACTCTCATCTTGTGTTAAATAATTAAAATACTATTTATCACCTATTTTATCATCTTTTTAGTGTTAGGTTGATACAAATGTGTCTTTCAATAAGATTTTCTAAATCAAAATGGTTAGAAAGAATATTTTTTTAATTTTGATATGGATGGGACCATTTGATTTGGGGCTGACGTGATATCACAGTGGTCTTATAGTCGAAACAATATGCTAAACTCCCCTTTTGACATTATTTACGATGCTAAAGGAGTCCTTTTCCAAGTCACTATAGCACTATATAGTATTGAAAATACTATTTTCAAAATGGATATATAGTACTGAAGTCATTTGAGATATGAGAGCCTATAGATTTATGATTGTATATCTTTGTACGTACTAAAGCACATTCTCCGTCGATATATTTACATGAGCCCATGTCTAAAGTTGAATTCTTATAGACATTATATTGTTTCATCCAACGATAGATTTATAACGCAATGCATTGCATGTATACATTTATGCATGTTAACCGTACAAGTAGAGGTACAAACTTAGGATCAGTGCATACGATTTTATACAAATGTAATAATTATTTTTTTGACTCGAATATTTATAATATAAATGATAAAGAAGTAATTTTATCATTACATATGTAAAGAAATATAGATTTACTCAAGCCATCGCAAGTGTGGCCGACATAAATAAATAATGGAGGACTCTTCTTTGTTCTTGTGTGTGCCAGCAGTATTCATCAAGAAGACCAAGTCAATCTCGGCATTTGAGTTTGTCGTAATGGCTGAGGTGGTGATTTGAGCATCATCTAGGTGGTATTCTATTCTACCACTTACATGACTGTGGATATGAGCAAGAAAGAAACATTGCATGTTGGGACAACAAGAAAAAGAACCTAATGCTCTCCCTCCCCCAACTTGGTCGGTTAGATTTGGTCCCATAGCCATCTCTCCTCATGTAATTTATTTAATCGGATTCCCCACTATTTTTTTACTTTAATTTGAATTCAACTAAATACACATACCTATTTTCCTATGTAAACTCGTCTTAAACCAATTAAAATGCATTAAGATTTGAATTAAATATGGTAGCTAGAAATAGATATTCGAAATATCTTACTCGATATTGTTACTAAGCAACATTTTAAAAGAATTCTCTTTTCCACTTTGACTCTTTTCGTTTCAGTGGTTTTTTTTCTTTCATTTTTTTCTTCGAAAGTATGATTTTAATTTCAACCACTAAGGATATATAAATTTAGTCTTGTCGGTGCCTAAAATTAAATCCGAATCCAAAATTTCCTTGTCTCTAATGTTCTTCATAGAGAAAAAAAATATATATTTAAACAGTAAAACTCTCTGGTTTTCCATAGTCACTCGCATTCCAAAAAATCTATATACTCAACTCAACTTAGATTGCTATGCGATTTAGTGATACGATGTTTGGGGTTTAGTATACGGTGGGTCCATCCGCGATAGTACATCAGTCTCTCTCTAAGAAAAGATCCACATGAGATTTTACTAGCATGGAAATTATGCATTCCCTTCCATTCATGATTTATATGCGAAGCATTGGTTTGTGGGCGAATCTGAAGCTCACAATATAGTAATAATAATGATGATAAAAAATTTTGGCGCATTGAAATATTTAATAATAATAATATTATTATTATTTTTAAAAAATTATTTTGTTCAAATATTAAAGTTAATTTCCTTGTAGAAAACCTAAATTTTATTACCATACAAAACCATTTTCTATTATTAATTGGATTGGAATCCGATTCCACTTGCATCCAAGTATCTATTTCTTGATAGGGAGACAGACCTATTTATTGCTTACATATGTTGCCACAAAATTTCTCGCACTTATTGTCCTCACCATCAAATTAAACCAGGCCGCCGTCGTACTGGAAGAAATGGACGGTCGCGATTGCATCTGCACATAGCTTTGTCGTATCTGGACCGGTCATAGACCGGTTCACAGTACCCCGATGAAGAGCGGTTCACTTTTGGTTTTTTCCTCTCTTCTCTGGCCAGAGAGAGAGAGAGAGAGAGAGAGAGCGCGCTTCTTCCTTCGAGAACAGGCCAACAGCCTCCTCTATTTAAAGGAAGGGGGAGGGGGAGATCGGTGGGAAGAAAGTAGGGAATTGAGAAGGAAAAGGGCAATAAGATTGGCTGTTCGTGAGCTGTTTTCTCTGGACCAGCCTTTGGTTGACACCAGAAACACCAGATCTCCAAGACCTCACACGGATCGAGGTTGGTTCTCAGATTCAGGTATTCCTTTTCTTTCCTTTCTTACCTGCCTGCCTTGTTTGTTCTGTGCCTGTGTTCGGGTTTTCGATTCAGGAATTCTTTTTGGTGGTTATTCCTTTTCCTTGGGCAATTCTTTTTGGCATTAGTTGATTATTACATTGGAGAAAAAAATCCTTTTTATGGAATTTCAACATAGTTTTCTGTTCTTAATCTTGATTTGAAAGAAAGGAGTAACCTTTGCTGTGATGTGTAGGAAAAGATCGTATTTTTCTTTTAAAGGGACAGTGGATCTTATTGATTTTGGTGCAAATTGTTCGTTGAAGTATTTGATTTGTTTGCTAGGTCTTGGTTGACTTCAAATAATTAAGTTTGAACTATTTAGTTCTGTTTGTGTGATCTGTTTCTGTATTGATTGGCTTTGCTCCCTTTTCTTTTTGTTCAGGGGCAGGCTTGTAGAAGCAAGACTAATTTTGATGGTCAGTTCATCCTTTTTATATGTTCGCACTCTGATTCATTCGTTCTTATTTATATGCCTGCATTCTGATCCGCCTGTTACAATGGATTTGTTACTTGCCTGATTGGTTCTTTGGTGTTTGTAAATATAGATATGGTCTATGAAATGTCTATTAATGTTGGATCTTTTGGGAATTGATGACCAGGGGGAAGAAGCACCTGAGCATCTTTTGAACAGCTTGGATGGGCAGTTACCTGTTGCTTGTGATTCTGAATCGAAAGACTATCAGACGTCTACCATTGTTGATGATAAGACAGTAAGACATTATTATTCTGGCTTATGTCAATCTGTCAAGCTAATGACTAGTGTAACATATGTCATGCAAGATCTAATAGCCTGTACTTGCATGCTCAGTATGTAGTTGAAGGATCTGAGGATGGAGGCAAGTCATGGATAAATGTCAAAATTTTTGATAATTTGACAAGATCATGGTATGATGCATATTAGCCTCTTCTAATTTTGGTTATTCAGGTTATGTCTAAGATTGGGTCAATTAATTCTTTAACTGAATTGAACAGGTTGATTCCTACTGTCCTGGGTATGAAACCTGTTCAACTGAAAGGTCACTCGACTCTTCTTCTGAACAATGGACGGATATTGATTGTAAAGAAGGATTATCCATTGGATGATTGCATCTGGTTTCTTGAGGTAAGAGTGTGGATTCAGCTTTGTTGCTCTTCTGTTGTGCATATCATTCAACAACTTCATGTTTTCGGAATATTTATCTTGAGTAACAATCTCTTTTAAAGTTGTAATGGCAAACAATTTCTTATGTTCTGAGGCTATTTAGTGGAATCATGTGTGTGGTTTAAGTGATAGTCTTTTTAATGACATGGAGAAATCAGCATGTTGTACAGATCTTTGTTTTGGTGTGTATAGACCATTGTCAGTTCAATTCAGTATTCATCATTAGAGGCCTACTTATGTTAGTGTGTTGGTACCATGCGTTTGGAATCATTTTGGTGCAAGACTTTGTTTATTTATACGTGCTCACAGAATTTAGATGATAGACTGTCCTTCATTTAGTTTTTGTTGGTCACCTTTTCTTTGGATAATTTGGTAGGTGGATACCCCTTTTGTTAAAGAGCAAAAGAAATTACTTGGAACAGAAGTAGTTGCCTGGAGTAAGGGTGTCATTGGCAGTGCCCCAAAACCAATTGTAATCAGTGGACCTTCTGGGGTTGGCAAAGGCACCTTGATAAACAAACTTATGAAGGAATTTCCATCAAAATATGGGTTTTCTGTTAGTCACACAACTCGAGCACCAAGAGAGAAGGAATTGGATGGAGTTCATTATCACTTCACCGAGCGAAGCCTTATGGAGAAAGATATAAGAGATGGGAAATTTCTTGAATTTGCATCAGTTCATGGAAATCTTTATGGTACAAGTATTGAAGCAGTTGAGGCAGTTACAGACTCTGGGAAGGTATTTGCTGAATCTTCCATGAATACATGGATATAAACAACAATGATATTTGATTTTTCAATTACACATTTCTGTTGGTGTTGCGCTTTTTAAATTTTGGAAGGTTTTCTGTTTTCAGAGATGCATTCTGGACATTGATGTTCAAGGAGCTAGATCAGTGAGGGCAAGTTCTCTTGATGCTATATTTATCTTTATCTGTCCTCCATCATTTGAGGAGCTGGAGGAGCGTCTACGTGCACGGTATAGATACTCATTTGAAAATATTAAATATTTCTGCTCATGAATTCATCAGAGATTTGTGCAATGGACCTAGAAAATTTATCATAATGCTTCTCTAGTCATTCTACACAGTGCTACTGAGACTGAGGAACAGGTCCAGAAGAGACTAAGAAATGCCAGAGCAGAGCTTGATGAAGGAAGATCTCCTGGTCTTTTCGATCATATTTTGGTGAACGATGACTTGGAAACATGCTATGAGACTCTTAAGGTGCCTACTTCCTTTTCATGGAAAAAACATATCTTTTAGATAAGAATTATGTGACAAATGAACCATGTCTCAATTGGATTTGTTTCTTCTTGTCAGAAATTACTTGCTTCTGATGAAAATGCTAATACCCTAAATCAACCAAGTAAGTTACTAGCTCCTGGTGCTTTTGTGGTATTATGCTACTATTTGGAAGAAAAACATATATATCACCTTGTTCATGCAGCTACAAAGAACTTGAAAGTTCATGTGTCTCACATGGAATCTAGGGCGGATCCAAAAATCCTTTTACACTGTGGCACTAATGGCACTGGTGTAAAAGTACCTAGTTTGTAAGTCACCCTGTTTTGTCATCAGATAACACATCAATAACAACTGATCTTAATCCTGACTCTTCTGCTTGTTATCTGGGTAGGTTTATGCTTGACATATCATCACTTAAAGGAGGTGCTCCTGGCCGAACAAGAGGACTCAATGTATATACAGTTGAGTCATTACGTGATGGTGTTAACAGGATCAAACAACTCTGACATCCCATGAATTAAGCAACCGACGGAGGACATCTGTACCAGCACTGACTCGTTTTTGGACTGATTTAGACTGTCACAAGAGCTATTAATATCTGAACTCTTACACTGAGAAATATGTGTTTCTGGCAAGCATTCCAATTAGGTAGCTGTTCCTAAGATATCCGTTACTATTGTGAGAGTGATGGACTTTAGCAAGGCATGATTTACGAAATTCTGATTTTATAAACAAGATTTGTGTTCTCATTCATTAGAGATAAAATGTGAAGAAAATGCCAATCTTGTTCTGTGGTTATTTGTTTGGTTTGTTGATGCGACTGAAAGATTTATCTTCTGTAAAATGCTACCTCTGAATGATCTTATTCAAAGTGATTGACACGAAGAATTTATTGTGATATTGTCTAAATCTTAGTTGAATCAGTCAGTAACTCTATATTGATAATTTGTGTTCTCATTCATTAGAGATAAAATGTCAAGAAAATGCCAATCTTGTTCTAAGGTTATTTGTTTGGTTTGTTAATGCGACTGAAAGATTTTTCTTCTGTAAAATGCTACCTCTGAATGTTCTTATTCAAAGTGATTGACAAGAAGAATTTATTGTGATATTGCCTAAATCTTAGTTGAATCAGTCAATAACTCTTTTGATAATTTGTGTTCTTATTCATTAGAGATAAAATGTCAAGAAAATGCCTATCTTGTTTTAAGTTTATTTGTTTGGTTTGTTAATGTGACTGAAAGATTTATCTTCTGTAAAATGTGACATCTGAATGATGTTCTTATTCAAAGTGATTGAAAAGAAGAATTTATTGTGATATTGCCTAAATCTTAGTTGAATCCGTCAGTAACTCTATTTTGATAATTTCCAACTCAGCATACCAATCAAAATTATATCATAAATTATAAAATTAAAGGCACGAAATTGACTGAAAGAACACCGCAAAGAAATTAGAGCATGATTGAACAAATATACTTCACCCAGATGGAAAAACAATGCAGAATACATTTTGGACAGAAAAGATTTCCCTCCCTTGTTTGGTCACTTTCTTCTAATCTACTCTTCTTATAGTGGATTGTAGCCTACCCCAAATTCTCAACCCCTTCCTCTTTATATATATATATATATATGTGTGTGTGTGTGTACCCCTTCCTCTTTATATATATATGTGTGTGTGTGTGTGTGATCCATTTGGTCAGTAGCTGTTCAGAAACATAGTGCTCTTTCCATGTTCAGAAAATTTCTGATATTTATAATTCCTAGGAGATCTGCATGGGCAATCAACTATTAAAATGATTGGAGTATCTATCATGGACTTGTCTTCTGGTTATGTATAAACTCACCAGTAAATGTGTTTTTCTCGTAAGAACAAAACCACCAATCTGCTTGAGAAATTGCAGCATCATTTCATGCCTCTTGCATCAGCCTCCTGTTTAGTTTCCTTGTTGAGTGCATCATATCAGGAGATAAGTGAGTTTTTGGTATACTGTACAGAACAATGATTCACATGGCCTCAAAACTTGCCCAACTTTGGCAGACTTTTATGAGCAATCATCTCTAAAGAGTTCCTCCATGGTCCCATAGCCACCTAGAGAGATCCAAGTTTAAATACAGATGCATAGGTTGTGGTGTTTTGACATAGATTGAGTGAAGGAAATGTTGCAGATGATGTCAAAAATAATTCTTCTCCACCTTCCTTTATCTCTTACTACTTCAAAAAAAAAAAGTAAACACCACAAATCCTTTTTTTTTCACTTAATGACTTAATAGCTTGCATAATTTGTATGGCCAGTTAGACAAATCTTAGTTTGGTAAAGACAGGAATCTCCACAATGTGTCATGAAGGAATAAAGTCTGTGGTGAACCCTTTCAAACTTTAAGAATATCGAGTAACCTAAACCTAAAAGGATACTTGGTATTAGTAGTAGCATTTAATCATTCATTTAGATTAAATTAAAAAATCAGGTTAGCATATTATGTATTTGCTTATCAGATATATAATGATCTTACCGAGATTGTGGAACACAACATTACATTTTAGTCATTCCAACAAAGATATATGAGAGGAAAAAATTGGACATTTAGACATTTGGACTACCAGAAAGATTGGATTAACCCATGGTATCAAAGCAGGCATTGACTGGTTTTAGAACAACACAAGAATGGATGAAAAGGGATGTTGCATTCACAGAGGGCCCAGTCAATATTCTTTATGAGGCATTGCTTGGTGTGTTTTTGTGCTTGTTGGTTCTGCTCGATGTTTATATCCTGGGCTAAGACAAAGGGTGGAGGACGGGCCCCCTTACAGTCGATGTTTCTCCTGAGCTAAGAAAAAGGGTCGAAGACATCCTGAGCTAAGAGGATGGGGCCATATCTACAATATCCCATTTTGTTTATTTCGGTCATTAAAAGCTAGTGAAGCAAGAAGCAGATTTGGTCGTTATGTAATTAAGAATGGATCCTGCTTAAGTACCACATTGATGGACTTAAATCCAATGTACTCCTCTTTGTTAAATTATGTAATCAAGTAAGATATACTATAGATATGATTCAGTTATGAAAATTTAATTATGATGTAATTTCTTATGAGGTAACTTTAATAGGAGAGACTCTCATAATTATTTATCCTAGTCCTTCTGCTCTCATATATAAAAAGGATAGGATCTTATAGGGACAAATATAATCTAATATATTATAGTTTTTCTCTCATTTCCCTTTTGTCTTTGATCCATCGCTCGTAGTGATTATGTGAAAGATAGAAAGAGAGAAAATGAGTCTAGCTTTTTTTGTAGATCCATCGCTAATATGTGCACCTACATATTAGATAAAGGCTTTTTGAATAACAACGAAAGGTACATATTCCTATATTTAATATATTATTATTTGATTTTAATTTTGAACATTAAAAATTTTTATATAACAATAGTATAGTATAGTTTTTATACTTACAATTGACACCAAAGCTATGTTTTGAAATCAAATATTTTAGATTATATTTTTTTTTATATCTATTGTGTATTTAGATCTGTTTATTATCACCCTTCACTTATGAAAAAGTATTATCTGGTTTTGATTTACGATGTTTGAATGGTCTATTTATATTGTCAATATGCTTTCTATCTTTTCCGTCTTATTGCTTATTTACGGATGATGCGATGTTCCTCGTATTTGATTGATGGAGCACTATCGACAATTTGCTATCAATGATAATATTGTTGAGGGCAAGGCCTCTGGTGGTCACCAGTTCAATCGCAGGTAGCGATTGCATATGCAGTAGAAGCGTCGTAGGGTGCGACAACTTACGTCGTAGGCTACGACGATTGCCACTATATGTAGTGACTGCAGTGGTTACCATTGTGTGTGATAGCTATAGCAATGTCGTTGTGGCAGTATTTGTTGCCCACGACCGACGCCAATTGGACATTGAAGGTTGAGTTTCCAACAATTGTGCCACGGTGATGGTGTGGTCACCAACTCATACACAGTCGCATATGGGCACAATGACATAGCACAACATGGCAGCACATAGACGTGCATGGGCGCAGCAACATAATGTAGCGAATAATCATGTGTCAATCACTTGAGAATAATTGCACCACCATAGGTGACGGGTAGGCGGTCGGTGTACCATCGGTGAGACTCATGTGTGTGGGTGCAATGGAACACAACGACAGCGATAATAGTGTGAGAATCAGGTTTTTTTAAAGGATATTTTTACCTCTTAAGAAATCAAAAAATTTGAATTTGTCCTTAAATTTACCTTAAAACTATAAGATAATCATACAAAATATATCAAAAAAATTAAATATTAATTTAAAGTTTAGGTTACTCAAGAGGAGTTGAAAATATTAGTTTGTAATCTGTATAATTGAAACCCTAAGTTTAGCAAGGGAAGAATATATTTTTTCTCATCTCAACCCTAGAGATGCGTTTCCTAGCCTCCATAAGAAAAGCTAAGGGAATAGCTAAAGAATGAGAGAAAATATCATGACTTAGGTAAAAAAAAAAGGCTAAAATAAAATAAAAGTGTTTAAGAGGTTCCCTTAGGTGTAAGGTTCAATCTCATTAGGCCTTCTTTAAAATTTTTTTTTCTTTTTTTTCTTCTTTTACTAATATAATTCTAATATTACAACAACTTCAATTGAGTTTAGTTTGATTTGACAAAGATGATATTTTTGATCTAAAATCATATTACTAAGTGGGCATAACATATATATATTATTTATGCTTTTATAATATGCTAGTTAAAATTCAATATGTGTGAAATTCGAGCACTACAAAAATTCCGAGTCTACCCAATTAAATAGGATTGACTAGTCTAATTTAGGATTCCATATGGAATTAAAAAATATAAATTATAATTTTCTTGGAATTAGTTTTCTCATATGACATATTGATGAATTTTACATATGATAAATAAAAATCTAATTATTGTTCTTGGATATTTATTTGATATTTATACGTATATTTTTAAAATTATAAAATAATATTTATTTTTATATAAAAGTATTATTTATGTTTGATGAATATTATTTGTAACTCATATCCCTATGTTTTATCTAATTGGTACCTACTAATGCCGCTTGAGATAGTAAACTTATGAGATTTTATCATTTATAAGATATTTTAAATTATATTTTATATTATTGTATTAGTCTTATAGTTGCCAAAGTTGCCTAGACCAATAACTTAGTCTTAAATTATATTAAAAAAATAATATTTATAATGATATATATAATAAAGAGATAATCCCAAAGAAGAATATACTTTGAATAATTATGCAATGGGATAGGATGATAATATTATTACAGTTTTGGGTTGTATACTCAAAGGTAGAAATACTATTCCATATGAATGTTATCAGTCATTCATAAATAATTTTGAGTAAATACTAGATATGTCAATATTTCACCCAAATATGAAATAGAGATGATATAATAGTTTAATATTTATTAACAAATTTAAATTATTAATTTTATATTATTTTATTATAGTGATACTTTCGTCATTATATTCTTATAATTGTCTCTATATTTTTGGATTAAATTATTATAAATGACTTTAGCATATACATTATACACTGTGTGTTAGACCTTGATTAGACTAATTAAAAAGATCATAGAAATAACTATTAAAGGTTTTAAAATAAATAATTAAAATAAATGATTTAAAAATTCTAAAAGATTCAGTTTTATAATAATTACTAATAATATTTAGACTTCATTATAGTCTATAGCTAACACATTAGAATATTTAAAATTAATTTAAATTTATTATTAAGTCATTAACTAACACCTAAATCAAAGAACTGATTGAAATTGAGTATGATAGTATTTAAAAATTTAAGATTATATCCTCAATATGGTTGATAAAGTTGTACGCTTAAGAATATTATCTATCAATATAGTTGACTCCTTTCACATATAATTTATTCTTAATTTTATTTATTCTTAGTTTGACTCATTTAAAATTTATTATATTTAAGGATAAGTAAAATTTTAATAAGATAATTTATATATGTATATAAAGAATTAAAATTTTAATTATGTCAAATATATATATAAACTATATTATGATATAAGAATAAAAGAATTCTTCATTATTTTCACATAAAGTAATAATTCTGAAATATTATATGATATAATAAAAAAAAGTTAAAATCGTTGAACCAGAATAGTATCTATGAACTCAATTGCCTAATAACTAAATTAAAAAATAGTCTATTATATAAACATGACTTAAAAGATAATATCGAATCATATAATTGCTAGTCATATATACCCTGCAAGCTAATCACGTAAGTGATGACACTTGTGACTTGACACGTAGTCTTTTTGCTTATTATATTTTGACATTTATCACTTTATATTGCTTATTGCATATATATGTATATATATGTATATATATATATATATATATATTGTGATGTCATTGGATCTGTGTAATGGGAATCGGATCGTGATGAGATCACGAAAATGAGATCGATTCACCTTTAAATACAGATCCTAAACAATCACAATCATAAGTTACTCGAGATGGACATTGAGATAACCGAACAGATTGGTGTGTTGTATACCCGCCCATATGATGGATGCAGCTGGTCTCATAGCTGCTCATGTGGGGACACTAGGGATACAGTACAAGTACACATTGGAGAATGAGTTCACTAATTGATCTGCTTATGGAATGTTAAATGGTTGATGATACTTTATTATTAAATAGCAATTTTGTAGTCTCAATGGTGTATCTGGTCCTTAGACTTGAGATACCAAGGATGTCCTGTATGAGTGCTCTACTCTTTGACATCGGACTCATAGGTTTGAATGTCCCATATATAGCACAATCGATCATTGGGAGTGATAGCCAACCATACGAGGACTATTGAGTGTCGATAAAGGATCATCCACTTTCGGTGTCATGAGAGGAATGTCCCATATGTTCTTGCTCAGACAAATCTATAGCTAGAGTCATTCAGATTGAGAGAGAAAGAGTTCTCCGAGAGAATCTGATTAGAGCAAGACTCGAGTAGAAACCGTATAGGTTTGATAGCACCATGCCCGGTATATGATCTTTGGGATATTAGATGGATAAGGGATTATAGGTATATGGTAACTGAGGACAGAAAGGTCTAATGGATTGGATTCCCTTGTATCGTCTGAAAACTACAACGTAGTGGCCTAGTACATCTGCAATCAATGAGTCAAGTGAATTATTATGGAGATAATAATTCACTGAGCTAAAAGGAGTTCTGACAGGTATGATTCACGGCCAGCTCGATATTAGGCCTAAAGGGCCACACACATATAATAAGTATTGCAATGAGTAGAGGTTCGGATGTAAGATATCTGCTAGAGCCCCTAGCTTATTGGATATCCAATAAGCCCTTGAATTATTGGATCGAGATCCAATAAGTACCCATAAGAGATTATTAGATAGAGATCCACTAATCTAAGAGGCTTAGGTAGTTAGATGGAGATCCAATACCCAATATGAGATGATTCATTAGGATTAAGTTGATAAAAGACCTCTATAAATATGAGGGAATCAGTGGTTTATATGCTAGAGTCTTTTGTTTGTCTCTCCTATTCTCCTCCCCCTCTCCACCTTAGAGCAGGCTTAAAGTTTTGAGGAGCATCATCGTAGCCCTGTTGTTTGGATCACTGTTAGAGATGAGGGTGCTTGACCTCCTTCACCCTCTCCTAGAAATCTGCAGGGATTCAGGGATATACGATCTCCCTATGTAACACAATCTATCTCACACGTGACTTTCTATTTAATAGATTTTTATGCATCAATCTTCGCATGACGACAAACATATCTTTGAGAATTGAAGATTTTATTTTTCTATTCTTCACTGTGTATGTAATGTCGCCCCAAGATTTCCCAACAATAATAACTAAACTTATGGTCAAGGGTTTTATTCATAAAAAATACATCGATAATTAAAATCAATGAACCAGAATATTATTTAAGAACTCATTGAATTGCCCAATAACTATAAATAAGTTTATTATATAAATATGACTCAAAGGATAATATCAAATGATATAATGGTCAAACTTATCGTCAAAGATTTTACTCATAAAAAATACATCGATCATAATAAGATATTTTATTTAGCTTTTTTAATGAACTTATTAAAATCATCATGACATTAGTGATGTTATGATTTTGAGTTATATCAAATGAATGTGAAAATAAAATTTCTAAATAAATATATAGATTTATATGGGTTACTCTAAACGATTCGTAAAAAAAATAAAATAAATATAAATTTTGGTATGCACAATTACAAAATCTATGATAACCTTAAACAACCCTCCATATATTAAGTTTTTTGATATCATTAGTTTCTTTAAATTTTAAAAAAATTATGGATCAGTATTAATATATGAAGATTAGTGGGAGTAAGTTTGTTATATTGGTCTTGTATGCGGATGATATTTTATTTATCAATAGTGATCTTGGTTTATTGTATGAAATAAAAAATTTGTCATCAAAAATTTTAAGATGCTTGATATGAATGAGACATCTCATATTATTGGTATTGAGATGTTCAGAAATATATCTCAAAGGTTACTAAGACTATCTTAAAAGGATATATTGATCAAGTCTTAGATAAATTTAGTATATAACTTTATTCAGTAAATGACAAAAAAATTTAATTAAAATAATTTTTTTTAAAATAACTTAGAAAAGAATCAGAAAAGAAAAATATTTATTATGTATGCCATAGTTAAATATATATATTATTATATGTTTAAACTTATATTAGACCAAATATCAGTTTTATAGTTAGAACACTACAGAGATATTAGATATTAGAGTTACGAATCAAACACTAAAAGATTACAAAGAAAATAATAAAATATATGGAATAGACGAATAAATATATGCTCACATATATAAAATTTAACCAACTTAACGTAACAGTATTTTCATATATTGATTTTGTAAATTACATCAATAAGTAGGAAATCCACTTTACATTTTATATTTATACTAGTTGGAGAGATAATTTATATAGAAAAATATAATGCAATACATTATTATATCATTGACAACAAAAACTGATTTTATAATATGCTTTAAGGCCACTAATCATGCCTTATGATTATGAAATTTTATCTTTGTATGATTAGACTCAATTGCCATGTCACTAAAGATATTATGTGACATGTTTTAAAATTTTTTTTTTATAAGAATAGCAAGTACTCTATTAATTCTATGCATTATAGTATAAAGTATTTAGTGGTCAAAGAAAAAAAAGTTTAAAAATAATTAACATAATTGAAGAAATCGAGTTCTACTATATTGATTACTGATCTATTCACTAAGGCCTTATAGTCTCAAGTATTTGAAAGAGTATATTATTATAAATGGGTTTGTAAATAACCCATAAAAGATATGGTAATACATATTTGAGTGGACATTATAATTGATATTCTTATTTATATAATTAAAATTATTTATTTTTCATATTATGATTGAATGTGATAACATGATTGTCTTAAAAAAATAAATTACATAGATCATTTTGAATTATATTAGGAATGACTAATAGTATTGTGGTACATAGAAGGAAGTATGACATTAATGATATACAACCACTATGACTCGTATTAGTAGTTAAACTTAATATACTATTATATTTATTAATACTTATTGGCTTGTTTTATAAGATCTATGCACACGTGTAAATTACATTTTTCAAAAATTTCGAATCTAATTAAATAATATTATTTTAAAATAAAATTTTATTTTAATTTTTTTAAATTTTTATATCTTACCAAATAATAGATTAAGTAGTAGAATGCTAGATTATATAGTTGTATCTAATTAGTTAAGGTATACAAGAGATATGATTAAATTTTGATTGTAGTTATCAACTAATAAAAAGAATATATAATTATAATATGATTCCTTAAGAGATGACCTCGATGGGAGAGACCCTTCTAATTATTTATCCAAGTCACTTTACTCTTGTTTATAAAAGGATCAGATCTCTTATGGACCATATAACTCAACTAATAATTAAAAGATTATATATCTTTTCTCGTCTTATTTTTATCCCTAATTCCGGATAGAAAGAAAGAAAATTTTATTAGTATCATTATAATTTTTGGATCTACGATATATTCTTGGATCAAATAAAACTTTTTTGAATAACATCAAAAGATATGTATCATGTATCATATATTTAAACTATTATTATTTAATTTTAATTTTTATTATTAAATATTTTTATATAATAATAGTATATTACGATTTTAATACTTACACTCTTTCCCACATTTTCTTGAAAATAGAAAACCTGCGCAGGTTTGATTGGTGCCACGCTTATATGTTAATTCTCACGTAAAGTGGGAGAATCTTTGATTCAGTATTACATGGAGTTACATTAAACTGGAATTTGAATAAGATGCAGCTCACTCTTCCTATTTCAGTACACCATTTCCGCTGAAGCTTGGAAAAGTATGGCCTGAATCATTGATCTGAGGAACAGAATATTTCTAGCTAAGGTTACCTCCACCTGGTTGACCTTGTGCCAGATCATGTCTTAAGACTGATTCAGAGTTGATTTTGACTGCTTGCAATGCTCCTCCATTCAGTTCCTCATGGAAACTAAAAATATTTGATCATGACATCACAAATAGATGGGACAGATACTGCTATAATTTGCTCTCTTTGAGTTTTTGGCCACATAAAAAAATATTCATCAGCTGCAACTTTGAAGACCTTTGAGTGAATCATTGTTGTACTACTCTTGGCTGTGCTGAACAAACCTTGAATTTTGTCACACAAGTAAACGAATAAACCAGAGTAGTGCATGTTTTGCTTATATTTTAGACTTAGAACAAACCAATATCTCTTGGGCATCTTGCGTTGCTTGTGGGGCACTTTGATAGGATCATGCACAAGTAATAATCAATGAGGACAAAGAAAAAAACAAACATCAAGCTTGGAGATTATTACTTGTCATAATTGCAATTCTATCTATTAAATTTTGATTTGTTAAACAGAATGTGGTTTATCCCTCTACATAAAATATGGATTGTATTAAATTTTGACTCACAATTTAGCTCTCTCTCTCTCTCTCTCTCTCTCTCTCTCTCTCTCTCTATATATATATATATATATATATATATATATATATATATATATAGGTTCAACCATAAAAGATATTTCGGAGCTACAGCAATTACAGTTGCAGATTATTATGACTGCAATAGAGAATCTAGTTGTCATACATCCACTGATGAAATTAGGGCTGGGTTTTCATGTGACGTCAGCGTTTGGAAGAACTCTTATACATCTCTACATGCCCTCTTATATCATAAACCATGCTGAAGTGACAAACCATCAACGGAATCAACATGGTAATTGAATATGACTGTAACCCATAAGATTAAGCTAGTAAATTATGGTACAAGACATGATATATTTAGTTCCCATGCGAGACTATTATTCTCAAGTGATTCCAATTAGTCTATGATGACCCCTCTCCCATGAAGAGAATTTATTGTCAGCAGATCAAGCTCTATGTTCAGAGGATAAATATTTTTGCAAATCAAGTTAATATACATCTCTCTCTTTCCCTCGCACATAACTTTTTCCCACGATGATTCGTTGTTTGAGAATCTAGATTTCGCAATTGGAAAACAAGTTTTAACATTCCTCTTATAGTTCTAATCCCATGAACAAATGCACCACAAAAGTCAATAAAGAAGTCAAATCTCTTGGCGATGAAATGATTATCCAAGTCTTTATGATTATTCCATTTTTCGAAGCCTACCCTCTGCAACATCTACATCGCCGTAGGAGCAACCAACGGAACCCACCGGGCTCCACTGATATCTACTGCCGCCTTCGTGGTTCATAAATGGGTAGAAAAATGTTGCTCGTGGTGAGGTAATTGTCTTTCTCGTCGTTAAGTGGGCTTTTTACGACCCATAGAATGGAAGTGGGAATGGGCCGCTTGTTAGTCTACCGGGACACACGTGCACGACTCTGCTTGCCGACTTTAAATATATACGCGTAGTATCAACAAATCCATCCAGGTTCGACGAACTTGGGCTCCGGAGCCCACATGCTATTGTCACCCACCATTACCCATTCCAACGCAGAATTCTCGCTGCAATAAATCCATACATAACACATCGGATATAGAAACATTGGGTGGATATATCGCGCGTCCATCAACTTTTTGGCCTCCAAAAAGGAAATCTATGCTTTGTTTCTCAGTCCTCTGATTTTAGCTCCTCTCACTCTCTTTGATCTGCCCTGCTCGAACAACTCAAGACCAGATTTCCTTTAGGGTTTCTGCCTTCTCGCCTATCTCTCATGGCGGCTGCAGCGGCGGGCGGGGTTGGAGTTGGGGCGGATCAGGGGGTGCAGATCCACAGGTTTCGCGGGCTGAGGTCGTCGGGGTTGATTCCATTTGGGCGATCTTCCTGGAGCTTAGCGGTGGCGTCCTCATCGAGCTCTTCTTCGGTTGTCACGGCTGTTTCCACCGTAAGATTTGTGAATTTGCTTTGTTTTTCTCTCTCTTTCTGGTTCAGATGATGGTGAAAATTGATCGTGTGGATGGTATTGTAAAAGGAAATGTTAGTTTAGCCTCTCTTTGTCGTTCTTCGAGCGGTGTTAGGAGTTGTAGCTCCGGTCTACGTCGGGAACCTTATTCGCTTATTAGTATTATAAATTCTAAGTCGATTGGAGTCCCACTATATTCACTGAATAGCTACTAAAGATGGCTAGAATCCTAGGTAACATTGTAGGTCATTCCTAAGCATAACTCATATTTATGTAACGTAAAATCCTACATTTTTTTTGCTGATCAATTTTTCTTCGGACTAGATACCCCTAAAATTTTCAAATGGGCTTAACACCGGTTCCATCTGCCAGAGGCGTCAGAAGAAATTGATGCCCTAATTAGGAATGCGGATGCCGGAGTGTCAGCCTTTCTGAAGAAGGAAAGATCTTCTTTTATATTGGTACTATAATATATGTAAGTACCATACTTCTGTCCACAATTTCATCAATCTGGCAACATTTGTCTAGATGTTCTCCAATGCATCAGCATATGATGCAGAACATTTTTTTGTACATCCAAGGTATGTCAGAAGCAATATCGAAAGTACTCTTAAACAACTATGGTCAATAATTGAACACTGTGGAACAACCAATACGTTAACATCATTAGAAACTGGTCATAAACCACTTATGACATGCTGAATGATACTCCCAGGAAAGATATTATTTTTTGTTAGACCTTGCTACAAGTTATCTTCTGACCGTAAATTCAAGCGAAACCTATATGTGCATGAGCAGTTTTAAGAAAGAGGCATTCTTGTATATTTTCATACAGTTTTAAGTCCGATGTTTAAGGTCACATGAGTAAGAATGTTTAGATTAGCTCCTCTTGGTTATAAGCTTTTATCTTGAACCATGTGGTTAGAATCTACCAGCATGCATCTTTTGAAATAATTGTAATTTGCAAATAAAATACCTCTCCGCACCTCTTGAAAGAGGATTAGAAAATTTCGACCATATTTTCACATGGATTGGAATGAGCAAAGATGATTGCTTGGATGATGCCAGTGCCGTCGAACTCTCAGCAAAGGATCAATAAAATTATTTTATTTTTCAAATAAATTTGTTTACTTAATGGTCAGAGGCAAGAAAATTTTAGAAGCAGAAGAGCAAAAAATAAGAAGATAATAAGAAAAAATATATAGTAAATTCAACCTTGCTCTAACAAGTTATAGTTCACATAGAATCCCTTCTTGATTGACATTAAATAAAGGATTGTAAACAGTGGAAATTTTACTTTATAATTTAGTATCAATGAGGGAACGATAGTGAATAATTGTATGGATCAAAGAGTGGATCATACTGTCACAGGAAATTTTGGTAACACTACAGATCAACTAGAATATCTTATATCATAGTCCGTTGTTCTAGAATTGTTTAATGAACTATAAATAGCATTACATGGAGCGCTATAAATTCTATGAAAAAAATTTTAATTTTTGAGAGCATAATCATTGAGTCATGAAAAATGATTGATTTTTAGTAAAATACTATTCTATTTAGTGGATTTGTGAAACTGCTCTTCTTATCTCTCTTCCTATCTTTCTTCTTCTATTCCCTGGTGTCTGTGCAAAGCTTCTTAATTATTCCCTTTGCTGATCTCCACATAATCCTGCTTATATTATAATTGCTAAAGGTTGGAGCCCAATTCAGCCTAAAGAAAGAACTTTCATCAATTCTTCAACTTAATATGTTTTAGATAAATCATTTCACTTTTGTGTCATCACAAGGACCCTTTTTTTTTCACTAAACAGTGAGCTTGAGAGGTACCTCATTATGTTATATTTAAATGCTACTTTAAGTCATGTCATTTGACAGCCTAGCCTTCTTTCTTTTTGCAGCCTATAAGGCCAGATACTTCTGAGGTAAAGCGAAGCAAGGTTGAATTGTTCAAGGAGAAAAGCAATTTCCTTAGATATCCTCTAAATGAGGAGTTAACTTCAGAAGCTCCAAACATAAATGAGGCTGCCACCCAACTGATCAAATTTCATGGAAGTTATCAACAAACTAACAGAGATGAACGTGGTGTCAAGTCTTACCAGTTTATGCTTCGTACAAAGAATCCATGTGGGAAAGTACCGAACAGGCTCTACTTGGTTATGGATGATCTTGCAGATGAGTTTGGCACAGGCACTCTCCGCTTGACCACTAGACAAACATTTCAACTGCACGGTATCCTGAAGAAGAACCTCAAAACTGTAATGGGCACTATTATTAAAAACATGGGCTCAACTCTTGGTGCATGTGGTGATCTGAACAGAAATGTATTAGCTCCTGCAGCACCATATACCAAAAAAGAATATGTCTTTGCTCAGGAAACTGCAGAGAATATTGCTGCACTCTTGACACCACAGGCTGGCGCATATTATGATCTATGGTTAGATGGGGAAAAGATCATGTCAGCAGAGCCCCCTGAAGTAGTCGAAGCTCGTAATGACAACTCACATGCGACTAATTTCCCTGATTCTCCAGAGCCCATTTATGGCACTCAATTCTTGCCTAGAAAGTTCAAGATTGCAGTGACTGTGCCTATTGACAACTCTGTGGATATCCTGACAAATGATATTGGTGTCGTCGTAGTTTCTGATATTGATGGAGAACCTCAAGGCTTCAATATTTATGTAATAGATTTTACTTCAGGTTATGTTATGTTTTATTATGTGATCTACTCAATTTTACCATTGCAACTTGCTTTTGTAGGTAGGAGGAGGCATGGGAAGAACACACAGGGTGGAGACCACATTCCCTCGTCTGGGGGAGCCTTTAGGTTATGTACCAAAAGAAGACATCTTGTATGCTATAAAAGCTATTGTTGTTACACAAAGAGAAAATGGGAGGAGAGATGACCGCAGGTATAGTAGAATGAAGTATTTGATTGGTGAATGGGGGATTGACAAATTCCGCACAGTCGTCGAGCAGTATTATGGAAAGAAGTTCGAGCCATTCAGAGAATTACCAGAGTGGGAATTCAAGAGTTACCTTGGATGGCATGAACAGGTACAATTTCATGTGCGGTTTTGCCCTTTAACTTCACATTTTGATGGGTACTATAAAATTTTCTGTCATTTCAGACCATATCTGTTTATATCTTCGTAATATGTTTTCATTGCTACTCTGCCAATGCAGGGTAATGGTGCATTGTTCTGTGGAGTACACATTGATAGCGGGCGTATAGGTGGGAATATGAAGAAAACACTAAGAGAAATAATTGAGAAGTATAACTTGAATGTGCGGATTACACCGAACCAGAATTTGATCTTGTGCGACATTCATCACTCATGGGAAGAACCTATCACCGCAGCACTTGCCCAAGCTGGTCTACTGGTAAAGCTTGTCATATTTTGTTCTTCACTTTAAGAAAATTATTTCTGCTCTATGAAAGAAATTTTCCAAGTTGACTGTCTTTAAAAGGAAAGTCTGGTTTACTAATGGACTAGAGATATTAGAGCCAACAAGTTGATTTAGTAGTAGGTTCATAACGTATACTGGGCTAGGTACTTTTTAGTACAACTAAGAAAGTAAATGTATTTATAGCCAAAAAGAAAATATGGATGGTTTCGTATTTTTATTATTCAGCATTTATGTTTTGTCTTGCAGCAACCTACGGAAATTGATCCTCTTAATTTAACTGCAATGGCATGTCCTGCACTGCCACTTTGTCCACTAGCAATAACAGAAGCTGAGAGGGGGATACCACAAATTCTTAAAAGGATTCGAGCTGTATTCAATAAGGTTAGTACCTTAATTGATCCATCTTAATGTATTTATACATAATTATGAAAATGCAACTTTTGGTTCCATAATGGTAATATTTATTTTTTTGAGAAGTGACAACGGGTTCCTAGGAAAATGCAACTTTTGGTTCCATAATGGTAAGATTTATTTTTTTGAGAAGTGACAATGGGTTCTTATTCTTTTCACAGGTAGGCATAGAGAACAATGAGTCAGTTGTGATAAGGGTAACAGGCTGTCCCAATGGGTGTGCAAGACCCTACATGGCCGAGCTAGGACTGGTTGGTGATGGTCCCAACAGCTACCAGGTACTCAAATGCACTTATGATTTGTGCTAATGTTGCATGGTTAGATATGTGGAATTATATAGACTGGAAATATCTGAATGATAAATCAGCCGGGAGAATTGTATGTCCCATTTCTTCATAGGATGTTCATACTCCATTGCTATGTTGACAGCATTAGTTGTTTATCCAGTTGTACCAATCAAAGTCAGGTTTAACAATTTTGTGTAATTTATATGTTTTAACTAAAACTTTGTGTCATTTTGCTCTCAAGCATAATGGACGTGAAATCCCCATTTAATAGTCATCCAAAAGTGGTGTTGTTTGCTGAAAACCTGAGTTATTACTAATTGTAGAATATACAGATTCTGCAACTAGCCAATGCAAGTCATCAAGCTTTCCTTGGTAACATAAATTCTTATATTGTTCTGTTTAAAATGCAATTCAGGTCTGGCTTGGTGGGACACCTAATCAGACTTCGTTAGCAAAATGCTTTACGAACAAGGTGAAGGTCCAAAACCTAGAGAAGGTTTTGGAGCCATTGTTTTACGGCTGGAAGAGCAAGCGCCTGCAGGGTGAATCATTTGGCAGCTTCACGACTCGGATAGTGAGTATCAGATTTCATTTGCCTGATACTACCAATTACCAGATATTATATGTAAAATTTGTAAATATATTTTCTTTACTATTTTGCAGGGTTTTGATAAATTGCAAGAGCTGGTAGAGAAGTGGGAGGGTCCATTGGAGACAGCATAGCAGTTTAATCTCAAGTTGCGGATGGTAGACATATAAAAGCCATGGCTGCGTTAATACAGTAGCAGAATAAGGTCACGAATCCGGTTGGCCATGGAGGTTATTTGCAGCTGTTGCAGCTCAACTGAATGGCAGAAGTTTACAATATGATATGGGA
Organism: Musa acuminata AAA Group; assembly: GCF_036884655.1. NCBI lineage: Eukaryota > Viridiplantae > Streptophyta > Magnoliopsida > Zingiberales > Musaceae > Musa > Musa acuminata. The sequence goes on along the minus strand of NC_088332.1, from coordinate 37,484,802 downwards.
ACTGATCTAAATCAGGTTATTTGCAGCTGTTGCAGCTCAACTGAATGGCAAAAGTTTACAATATGATATGGGAACTGATCTGAAGTTTTGTTCCTAACGCTGCTGAGGCAATTGAATGTTTTCTTTCTCTTGCACTTTGCTTTCAGTGGTTGAAAGTTTAAAGCCTAAGAGCTCGTTGTTTGTGTTTGTTGTCGAGTGATTAGAAGCGAACCTACTTAAACTATTACTGCTGAGGAATAAAGCCTTTCGGGATACAGCTGCAACAATGATTCAGTATTTTGCTATATTAGTTTAGAGATCTGAAAAGACTGGATGTTTATTTGGTTTGACTGATCATCGTCCATGGAAAGAGAACTGTGACAAGAAGTGAGGAACAACCACCATATTTAGATGTAACTTTGGGTGTGATCTCAACACATTTTTCTCATGCTTATCATTTAGTAGAGAGCAGTAAAGATTCATATGGTGGAGGAAACTGAAGCCTGCCTGGGTCAACAACTGAGGTAAGTAGCTTCTTGGTCCATTTCGGGAGTTGTCATACGTCTTTTTTAGTTGTTTTCCAGCACAGAAGGATACTAAGAAATTGAGCGGCTTCAAAGGTGTACCGAATCATTTCAGATTTATAAAAATAAATAAATTGTCATTTCGTTATTTTATAATTTATAAAAAAAATTTATCTTTGAATTCAAATTTTTTATCTTTAGATTTATTTTTACTAAAAAATTGTATGTTCTTAGTAGGACCTAAGCAATGAAAAAGTCTTCTATAATCAAGCCTAAGATATATTATAAAATACCTCAGATTTATTATAAAATAATATATTACTTTGAAAATACATTAAGATAAAAAAACAACAATCATGCATGTTGATAGGAGTCTTAAAAATCATAAAATAATCTTTATGAAACATATAGCAATGTCAACTAATATATAAACTCAAATTATAAAAGAATCTTTATGAAACATATACCAATGTTAACTAATATATAAACGCATTATAATTCTTATGCAGTAAATAAAATTATATATCAATCACATACAATATATCTTGATGATAAACATAATATATAATAAAAATATACATCACACTCGATGGTATATTCTCCCAACAGCAAATAAAAAGATATACTCTATGGGATTAATTCCTACCAATAGCAAATAGAGTGGTATCCCTCACTCATCCAAGTGGGGACATATTTTTCCCAATAATAAATAGATGGATCATCTAATCATCATATTTGATAACGCATAATCCCCGAAAAGAATCATCTTATATATAATCAATTATTATAATTTATTTATATTTATCCATTCATATATATATATATATATATATATATATATATATATATATATATATATATATATATATATATATATATATATATATATCCAAGAAATAGTATGATAAAATATTATGAGGTACCGTAATGCATAATTTGCTAGACTATGTTTGTTAGTGGCTTCGAATTGTGAAAGACTCTAGCTCCTTTCATAAATTACACTTCTAATATGGACTACTCAATATAGTCACATATATTATATGATAATAATTATATCAATTTAATATAAAGAAATAAATTATCATTTCCAAATTGCATCCATCTTTAATAGTCCTCAGACAACTAAAATCATAATTAGAATAGCTTAATTGACTTAAACCAAACTCAATTCAATTATGACATAACGTAACTAACCTCAAATCATTATAGAATAGGTTTGAAATCATCCTAGACAGGTCTAATTTAGATTTGATTAATTTCAATTAGGTCAAATAAGCTTAAACTAATCAAGTTTTAGTACGAAATCACCTTGAACCGACTTTTATCAATCAAACCTATTTGATTTAGTCAACTAACAAGCTCAAACCAATAAAGGAAGAGAAAATTTAGTTATATCACATAGTGCTAACTTAGATCGAACTAACCCACATAGAACTTGGACGAGTCATGTGTGTTGCACATGCTTGTTTCTAAGTCATAGGTTGGGTTAAGGTACGATGGGTTAGATAGAGAACCAATGATGTGTCTAGCACTAATCACATAGTTGGGCGGGCTCAGCTTCACAAGCTAGGCTGAGCCTCACTCATAAATTGGGCTAAGCCTCACCACTAAATTAGACCACACTTATCTTGCAAATTAGGTCATGTATAATCACTTGAGTCATCCTTGACCACATGGGCTAGACCATGTTTGGCCATATGAGTTAGATCATACTTAGCCACTTGAGTTGTTCTAAGTCTTACTATTGAATTGAGCTATACCTAGCTCATGAGTTGAGTCATGCCTAGTCACATAGGTTAGGCTATGCCCGACTACATAGGTTGGGTTGTGCCTAACTACATGAATTAAATTGTTTTTAGCCACATGAGTTGGGTTGTGCTTGGCCACATGTGTTGCGTTATACCTAATCATATTGGTTGCATCATACTTAGCCACATGAGTTAAGTTATACCCAACAACACAGCCTAGACTATACATGATTACATAGGCTAGGTTATACTTGGCCACATATGCCAAGTTGTACTTGGTCACATGGGCTAGATTGTACATAGCCATATGGACTATGTCATGTCTAACTACATGAGTTGGATCATACCTAAATATATGGGTTAGATTATATTTGACCACATGCGCTAGATCGTACTTGGCTAAATTAGCTAATTTAATCAATCAACTTAATTCAAATCAGACCTCAATACGATCCTACTTATTAAATTCGATTTTTAATATTTTTAATATACTTTAAAATATTATAAAATTTTAATTAATCTTAAGTTTATTTTTTCCATGAATTAATTAATTTAAATTCATGATTCTAAATTTAAAACTCATTAAATGATAAAAAATTCACATATAATTTCTTGAAACATAAATATATCTAATTAAATAAATTAAAAAATTATTAAATTAATTAATTATTCTAACAACATGGCCTCGACTATACATGGCCATGCTACTTGATATATGTTTATGATTGAATCTCGTATTTTGATAATGAAACTACTTGATATATATTTATGATTTAATCTGCGTTTTGAGTGACGCAGGATGCTTCGATCAGGATGAGATAATTAAAGCAAGAAAATCATGTTGTGCCGGAGGAACATGTCAGAAGATTGGACGTCGGGCCGGTGGATCGGTCAACGTATCGACAGAAGGCTTCGGACCGTGGACTCGGGCATCGGGCCAAGAAGAGTGGGTATTGTGCCGAGGATATCGGAGTTGCAGAGTCAACTGGCCGATTGGGCAATAGGCTGCAGGAGGGGACGTTGCGCCGAAGAATCGGATGAAGCGTCGAGGGACCAATGACATGCCGGATAACTTGGTTAATTGCTTAAGATTAATTGTTTCGATCGAAGTTTTGTTTTAAGTGTGCAAGAGTAACTACGATGAAAATAAGACATGCAGTAGGAGTTGCGCCGGAGTCAGGACAATGATCACGTTGGGAGTTCGAGAGTTCGACGGAAGTTCGGACAGTCGTCGGAGGTTCTACGGGAACAAATCCGAGAAGTCCATGAGCTTGCCAAAGAAGCTCGTCGGAACTCACCAAGTAGATCGTCGCAAGTCCAGGAGTTTGCCGGAAGTCCGCAGGAGCATCACCGAGGGTTCATCGGATGATCGACGGAAGTTCGCCGGAAGCTCGCCGGAAGAAGCGATTGACGCACCGGAGCAAGATTGCAGTAAATGTCTTAGGAAATATCGTAGTTAGCATAATGATTAAGTTGGAAATGGGAGGTGATCCTATTAACTTAATCTTGGGGCAATTGGGCCCCTGAAAAACCCAAATTGGACCGAATAGATCAACCCATTCGGACCCTGATTTCTGCCAAGCGGTTGAACCGCCCAAGCCAGGAGGTGGCACCGCCTGGGCTAAGTCTCCGAGCGAGACTAGGCGGTGCAACCGCCCTAGCCAAGAGGTGGCACCGCTTGGGCTCAATCTCCAAGCGAGACTGGGCGGTGCAACCTCCCCTGACAAGAGGTAGCACCGCTTGAGCTCAGTCTTCGAGCTCTACCAGGAGGTGCAACCGCCTCAGTCAGGTGGTGGCACCGCCTGAGCTCAGTCTTCGAGCTCTGGCAGGAGGTGCAACCGCCCCTGACAGAGGTGGCACCGCCCAGAGGCTCAGTCTTCGAGCTCTACCAGGCGGTGCAACCGCTCTAGTCAGGAGGTGCAACCGTCAGATCCCGGAATTCCGGGAATTGACAGTTTTGAGCTCCAAATTTGAACTGGGTTGGGGGCTATAAATACCCCACCCATTCAGCACTGATAGCAGACAACATACACCGAAATCTTGATCTTTTTCTATGATTTTTAGAGCTCAAAATTGTTGTAAAGGCCAAAAGTTCTTCTCCCTCTTTTCTTCTAAGTTTTGAGCTTTAAAGAGAGGAGAGAAAATTCTGTAAGGGTTGTCTCCTAAGCCCGTCAAAAGGAGTGAAACTGTAAAAGGATGGTTGGCCTTCGCCTGTTGAAGGAAGGCCTCTAGTTGACGTCGGTGACCTCGTCGGTGGAGGAAGCCAAAAGTGGAGTAGGTCAAGATTGACCAAACCACTCTAAATCTCGGTTTGCATTTACTTTGAGCATCTTATCTTTACTGCAAACCTCCTCAATAGATTACTGCCTTCTGTGCTTTTACGAACGTGTTTCAAAGTTCAGTGCTTTCCGAATCGGCGTTTAGACGCAAATCAGTTTTATCGTACGAACATCATATTTCAGTTTCCGCTTACATTCTGATTTCCATCATAATTGCAAACTGCCTTTATATCTTTGCTTTAACTGCATCTCGCTTCATCTCAAGTTAAAGTGGTTTACGAATCGGCTTTCATACTGAAATCGCTTTTATCGTATGAACGTCGTATTTCAGTTTGCGCTTATATTCTGATTTTCATCATAACTGTAAACTGCCTTCATAGATTGACTTTAACGTCTTCTCGCTTGATCTTTAGTTAAAGTAATCTTAGAATCGGCTTTCACACCGAAATCACTTTTATCATTCGAACGTTTTTTATCGTCGAAAGATTTTCGCTGCACTAATTCACCCCCCCACCCCCCCCCCCCCCCCTCTCAGTGCTCTTGATCCTAACAATTGGTATCAGAGCGGGGTTTACTCTCAAACCGATTAAAACCCAAAAAAGATGGCATACGTCGGAAACCAAGAGGGTCATTCTATTACACGTCCACCCATGTTCAATGGGACGGACTACACTTATTGGAAAACTCGAATGAGAGTTTTCTTGATTTCTATGAATTTGGATTTATGGAATATCGTTGAAAAAAGTTTTCAACTTCCCTCTAAACCGATGAACGAATGGTCAGATTTGGAGAAGAAGTATTTTTCTTTAAACGCAAAGGCTATGAATGCCTTATTTTGCGCTTTGGACAAAAATGAGTTCAATTGGATTTCTACGTGCGAAACGGCTTTTGACATTTGGCGAACACTTGAAATCACGCACGAAGGAACTAGTAGAGTCAAAGACTCGAAAGTTAACATTTTATTGTATGAATTTGAGCTTTTTCGAATGCAACCAAGCGAGACTATAGGCGACATGTACACCCGTTTCACGGATGTCGTCAATAGTTTAAGAGCTCTTGGAAAAGGTTTTTCGGATTTTGAACTCGTAAACAAGATTTTGCGTTCTCTTTCTAAGAAGTGGGATTCAAAAGTAACTACAATACAAGAAGCTAAAAACCTAAACAACTTACCACTTGAAGAACTAATTGGTTCATTGATGACATATGAAATGGTGCACAATGCACATGATGAACATGATAAACAAAATCACCTTCCAAAGAACAGGAAGGATTTGGAACTCCGGACAAATGAATACCACTTGAGCGATGACTCAAGTGATGAGGACAATGATGAACTTGAACTTCGAACACTAAATCTTAATAAGTTTATTAAACAAAAATCTAAAATAAACAATAAACTTGAATGAAGGAAGAGGCCAAAGAAGAAAAACACAAAGTGGGATGAATCGAGCTCCTCCGAAGACGAGGAGAAAATCAAGAAAGGCGAGGTGGCAAACTACGCCTTAATCGCTTTCAATAACGAGGTAATCGAAATCCCCCTAATTTATTTTGAAATTACTTGATGCTTTCATGATGTATTTTCTTTTTTTGTTTAGAATTAATTTTCTTAAAAATTACATGTTTAAAAAAAAAATTATGATCATGGTAAGTAATTTCGAAAATGATAATATTACATATTTTATAATAAACAAATAAAATGATCTTGATTAAAAATATGAAATCATGGTTAAGAAGAAATAATGTGTATTACGTTGATTTCCATTGTTATTTCTCGATTTTGATTAAAAAAAATCATATTTGATTTGAAGAAATGCATAATGATATTTTGATTAACAATTTTATGCATGAGATTTTAAGCTATACATGATGATAAGCATGTGTTATTTTCATGAGTGTATTTGAAAAACTATGGCAAAAATGTGCTCGAATACATGAACTTGTTAAGATTATTTTTCGGACTTTCTTGATTCAATGTTCAAATCACTTAATTGCCATGATGATTTTACACTATTACATGCCTTAATAACATGTTGGAAATTATGTGTTTTGGATACAAAATTTTTATGATCATGAGCATGTTTTATCTTCATGATTGAACTTGAAAATCTATAACAAAATCTTGTCCGAATACATGAAAGTATTAATTTCATTTTCAGATTCGCTTAACAATTGGTATCCTAACAATCGGATTTTCTTATACACTTATTATAAAATATTTTTCTGAAATTGATTTGATGAAATGATTCCTGCTTATAAATTCTATCTTCAAATATGGATGATAGTGTTTTTACTTGCAAAGATTTGTTTCACATACATATATTGATCCTAACAATACAATGAGATTTCTTATGCAAAAATAAAGTGCTTTTGTGATTCTTTGCTAAAGAAAATAATTATTAAAATCATGATCTTGATAATTATAACATGAAGTTCTTTATAAATCAAGATCGTTCATTATGCTCCCTACATTTATCAAAAAAGAATTCTTCAAATGAAGTGTAACTTGTCTTTTGATTTCTTAGAATCTAATGAAGTGTCATATTGATATCTTGATACTTGGAATATTTGAAAATATGATCTTGATAAGAATGTTTCAAGTTACTCTTTGTGCTATATCTTTTCAAATGAATCATGAGCTTTGATATCATATATTTCATAATATAGAAATAACAAGATTTCTTTGCCTTGTATGTCTTGTGTGATGATTGTACATCAATTTGCTTTATTATGAATTATATGAATCTTGATCGTGAACTTGTTAAGAAGAATTTTAATGAACCATGAATCATATCTTTGGTATTCACGAATTGATCCTAACAATTGATCCTCATTGATATCTTTCATTGATATGATAAATTATCATCTCATAATATATTGCATAATTATATCATGCTTTGCGATTGTATCATGTGATCTTTGCTGAATTTTCACATTGATATTCTTCATGACATGATTTCTTTGCATTGTTGTCTTGTATGCTTCATGTGATAATATGAATACATGAAACACTTATGATATGATTTTTATGCAATTCCCTGTATTCATGAAATGTTTATCTCATCACCTAATAATTCTTCTTGATATTCCTTATGTGATGATAAGAATACATGAAATATTTATTAATTTTTTTTTATGTATACAAATAAGAAGTTTCGATCATGTATGGTAGGATGTAATTTGACAAATTTGGCACCATCATGTTGCAAAATAAATGATGATTAGGAATCATGCATTAATGATGATTGTATATTTTATGATTTGGCATGATGCATACAATGATGAAATATTCATGAATATGAAATGATGCATGTAATACTTATGACAATGATGTACATGATGTATTGCATATGATATGTATCATGAATGCTTTAAATGATGAATGTTTGGTATCATGATCAACATGTTGATAAATGCTTAAAAATTTTAATGTTTGAGTATCATGTATGATATACCCATTAATGATGATTGATTTATTTTTCGGTATCGTGCATGAAAAATAAGGTTTTTGAAATTATGTATGTTTTAATTTGAATATATAATGATGCACGAATAAAATTGATACTTACCTTTGTCATAATCTGAAAAAAAAAAAAAAAAAAAGGGTCTTCCCTTCTTTTTGACAAAGACAAAGGGGGAGCAAGAATTTCTAGCGTGGACATCATGAAAAGAGGCAAACTAGCTAGCTTACACAATTCAAGATGAAAGCAAAAATTACACTCCTCTAAAGAGAAGATGCAAATGTAACACTTGCCAAATTGTTTGCTTGCCTCATGTAAAACATTATCTCTTGCTAGTTTGGCATTTTGCTAGCTTGCACTGTGCAAAGAAAGCAAAAATGACACTTCTCAAAAGAGAATAAAAAGCTTGTTATCTTGAACATCACAAGCTTGCCTATCTCAAGAAGCAAAACTTGCAACTTGCACATTGCAATAGGAAGTAAGAATCATAAGCTTACACAGGAAAGCTATCTTGCATTTGCTTTCGAAATTTTTTGCTAGCTTGTATGTAGTAAAACTTGCATATTGTAAAAATTGCTAGCTTGTAGTATAAAGAGAAGCAAATAGTTGCTATCTCAAGAAAATTAAATATGCTAAACTTATACCTTGCAATGGAAGCAAAATTGCGAGCTCAAACATTGCAAAGGAAGCAAAAATTTGCTAGCTTGCAGGTTCTAAAATGTTATAACATTGCTAGCTTGCATGTTCTAAAAGTGTTATCTTGTATGTTGTAAAACTTGCATATCTAAAACTTCATAGCTTGAATGTTCTAAGCATGATGTAACATTTGTTGAATTTTCTGGCTTCAAAACTGCATGATGATAAAACTTGATATTATGTTTTTCATGCAATGAGTTAAACTAATATTCCAAACACAAAAATAGTTGGACTTCTCCTTTTTGTTGATGACAAAGGGGGAGAAGTATGATGTTATGCTTAAGTTTATGCATTAGTTCATGATGGCGTGTTGCAAGTATTCATGATTAATATTACAATGACTTGAATTCAGTTTGAATTCAAGGTTCTATCAATATGGCATATTGATAGGGGGAGTTTGTTTAAACTCTGGGAGTTAAGTTTAACTCCATCATCAAGTGGTTGTCATCATCAAAAAGGGGGAGATTGTTGAATCTCGTATTTTGATGATGAAACTACTTGATATATGTTTATGATTTAATCTGCGTTTTGAGTAACGTAGGATGCTTCGATCAGGATGAGACAATTAAAGCAAGAAAATCATGTTGTGCCGGAGGAACATGTCAGAAGATTGGACGTCGGGCCGGTGGATCGGTCGACGTATCGACAGAAGGCTTCGGGCCGTGGACTCGGGCATCGAGCCAAGAAGAGCGGGTATTGTGCCAAGGATATCGGAGTTGCAAAGTCAACTGGCCGATTGGGCAATAGGCTACAGGAGAGGACGATGCGCCGAAGAATCGGACGAAACGTCGAGGGACCAATGACATGCCGGACAACTTGGTTAATTGCTTAGGATTAATTGTCTCGATCAAAGTTTTGTTTTAAGTGTGCATTAGTAACTATGATGAAAATAAGACATGTGGCAGGAGTTACGCTGGAGTCAGGACAATGATCACGTTGGGAGTTTGAGAGTTCGACGGAAGTTCGGATAGTCGTTGGAGGTTCTACGGGAACAAATCCGAGAAGTCCATGAGCTTGCCAAAGAAGCTCATCGGAACTCCCCAAGTGGATCGTCGCAAGTCCAGGAGTTTGCCGGAAGTCCGCAGGAGCATCACCGAGGGTTCATCGGATGATCCACGGAAGTTCGCCGGAAGCTCGCCGGAAGAAGCGATTGACGCACCGGAGCAAGATTGCAGTAAATGTCTTAGGAAATATCGTAGTTAGCACAATGATTAAGTTGGAAATGGGAGCTGATCCCATTAACTTAATCTTGGGGCAATTGGGCCCTTGAAAAACCCAAATTGGGCTGAATGGATCAACCCATTCGGACCCTGATTTCTGCTAGGCGGTTGAACAGCCCAAGCCAGGAGGTGGCACCGCCTGGGCTAAGTCTCCGAGCGAGACTGGGCGGTGCAACCACCCTAGCCAAGAGGTGGCACCGCCTGGGCTCAGTCTCCAAGCGAGATTGGGCGGTGCAACCTCTCTTGAAAAGAGGTGGCACCGCTTGAGCTCAGTCTTCGAGCTCTGCCAGGAGGTGCAACCGCCTTAGTCAGGCGGTGGCACCGCCCGAGCTCGGTCTTCAAGCTCTGGCAGGAGGTGCAACCGCCCCTGACAGAGGTGGCACCGCCCAGAGGCTCAGTCTTCGAGCTCTGCCAAGCGGTGCAATCGCTCTAGTCAGGACGTGCAACCGCCAGATCCCGGAATTCCGGGAATTGACAGTTTTGAGCTCCAAATTTGAACTGGGTTGGGGGCTATAAATACCCCACCCATTCAGCACTGATAGCAGACAACATACACCGAAATCTTGATCTTGTTCTGTGATTTTTAGAGCTCAAAATTGTTGTAAAGGCCAAAAGTTCTTCTCCCTCTTTTCTTCCAAGTTCTGAGCTTTAAAGAGAGGAGAGAAAATTTTGTAAGGGTTGTCTCCTAAGCCCGTCAAAAGGAGTGAAACTGTAAAAGGGTGGTTGGCCTTCTCCTATTGAAGGAAGGCCTCTAGTTGACATCGGTGACCTCGTCGGTGGAGGAAGCCAAAAGTGGAGTAGGTCAAGATTGACCGAACCACTCTAAATCTCAGTTTGCATTTACTTTGAGTATCTTATCTTTACTGCAAACCTCCTCAATAGCTTACTGCCTTCTATGCTTTTACGAACGTGTTTCAAAGTTCAGTGCTTTCCGAATCTACATTTAGACGCAAATCAGTTTTATCGTACGAACATCATATTTCAGTTTGCGCTTACGTTCTGATTTCCATCATAACTGTAAACTGCCTTTATATCTTTGCTTAACTGCATCTCGCTTCATCTCAAGTTAAAGTGGTTTACGAATCGGCTTTCATACCGAAATCGCTTTTATCATACGAACGTCGTATTTCAGTTTGCGCTTATATTCTGATTTTCATCATAATTGCAAACTACTTTCATAGATTGACTTTAACGTCATCTCGCTTGATCTTAAGTTAAAGTAATCTTAGAATCGGCTTTCACACCGAAATCACTTTTATCATTCGAACGTTTTTTATCGTCGAAAGATTTCCGCTGCACTAATTCATCCCCCCCCCCTCTTAGTGCTCTTGATCCTAACATATTGTACCTAGCCACATGGAATATGTGATGTCTAACTACATGGGTTGGACCATACATAAACATGTATTAGATAATGTCTGACCACATGTGTTAGATCTTACTTAGCTAAATGGGTTGGTTTAGTCAATCAACTTAACTCAAATCAGACCCTAATATGATCATACTTATTAAATTAGATTTTAATATTTTTAATATATTATAAAATATTATAAAATTATAATTAATCTTAAATTTATTTTTTCATGAATTAACTAATTTAAATTCATGATTCTAAATTTAAAACTCATTAAATAATAAAAATTCATATATAATTTTTTGAAACATAAATATATCTAATTAAATGAATTAGAACTACTATTAAATTAATTAATTATTCTAACAACATGACGTGAACTATACATGGCCACATAGGTTAGGTTATATTTGGCCACATAGGTAAAGTTGTACCTAGTCACATGGGCTAGATTATATCTAGCCATATGGATTAGGTCATATCTAACTACATGGGTTGGAACATACCTAAACATATAGGTTAGATTATGTCTGACCACATGTGTTAGAATATACTTAGCTAAATGGGCTGGTTTAGTCAATCAATTTAACTCAGATCAGATCCCAATATGATCCTGCTTATTAAATTAGATTTTAATATTTTTAATATACTTTAAAATATTATAAAATTATAATTAATCTTAAATTTATTTTTTCCATGAATTAACTAATTTAAATCCATGATTCTAAATTTAAAATTCATTAAATGATAAAAATTCACATATAATTTCTTAAAACATAAATATATCTAATTAAATGTATTGGAACTATTATTAAATTAAAGAATTATTCTAATATCATAATTTAATGATCATAATTTATTAATTATAAAATTTTAAAATTAAAATTTTATTACGCATCTTATAAATTATAATAATTCTAATATTAAAAATTTTAAAATATAAACAAAAACTAATAAGAAAAGAATATAAGATCCTACCTCTCCTATAAATCCTCTTCTCGAGAAATCCTCTTCTCAATCCTCCCACTAGTTCGGTAAGGAATAAGAGAGGCGGAGCCGTCTTTTATATGGGAGAAGATAAGCTTTTCTAAAAAAAAATAATAATTTAATTTTTATTTTTAATTTATTTTTATTTTACTTTCACACATAAAGATATAATTATAATACTTATTTCTTATGATTAATACACAAAAAATGAAATTCAAATAATTTACTTTCTAAAATTCACATCACTCTTTAAATAATAAATTAATTGATAATTTAATTGATTGATAAATTTTTTTCACTTGTCCACATGATTAAGAAAATCAATTTTAATCATTTTCTTAACCATACTACACAAATATGGAAGTTAATTATTTAAATAAAACAACACATTCTTTTTTGATAATATGATTTATATTAAAGGAGAAAATATGTTGATGAGTACATTCCTTCCCACTTAATGAATATTAATTCAACATAATTGGCACTTAAAATACTAAGTCAAAAGATAAATCTAAGTCATCTTTAAATGTTCCACTTGAAAATTTTAAGTCAAAAGATGTGTTTACTTTTTTTTTTATTTTTTTAGCATAAAATATATCAAAAATTGCGGAAATTTGGTTTTAGATTACCCATATAAAGTGATAACTAGCAAGCATATCAAAATAGGCATCCAATAAATTATTATAATTTTTAAATTTTAAAAAATTAATTAATTTTTGACATAAAATAAAAGTTGAGGCTATATGTGTAACTCTACGAACAAAAGCAATCAAAGGCCAAGTATTCAGCATATATATTTTATAATTCTAAACAACTTAGAATAAACATTATATTTATTCCTCATTAGATCTCATCATTGTATTAGATAAATAAAATCTAATAATTTATTTGATAATTATTAAATCAAAACTTGATTCAAACTGGTTACACATATAATTAGATTTAAATATCAATACATGATCAAATTTATTCAACTACAAAAGTATACATATTATTAATGTTAGGAAACAATTTTATTTATATAAAGTATCCTAACACATGGCAAATCTAATCTCAGTTTCAAAAATAATATTTGATTAAAAAATAATAAGAGTAAATACTTTTCAATTTATATATTTATGAAAGATCCTACAAAATTTTTGTACATAAATTAATCAAAAATTTTACATTTAAAAGAACAATTATTATTGAGTATGATCTTTAATTAGTAAAACTAGACATGTTAACCACAAATATTCATAACAATATAAGGCAAAAGTGAGGAAGAAAATTAATCATCAATCCTAAAGAAACCACACAATAAGTAATAAATATATTCTTATAATTTCTTAATAAAATTATTTTATTAATATTTATAAACAATAAATATTCAAGAGCATAGGGTAACAATATTCAGAAAGTAATATGTGAAACTATAATAGAAATTATATCAAACTTTATTTATGTATAATCTACTTAAAATTTATAATAAAATTATAAGAATGAATTCTAGGTCCCAACATACATAAATTATTGTTGAACTAAGAAAATGTTAAAAGACTCATGCAATAAACTTAATTATATGTTAAAATAAAATTCTAAATATTTTATAGTGATCATAAGCTTCATATAATATTTATGTTCAGATTGCCAAATTATTTCTTTAAGTATTAGATATAAATCTAACTAAGTCAATTGATATTTACTTATTTATTCCAAATACATCTTAAAAGGAAATAATATATCTTGTAATATAATTAACAACTCTTAATTATGTTTCAAAAAGTGAAAAAGAGTCTCATAACAAAATTATATCCAAAATGTACAATTTTACAAGAGTTTCTATGTCAAAACATTATAATATTTATTATAATTTAGAAAAATTACACTAAAATTTTGACTTTTTACTTATTATTGTCTGTTAAAGTCATTTAAGGGGACTCTCACATCTTTAATTAACTATTTTTATCTAAAAATAAATCATATTTGATTTAGTAAAATAACCTTAATATTCTAAAGAAAATTATGTCACGCTTTTAAATTTTAAAGCAAATTGTGTCATCTAATATTCTAATCCTACGATCTTATATAATAGATCCTCAAAATCATTGCTTTAATATAATTAAATTATCACATCTCATATTTATAAAAATAAATATATCATCATTTTGTTATTTATAATTTATATTAGACTCTTTTATTTTTAATTCAAATCCTTATCATTATAATACTATTTTTTTTTTTTACCGAAAGAAGTATCACATCTTCTTAATAGGGTCATATATGATGAAAAAGTCTCTTCAACCAAGCCTCATATCTTTTACAAAGTAATAGGTTACTTTAAAAATAAATATAGGAGAAAAATTATAAAAATAATCTTCAGTATTGAAACATATACAAATATTAATAATTTAATAGAAAATGATAATATATCAATTTATTATGAAACTCATATACCAAAAAAATAATGATAATTCTTATGTCGTAAATAAAATCATGCAATGGTTACATGCAATATATCTCGATGACATACGTAACAATTAGATAACAAATGCATGCATCACACCCGATAATGAACTATCTTAACAACAGATGAAAAGACATACTCTACGGGATTGATTCCTCTCAATAGTGGATAGAGAGAACTCATATTACACTCACAGTAACAAATAGAGTGGTGACTCTCATTTGCCCAAGAGGAGACATGTTTCTCCTAATAATTGATGGAGGAACTGTGTAACTATCATATTTGACAATCTACTACTCCCCAAAAAAAATAGCCCTACTTACTTTTGGTAGGGATACATAGTTAATTATAATTATATATTTATATTTATTTATTCATATATTTATGTATTTAAAATATGATAAAATATTATAAGGGATCATACTTAATGTATGACTATATCCATTGGTGACTCTGCATTATCATGGAGCCATAGCTTCGATTGCACTTCCAATGCTGACCATTTAATATAGTCATATATACTATGTAATAATAATTATATTAATATTATTAATTTAATATAATAATAATAGAAGAAATTTAATAATCATTTATAAATGATACCTTCAAATAAAATATTTAAGTTCATCAAATCATAAAGGCATGGTACATCAATCTATTAATTATCATCAATCAATCAGAACCCTAATTGGAATTATCCAATTGACTTGAACCAAGCTCGATTCAATTAAGACCTAATATAACCAATTTCAAATCCTTATAGAACCAGTCTAGAATCACCTTAGACTGATCTAATTTAGATTTATTTAATTTTAATTAGGTCAAGTAGGATTGAACTAATCAGGTTGATCTGAAATCACTCTAAACTAGTTTGAACTAATCATACTTATCTAATTCAATCAATTAATGAGCTTAAACCACTAATGAAAGAGAAAATTGGACTATATGGCATAGTACAAACCCAAATCGAATTGACTCACATGACTCTACCTGTAATTCTCAAGTAGTAGGTTGGCTTAAGGTAAAATGGTCTGAATAGAGTGGCAATAATATGTCAAGCCACAATCACATAGTTGGGCGGGCCTAACTTCATAGGTTGGTTTAGCCTCACTCACGAGTTGGGTTAAGTCTTACCATTGAATTAGGTCATACCTAGTTTGCGGGTTGGATCATACATAGTTATATGGGGTTAGGCCAAGCTTGACCACATGAGTTAAGTCATGCTTAGTTATATGAGTTGGTTTGTGCTTTGTCACATAAGTTGGATCGACCTTGGCCATAGGGGTTATATCATACTTAGCCATATGGATTGGGTCATGCATAATCATATGAATTAGATCATATCTAGCCACATGGGTTATGTTGTACCTGACCATATGAGCTAGGTCATGCCTAATCACATGGGTTAAGTCGTACATAACCGCACAGGCTAAGTCATGTCTAATCACATAAGTTAGACTATACCTCATCATATGAGTTGGGTTATGTCTGACCACATATGTTAGGTTGTACTTAACCACAAGGGTCGGTCAGGTCAATCAACTTAACTCATGTCAAACCACAATTTGATATCTCCTATTAAATTAGATTTCAATATTTTCAAAAGTACTTTAAAGTATTATAAAATAATAATTAACCTAAAATCTATTTTTTCATGAATTAACCAATTTAGATTTATGATTCCAAATTTAAAACTAATTAAATCATTGGACTTAAAGCATAAATATGTCTAATTAAATAGTCAAAATTATTATTAAATTAACTAATCATTTTAACATCATAATTTAGTGATCAATATTTATTAATTATAAAATTTTAAAAGTAAAATACTATTACATATTATATAAATTATAATAATTATAATGTTATAGATATTAAAATATAAATAAAATCTAGTAAGAAAAGAATAGATTATCCTATTTCTCCTTTGGATCCTCTAGTCATAGAATCGTCGTCTTAATTCTCCCACTGTCAAGCCATAGTGAAAAGAAGGTAAAATCTGCTTTATATAAGAGAAAATCAGCTCTCCTCAAAAGGTAAATAATAATATAATTTTTAATTTTTTTTTAATTTTTTTAATTTATTTTTATTTTACTTTCACATATAAATATAGAATTATAATATTTATTTTTTATGATTCACATACAAAAATGAAATTCAAACAATTTACTTTCTAAAATTCACATCACTCATTAGGAAATAAATTAATTAATAATTTAATTAACTAACAAAATTTCTAACTTGTCCACATGATTAAGAAAATTAATTTTAATTATTTTCTTAATCATACTACACAAATAAGGAAGCTAATAATTTAAATAAAGTAAGATATTATTTATATTTATTTGATTTATGTTAAAGGAGAAAAAAAGGTGATTGTATTCCTCCCAACTTAACAGAAATTTGATCCCAAATTTGATATAAAAGGATATTAATTCAACATAGTTGGCACTTGAAATACTAATAAATCTAAATCAACTTAAAGATATATAAATGTAAATTTGCCACTCAAAAACTTGAAGTCAAAAGATGTATTTTCTTTTTTATTTTTTAGCACAAAATATATAAGAAAATAAGGAAACTCATTCAATAAATTTAGTTTTAATCACCCATATAATGTGATAATTAGCAAGCATATCAAAATATGCATCTAATAAATTGTTAGAATTTTGGTTGTTGACATAAAATAAAAGTTGAGGCTATATGTGTAACTCAACAAACAGAAGAAATTGAAATGATAAAAATTTATCCAACTATTCAACATATATGCTTTTATAATTTTAAACAACTTAGAATTAATATTATATTTAATCCACATTAGATTTCATCATTGCATTAGACAAATTTTATCTAATAATTGATTTAACACATTAAATCAAAACTCCATTCAAAATATTACACATATAATTAAATTTAAATATCAATGCATAATCAAATTAATTCAACTAAAAAGCACATATATTATTAATGTGAAGAAATCATTTATACAAAGCATCCTAACAGAAGTCAAATCTAATCTCAATTTCAAGAATAATATTTGATATCAAAAAATAATAAGAGTAAATACTTTTCAATTTATAAATTTATGAAAGACCCTATAAAATTTTTGTACTTCAAATTTATCAAAACTTTTATAACTAAGAGAGCATTTGATAAATCTTGACCATAAAGAAACCACACAATAAGTAGTAAATATATTTTTATAATTTTAAATAAATTTATCCTTTTTATAATTTTAGATAAAAATAATATTTAGAAAGTAATATGTCAAACTATAATAGAAATTATGTCAAGCTTCTAATCTTCTTAAAATTTATAATAAAATTATATAAAGGAATTCTATATCCCCAACATGAATAAACTATAGTTGAACTAAGAAATTAGACTCATACAATAAACTTAATTTTTTAGTAAAATAAAAATCTAAATATTTTGTAGTGAACATAAGCATCATATAATATTTTCTTAGTTCAACTATAGTTTATTCATGTTTTAATTACCAAATTATTTTTTAAGTATTAGATATAAATTTAACTAAGTCAATTGATATTTAATTATTTATTCCAAATACATCTTAAAAAGAAATAATATATTTTATAATATAATTAACAACTCTCAATTATATTTCAAAAAGTAGATAAGAGTCTCATGACAAAATTATATCCAACATGTAAAACATTATAAGAGTTTCTACGTCAAAACATCACAATATTTATTATAATTTAAAGAAAATATACCAAAATTTTAACTTTTTACTTAATATTCTTGGTCCAAGTCATTTAATGAGACTCTCCTTCAATAACATATTTAATTAATTATTTTTATCTAAAAATAAATAATATTTGGCTTAGTTAAATAATTTTAATCTCTTAAAATCATGCTTCAATTGTACTACTAAATAACCCTAAATCTAAATTTCAAAACTAATTGGGTCAATTAATATTCTAACACTATGATCCCATATTCTAGTAGATCCTCAAAATCATTAATTTGATACTACTAAATTATTACATCCTAGATTTTTTTTAAAAAAATACTATCATTTCATTATTCATAATTTACAGAAGATTTTTTTAATCTTTTAATTCAAATCCCTATCTTTACCATATTAGATTTTTTATTAAAAAAAATCATAACTTCCTAATAAGATCACAAGCGACCAAAAAATCTTCACCTAAACCTCAAATATATTCTAAAGTGGTAGGTTACTCTAAAAATAAATATAGGATAAAAGCACATCAATCACAGGTTCGTAGGACCATACAAAACATCATAAAAATAATATTTAATACTTATAAAATATGTACAAACGTCAATAATTTAATGTAAAATGATAACATATCAATTTATTATAAAACTCATGTATTAAAAAATAATAATAATTCTTATATAATAAATAAAATCATGCATCAATCATATGCAATGTATCTCGATGACATACATAACAATCAAATAATAAAGGCATACATCATACTCGATAGTATACTCTCCCAACAACGGATAGAGAGGCATATTATACAAGATAGATTTCCCCCAACAACAGATGGTGAGAACCCATATCAAACTCCCAACAACGAATGAAGTAATATCCCTCACCTACCAAAGTGGGAGGCACATTCCTCCCAACAATTGATAGAGAAACCATCTAATCATCATGCTTGAGAGCCTATTAATCCTCAAAAGGAATCGTTTTATTTGACCTCACTGAGAATATATAGCCAATCATGATCATTTATTTATATTCATTTATTCATTCATGTATGCATCCAAGAAGTAGAATGATAAGATATTGTGAGGAACGTATCATCTGCTAGACTATGTATATTGGTGGCTCCGTAGTACAATGGACCCATAACTCCTTTCACAAGTTACACTTCCAATATGGATCATTTAGTATAATCATATATATTATATGATAACAATCACATCAATTTAATCTAAAAAAAGAGAAAACTAATAATTATTTTCTAATGACATCTTCAGATGAAACTTTTAAATTCATCAAATCATAAAAACATAAGGCATCAAACTTTTAATAATCCTTAATTAACCAAAACCATAATTGGAATAGTCCAATTGACTTAAATCAAAGTCAATTCAATTAAAACATAACATAACCAACCTCAAACCCTTATAAAACTGGAATCACCTTAGACTAGTCTAATTTAGATTTGATTAATTTCAATTAGGTCAAATATGCTTGAAATAGTTAAAGGTGGTTTAGAAACAATTTTTTAAAAAAATGCTTCATCATTGTGCGAAGATTGGTGCGTAAAACAAAATGCAGAACCAAAAATCGCATGTATCAAGAGAGATTTGTTACTAGAGAGATTGTATATCCTTGAAAATTCTTAGATCTATAAGAGTGGATGAAAAAGGTCAACATTCCTCCTCTCTAGCGGTGATCCATATGGTAGATGCAGCGAAGACGCTCCTAAAATTGTTGCACGATCTTCCTCTTCGCATGCACCACATGATCAAAAAGGGGTCAGGTCTTCTTGCTATCCACATGCCCTTAACTGGGGCTATCAACGAAGGAGGAGAGGAGAGAGGAGAATAGGAGGGGCAGCCAAGAGATGACTAACCTATGTCAGATTTTGGCCTCTCATATTTATAGAGGTTCCTACCACTTAACCCTAATGAATCCTACCATATTGGGTACTAGATCTCTATCTAATTGCCCAAGCCTCTTATATTAGTATATTTCTATCCAATAATATCTCATTTGCTCTTATTGGATCTTATCCACGAGATCCAATAATTCATGGGCTTATTAGATATCTAATAAGATAGAAGCTTCAACGGATATCTCATATTTGAATCTCTACTCGTCGCAACACCTACCATATATGTATGACCCTCTAGGCCTAATATCGAGCTAGTCGCGAGTCATACCTATCAGAACTCCTTCTAACTTAATAAATTATCATCTCCATAATAATTCATGACTCATCAACTATAGACATACTATGCCACTACGTCGTAGTCCCCAAATGATATAGGATAATCTAATCTATTGGATATATCTATCCTTAATTATCATGTATCTATAATCCCTCATCAATCAAATATCTCAGAGACCATATATTGGATATGGTGCTATCAAGCCCATATGGAATCTACTTGAGTCTCACTCTAATCAGATTCTTTTGAAGAACTATTTCTCTCTCAATCTGAATAACCATGTCTAGGGATTTACCGGAGCAAGAATCTAATCTATTGGACATATCTATCCTTAATTACCATGTGTTTATAGTCCCTCATACATCAAATATCTCAGAGACTATATACCGGACATGGTACTATAAAGCCCATATGGAATCTACTTGAGTCTCACTCTAATCAGATTCTTTTGAAGAACTCTCTCTCTCTCAATCTGAATGACTATGGCTAGGGATTTACCAAAGCAATAATACATAGGATATTCCTCTCATGATATTGAGAGTAGATGATCCTCTATCAACACTTAATTGTCCTCATAAGATTGACTACCACTCCTAAGACCGGTTGTGCTAGATTTGGAACTTCCAAACCTATAAATCAGGTATTGAAGAGTAGAGTACTCATACAAGACATCCTTGGTGTCTTAAATTTAAGTACTATGGAGTTATTGTCTAACAATGAGGCATCATTAACCATCCAGCATTCTATGAGTGGATCAATCAGTGAACGTATTCTCCAATGAGCACCCACACTATATCCTTAGTATCCCCACACGAGCAGCTATGAGACCAACCACCTCCATTATATGGATAGATATATAGCACACCAGTATATTCGATCATCTTGATATCTATCTCGAGTAACTTATGATCAAAATTATTTAGGGTCTGTGTTTAAATACGAACTAGTCTCATTATCATGATCTCATCACGATCCGATTCTCATTGCACAAATCTATAGATATCATAATATATACAACATACAACATAAAGTAAGAAAATGCTAATAATAATAACAAGCAAAGAGATTGTGTAGCGTGTCACACGTGTCATCACTCATATGATTGGCTTTCAAGACATCTATGACTAGCAATCTCTCACTTAACCTAAAGTTAATTACTTATGTCTGATCCTTATCAGACGTCTGTGATGCTCAAAGATAATCTGACATAATGACTTCATTAGTAGATCTATAATGTTATCTTCAAATGGAACTCTTTCCACTACCATATCTCCATGGGCCATGAGCTCTCTAATCAGGTGAAACCTCCTTAGAATATGTTTGGTCTTCTAATGAGACATGAGTTCCTTCGCTTAAGCAATCGTCCCATTATTATCATAAAATAAAAAAAATTGACTCTTTACTACCTAATACAATTCTCAAATCTATAATGAACTTCTTCATCCAGACTCCCTCCTTTGTTGCTTTTGTCATAGTAATGTACTCCATCTTTATGGTCGAGTCAGTAATAGTGTTTTGCTTAGAACTCTTCCAGCATGCTATATCTTTATTTAGGATGAACACATTCCCAAAGTTAAACTTACTATCATCAACATCAGATTAGAAACTCGAGTTCATGTAACCGTCAACCCTAAGGCTAATTCCTCTATATACTAGTAAAAGATTCTTAGTCCTTCTCAAGTACTTAAGGATACACTTTACTAACTTCAAGTGTTCCAAACCTATATCTGCTTGATATTTACTCATAACACTTAGATTATATCACTAAGGCATAGGATATCATATCCATGTCTATCCTTTCTTCAAGTGATATTTCATATCTCATTGGTATGAGATCTCTCTTAGAATTTTCTATGTCAAACCTTTTAACAATGGTGTCTATGTACTTTGATTGGGACATGCCAAATATCCTCTTGAATCTATCTCAATAGATCCGAATCCCCAAGATATATGATGCTTCCCCTAAGTCCTTCATGGAGAAATGTCTAGATAGCCAAGCCTTTACTATGGAGAGCATTCCTACATCATGCCCAATGATCAGGATGTCATCCACATATAACACCAAAAAGGTGATATCACTCTCACTTACCTTCCTATACACACAAGACTCATCTTTATTCTTAACGAAGTCATAAGATTTAATCACCTTATCAAAGCTTTTATTTCGTCTTATCTACAAGGTACTCTTTGTAGTTCCTCTTCCAGTACTCATCTTTGCCGTAGTGGAAGTACTGACATTTATCATTTCCTGGGTCCTTCTTAGCAACCTTTGCTTTGCTTGGTTTGGCTTTGCCCTTGCCTTTCTTAAGGGACTTCCTTTTCTTTCTAGTCTCACCAGCATAGAGAACTGACTTCTCTTTCTTGATAGTGCTCTTAGTCTCCCTCAACATATTAAGAAGCTTAGGGAGAGTCACCTCAAGTTTGTTCATTTTAAAATTCATAATTAATTGAGAAAAAAGTCTAGTAAGGACTAAAGCACAAGATTCTGTTAGGATCGAGAGCACTAAGAGGGGGGGGTGAATTAGTGCAGCGGAAAAATTTCTGCGATTAAAATCGAAAGCTGCGTTCGAACGATAAAAACAACTTCTGTATGAAAGTTGATACTAAGCAAGGTTAAAGTCAAACTATGTAGGCAGTTTGCAGCTATGATGAAAACCAGAATATCGGCGCAAACTGAAATCCGACGTTCGTACGAAGAAACTGATTTACGTCTAAATGCTGATTCATAAATCACTTGATTAGATAAGACGCAGTTTAAGCAGGAGTATAAAGCTCAAAACGTAAACGCAATCTGCAATATGATGATCATACGAAAAAGCAGATTTACGTCTAAACACAGATTTACGTCTAAACCTTGAAACTCGTTCGTAAAATCGCAGAGGGCAGTAAGCTATTGAGAATTTTGTAGTGAAGGTAAAATGCTCAAAGGAAATGCAAACCAAGATTTAGAGTGGTTCGGTCAATCTTGACCTACTCCACTTTTGGGTTCCTCCACCGACGAGGTCACCGATGTCAACTAGAGGCCTTCCTTCAATAGGCGAAGGCCAACCACCCTCTTACAGATTCACTCCTTTTGACGGGCTTAGGAGACAACCCTTACATAAGTTTTCTCTCCTCTCTTTACAACTCAAACTTTGAAGAACAGAAAGAGGAGAACTAGCAGTTTTGAGCTCTAAGAACCATAGAAAGACAGCAAGATTTCGAGTGTGTGTTCTCTGCTTTCAGTGCTGAATGGGTGGGGTATTTATAGACCCCAACCTAGTTCAAATTTGAAGCTCAAATCTGTCAATTCCCGGAATTCCGGGATCAAGCGGTTGCACCTCCTGACTGGGGCGGTTGCACCGCCTGGCAGAGCTCGAAACTTGAGCTCTGGCGGTGCTACCTCTTGACAGAAGAGGTTGCACCACCCAGTCTCGCTCGGTGACTGAGCCCGGGGCGGTGCCACCTCTTGGCTGGGGCGGTTGCACCGCCTAGTCTCGCTGGGAGACATAGCCTAGGCGGTGCTACCTCCTGGCTTGGGCGATTGCACCTCCCACAGCAATCAGGGTTCGAATGGGTTAATCCATTCGGCCCAATTTGATTCTTTCAGGGGCCCAATTGCCCCAAGATTAAGCTAATTAGATCACCTCCCATTTCTAACTTAATCAATGTGCTAACTACGATTATGTCCTAAGACATATTCTGCAGCTTGCTCCGGTGCGTCAATCGCTTCTTCCGGCGAGTTTCCGGCGAACTTCCGTCGATCATCCGACGAACCCTCGGTGATCCTCCTGTGGACTTCCGGCAAACTCCTGGACTTGCGACGATCCACTTGGCAAGTTTCGACGAGCTCCTTTTGCAAGCTTCTGGACTTCTCGGATTTGTTCCCACAGAACCTCCGACGACTGTCCGAACTTCCATCGAGCTCTTGAACTCCCAACGTGATCATTGTCATGACTCCGGCGCAACTCCTGCTGCATGTCTTTCTTCCATCATAGTTAATCCTACACACTCAAAACAAAAACTTCGATCGAAACAATTAATCCTAAGCAATTAACCAAGTTGTCCGGCATGTCATTGGTCCCTCGACGCTTCGTCCGATTCTTCGGCGCATCGTCCTTTCCTGCAGCCTATTGCCCAATCGGCCAGTTGACTCCGCAACTCCAATATCCTTGGCACAATACCCGCTCTTCTTGGTCCGATGCCCGAGTCCACAGCCCGAAGCCTTATGTCGATACGTCGACCGATCCACCGGCCCGACGTCCAATCTTCTGACATGTTCCTCCGGCACAACATGATTTTCCTGCTTTAATTGTCTCATCCTAATCAAGGCATCCTGCGTCACTCAAAACGCAGATTAAATCATAAACATATATCAAGTAGTTTCATCATCAAAATACGAGATTCAACAGATTCATATATATGTTATCCTCTAAGACCATTCCTAGATCCGTGAGTTTCTCTATCCACTCAATCATCTTCAGGACATGATTCTGAACCGGTGTCCCCTTAGTTGATCTAGCATCGATCTTTTCATGCTGCCTTGGTAACTCAGGAGTTATGGAGTTCAACATATAATATTGAGCGAGAGTGGAGTCATCTATGTACTTTACATAGTAAATGATCTCATTCTCACTTGCCCCTTCCTTAGGCATGGGCATCACTATGTCAAGAACATATGCGATTTTCTTCACTGTGAGAATGATTTTCAAGTTGTGGAGCCAATCCATATAGTTTGGACCAGTAAGGCAGTTGACATCAAGTATGACACATAAGGGATTTGAAAACGACATGTTTTTGATAAACAAAAGATGTAGTATAAACAAATAACATACAAATTTTATAAAAAAATAAATAATCAAGATATAAACTTATATCTTAATTTACTCTCACTATTTTCTCGTGAAATACATAACACTCTCTAGTATATGAATTGGAGACCATCGGCAGATCTCTAGTGGGGATCGGGATCCAATTGGCATCTTAGTGTAACCTCGAGGAACTCGATCAATCACACTAAGCCTAAAAAGGTAGGCAACTCTTGTCGATCACAACTCCTTGTGATTCCAGTCTTGTTCAGCCTCCGAAGCATCATAGCCTCGAGGACTTGACCAACCATGATGTTCGATTAAGTCATCACCATCATTACAAGATAAATTTGATTTAATGATATGCCCACAAGGGACTCGACTAAGTATATCACGTCCTTAGGTCACTGATGATTTCTCTATGTCATAGGCAAGATCTCAAATCGTAATATAGGTAAGCCTTGAGGAACTTGATCAACTCAACCTACATCGGGAATCAATTTCTCCCTATAATGATGGAAGGCCACGTGGGTTAATCTAATTGTCTTATGCTTACCGACTTAATATTATCATGAGAAAGGGATTTTGATTTGGTCTCCTAATATAATGTGTCATACACATACATATTTAATATATATCTATATTGCATGCAATTATATATACATATCTAGTAGATGTATAATCAATCATACATCACATAAGCAATTACACCAAATGATCATGGACCACAACCTAATACGATCAAGCTCGAGCTAGTGGGCCTAATCACTCACATCGTAATCTATGTGTGGATTGGTGTATCTACATGCTTTGTGATCATCCATCTCGTTTTAATCGATTCCGTTGGCATCTCAGCACATCTCCATGCATCATGATCGTTTGTCTCGCCCTCATGGATCTCGTTGTCACCTCCATGCTCCTACCGCACCTCCTCGTGTGATTAAAACATAATCACATACATGAAAGCTCAAAAATAAATGAGAAAAATAAAGGCTCATAGGCCCCAATAATAATAATAATCACATCACACGGTCCATGATTATCCTTCCACATCATATATCGCATGTACACATCATCATGTAAGACTTCTATATAATAATAATAATATTAATTAATTAAAATATTTAATTAATTATTTTTATAGTTTTCAAGTACCCTACACTAGGATGCCCCATGCGGCCAAGAAACCCTAGTCTCCAAGATTACCCCTACGATCAGGAATCCTTAGTCGTAGGACAGTCTTGGGCGACCAGGAATCCCTGGCCCCCAAGGTCTCTTTGCAGCCAAGAAACCTTGGCTACAGGGCGGTCATAAACGGTCAGGGATTGTCACCTTGGCGACTAGGGAACCCTAATCGCATATGTCATGCCTGACCATATGAGTCGGACCGTATATAGTCATATGAGTTGGATTGTGCTTGGTCATATGGGTTATACTATACCTAACCACAAGGGTTACATTATACCTAATCATATGGCTTAGATCATACTTAGTCAAATGGGCTAAGTCATATGGACTAAGTCATGCCTCACCACATGAGTTGAGCTATACTTGACAACATAGATTGAGTTATGCCTGACCACATAGGCTAGGTCATGCTTAACCATATAAGTTAGACTATACATAGTCACATGAGTTGGGTTATGCCTAATCACATGTGCTAGGTTGGATACATGGGTTGGTTTAGCCAATCAACTTAACTCAAGTTAAATCATAACTTAACCCTCTTATTAAATTATATTTTAAAAATATTAAAAATATTATAAATAATAATTTATCTTAAATATATTTTTTCATGAATTAACTAATTTAGATTCATAACTTTAAATTTAGAACTAATTAAATCATAAAAATTCACACATAATTCCTTGAGACAATATGTCTAATTTAATGAATTAAAACTATTATTAAATTAATTAATTATTCTAATATCGTTATTTTATTTATTATAAAATTTTTAAAATTTAAATATTATTATACATCATATAGATTATAGTAATTCTAATATTAAATATTTTAAAAATAAATAAAAATTGGTAAAAATAAATAGAGGATCTTTCCTATCCTCAGGATTCTTTTATCACTTCTCTCACTTTCAAATTCAATGAGAAATGAGGAGGTGAGGTTTCTTTATATATAAGAATATACAAGAAGACAAGCTCTCTTCAAAAGTAAATAATAATTTAATTTTTTATTTTTATTTTACTTTTATATACAAATATAAAATTATAATATTTATTTCTTGTAATTCATAAATAAAAATAAAATTTTAACTATTTACTTTCTATGATTAATATCACTCATTAAAAAATATATTAATTAATAATTTAATTGATTGATAAAAATTATAACTTATCCATATAATTAAAGAAATCAATCTTAATTATTTCATTAACCATACTATACAAACAAAATATTAATAATTTAAATAAAATAATAAATTATTTATAATAATTTAATTTATTTCAAGAAAGAAAATATGATCGATGATTACATGTCTAAAGTTCTGCTCTTTAGCATCTGACTACAACACAGTTCATCAAATCAGTCAATTAATGTCAGCCTTGATGTTTATGAATTTTTGGCATGAAAAGTTCACGTCAATTCAATCCAAGAATATAAACTTTCAGATCATGAGTTATTGATGATATTTGATTATCTCTCGCATAAATCTGTTTTTCACACAAGTGAATATTTTTAGACCAACTGATCATCAACTCGCCAACAGTGAGATTTAAGCACTTCGCAGATCTCTTGAAGCATACAACTTCGGCCAAAGAATCTAGGAAACTGATTATTAACCCTTGCCAACATTGAGATTTAAGCACCTGGCAGATCTCTCCAAGCATATAACTTCGGCCTCAGAATCTAAGAAATCGAGTTCCCCCAAGTTCCCAACAGGTTGATGTGTGAAGTGTCCTCAAGGATCAAACGACCAGGTACAGTTGACTTCCAATCTGCGTGTCGTCAAACACGCGTGAGAACTGTATGAAATCACCGCCGAATCACCAACGACCGACGTAGTTCAGCTCTACACATGCACATCGGAGGCAGCGGACACATGGAGCGCCCATTACACGCGTCGACTGTTGATCCCACGAGCCACCTCTTTCCCGCCTATAAACATGGCACGCTCCGACCATTCAGTTCTCCATTTCTAAGAGCGAGAGTTCTGTCGGTATCGCCGGAAGTATGGCTGCTATAACGAGCGATCAACGGCCGAGTATTCTTTCCCGTGTGGAGCGTTTAGATCTGATGCTGGGTTACTTGGAGGAGCTGCGGAGCAGCCGTGGCGGCGCGGAGAGGAGCCCCGGCACGTCCACCACCAGCGGCGGCGGGGCGGTAACCACCAGCGACGGCGGCAACTCCTCCGTCGACTCGTCCCCGAAGAGCCTCGACCACAGGCTGTGCAGGCCGATCGGAGACGTCGTGGTCGAGACGCAGGTCAAAGGCAACCTCATCGACCGCGTCGAACACCTCGAGATCCGGCTGCTCAAGGCAAGTTGTGTACATCCGATCATATCATGAGCAATCTACGGCTGAGAGAAAGCATAGAATGACATATTTTGGCGCACTTTGCAGTTGGAGAAAGAGATAGAGCTGGAGAAGAAGAAGAGTGAGGAGGAGAAGTGGACTAGAAGGAACGGCGAGAGGAGAACGCGTGGGAGAGGGTTGAGGCGGCTGATAACGTCCTGCGTGAAAGGAGATCTTGAGACAAAGGAATAGCTTATTCCGTGAGACAGAGCTTGTGGGGCTTTGCTTGCTTACTATGGTGCTTGGATACAAAATGAGCAGTGTCTCCTGTTCTACCCGACCGCATGCATTTACGACCTCTATGTAAATTTGTTTGTTATGCTTTTGGGTGTGGAATAAGCATGTAGTGCATGCATAGGAGATCACTCTTTTGGTGGAACTATATTCACGCCTTTAATGGTTGTAGCAACTACGTAATTATCAACAGCTCCATGGGAAAGGTGGTTCTGTGAGTAAAATCCTGGCGTCACCGGGATCACAAAGCTATCATAACATTGAGGAGAATGATTTTAAGATCTAAGCTTGGTCCATTCAGATTCCCAACATGTTAATTGGCTTGGCACAGAAGAAGGAAGCGGCATAACATCCAAGAGAGTGGTGGAGAAAACCTGCAGGAACTCCTGTTTATGAACTCCGGAAGCTGAATTAACAGTCTCTCTCATCCTCATTTCTAAAGGGTCAACTCTTATCATAAACAAGAAGTTATTTATTAATAACCATGCAATAAGTATTTATCCTATAAATCACAATTCAGTAAATTGCCTTATACCCTCAGAACTTAACTAGTAAAATTCAGATGATCAGAGTATATATACGTAGAGAGAGAGTGTGTGTGTGCGTGTTTTGAATATTTGATTGAGCAAGGCTATTTGTTAGTCATTTTGCCACAAGTATTTCGTTGTACGTAAATAAATCACCCTTAACCTGTGTAATTGCAATTACATTACGAGATGCTGGAAGTGGAGTTGCAGTTTGAAATATTTGTCCGTTGCAAATTAAATTTAATTGCTTCCTCGTACACTAGCGCTCGCGCCCTCTCTCTCTCTCTCTCTCTCTCTCTCTCTCTCTCTCTCTCTCTCTCTCTCCCCGTAATTCTTCGAGTGCCAATGCGAAATCATAAATATTTGAGTATCAATAAAACTTATCCTTAGTCATTTTGCGACAAGTTTCACTTGCAAGTGATTATATGTAAATAAATGACTTGTAACTTTACGTACAATTAGATTTTTAAATGATATACGGTTCGAAATATTGTACGTTGCTATTGCTGATTGCAAGTTAAAATTGAATAATTTAATTACTTCTGGTGGATGTCTTCTCTATCCATTATTTGAAATCGATCTGTTGGGAAATGATAAAAAACTTAAAACCATAGAAGAACTCGAAATAAAAAAATATTCAGACATCAAATACCAAATTATATATAAGAAAAGAATATATCAAAACGTAACGAGGTTTGGTAAATCTCGATGTGGCATGGTAAATTTATATCTATACCTATTATCTAAGGAGAAAATTAAAGTTTTTACTATATGGGAAAACAAAATAGAAAGAATTATGCTTCTAGCAAAAGGTTAGGATTCTGATTTGATTTATCATATCTATCAAAAAATTTATGTACACCTAAAAATATCAAAGATCTTACCTGAATCTCTCTCTCTCTCTCTCTCTCTCTCTCTCTCTCTCTCTCACACACACACAAATATATATATATATATATATATTGCATACCAATATAGTTTATTTAACTATATTGCATACCAACGTTTAATTAAAGGATCACTACAAACTCAACATTTACATTAATTTAATATAAATCATTATATAGAATTTAAAAATTATCTCTTATTGAATCATAAATATATTGAGTTTACAACCACTAAGAAGAAGACAATATCATAATAATTTTAGATAAATAAACTAAATATTTTATAATTATAGAAACATAGTATACATCCTCAAGATTTATCAAATAAATTGTCTCTCAGCATAGGTGATAAGTACCTACTATTATCATTTTTGTTTTAAGACAATTTCCTATAATGATGAATATTTCATACTTTTATAATTTCCATATTAAAATAAATCTCTATTATTAATAATATAAGTTGAAGCGTCAAAATAAATCCATTAAGTATTAAAAAATTCTATAACGTTTGATTTAAAACATATAAATGTCAAAATTATACATTTTATTTTCGAACTAAAATATAATAGTCTTTCTTCATATGACCTTTCTTATCACAAAAATAATACTTTACTATAAAGAATTTCCTTATATGAGTTTATAAGTCTATATAATACTTATAAATTCAAGTAATTTATGCTTTAACTTTTTTTATTGTTACCCACTCCTAGTATCTAAAATATTATGTCTTTTCTATGTTAATATTAATTCTTCCTAAGCACTATTCTAGTAAGCTCATTTAAATTTCATTTATCCTTGGTTTTATAGTAGTAAATTTTAAATAAGTTAAATTAAAAAGAAATATAATCAAAAATAAATTACATAAGAAATGACTAACTATATTCATGCTCAATGTTTTTGAGCTTGTAGCTTTGTTAGTCATATTGATGATATAATCTTGAATCCCTTAAATATCATCATACTGAATTTTAGTTAGTTCTTTCGTTAAGATTTCAACAAATGACTTATCAACAAATTTAGATCAATTTTTAAATATTCGAGTATGATAATTATATACTATAATGAAGTATAAAAATTAGCAATAATTATCATAAAATTGAGCCTTATAGACCTTCCTCAACAATTAATTTTAATTATTTATTTCATAGAACTTTTAATAATTATATCTATGATCCTTTAAACTAATTCAATCAAGGTCTAACACACCAAGTGCAAATTGTACATGCTCAAACTATTTAGAATTAATTAATCCAGAAACTATAGGGACACTAGAAGTATTAAAATGCATGGAATGAAGTATTATTGTAAAATATAAAATAATATTAATGTTTTGAGTTTCTAAAATATGATGAATTATTGATATCATCCATATTTTACGTTTAGCTGAAATATTAACATATTCAATATTTACTAAAAATTACTTATAGAGGAGCATTATCATCCTTGTGAAATAAAATTATTACATTTGTGTATATAACCCTAAACTACAATGATATCCAAAATAGTATCATTCTTCCCCGTTATATAACTATTCAAAATTAATTTTTCTCTAGGATTATCTAAATCTCTTAATTATGTATATCATTATGAATATTATTATTTAATATAATTTTATAAATTCTTGGTTTAGACTACTTTAGTAGCTACAAAACCAATACAAGAATATAAGATATAGTTTAAAATATTTAATAAATAATAAAATATTTATTATAATTCATATCTCATAAATATATCATCAGTCACTTTGGTTGCTACTAATTAGATAAAACTTAGGGATATAAACTAATAACTATTAAATATTAATGAAAACTCATATAATAATTATAATTATGATAAAATATAAATTATATTTATATAATAAATAAATATTATTTTATAATTTTAAATATATGCATGTGAATAACTATATAAATATCTAATAATAATAATTAGAATTTAATTATCATAAGTAAAAATTTTACCAATATGTTATATGATAAAACTATAAAAGAAAATCATAATTTATAATTTTTAAATTATATATGGAACCCTAAATTCGACTATTTGATAAATTTTGGCTAAATATCAATATAACTTAGTTAACTAAAATTAAAGTTTATCAAAGTCATATATTGGTTTATTTTAACTTTTCTCAAATTTGGTCAAAATAGGCTAATCGAATCCGATCCAATCAAGTAGTCAAAATCAAGTTAAATTAAAATAGCATGTCAAATTGGTCAATTTTACAGTTATGACACAAGTAAAAAATATTTGAATTTATAAGGATAAAACTATAATTTTATCGAGCTATACGATAGAAATATTTTATTTTTGAAAGGTAAGCTATAAAAGGGACAAATTGGAATCAAAAGAATTTATAAGGGTAAAATAATTCTTTAAAAATTCAAATCCCTTCTCAGCCTACACCGTGATGCGATAGTCAAATGTGCAATCGTCCATCATTCACATGATGCCTACATTTGATGCAATGCACGATTGTCCATCACCGAGACTATGGTCATCCTCCCACCACCTTCTACCTAGACTATGTCTATAGTTGACCAGTCCTCACTGATGTTTCAACATGTCCATGCATGATATTTCTCATGCATGTGGCTATAACCACCATGCGAGTCTCATCAATCATGCATCTCCTTCGTGGTCGACCAACAAACCCTACAACTGTTGCATAGCACTTAGCCACTGGGTAACATGCATGTCCATGGTCGATCGGCTTCTATGGTGACATCTCTACCACCATCTCGCTGCACACACTACCTATCCTCTAATGACAATACAAATAACCCCTTCGATATGGCCCACACTTGTTCTACCATTACTAATGTCACTACATATGCAGTGCCACTTGCGATCAATCCTTACCATCACAAATAATAGTGACACCAACCAAAGTTGATGTGTGTGCAACACCGATGACCACGATAACTTGCCACAATGCTTGGAAGGGGCTACTACACATAAGCAGCTACGATGTGGCTCTTAGGCTGCTGCACACACGATGCAATGATGTAGTGATGATATCCATATGGACAGTTATTGCCCATGACTAGGTCGATGACCAAGGAAGGTCGTTGCCCTCAAAGTGTTATTGTCGATAGTAAGCTATCAATGATAGCTCATTAAACAAATACGAGCAGCATATCATGGTTCCATCATATTATATTACTCATAAGTAGGTAAGGAGTATGAAAGAATATATTCAGAGATCAGATAAGATGAATGAGATAGGAAAGCAGATCAACAACACGGACGGATCATTTAAGCATTGTACAATCAAAATCAGATCACACCTTTTTACAAGTGAATGGTACTAATAAATAGATCTAAATACAAAATAGATCTTGTATACTTTTATAACATAAGGTATTTGATTTTAAAACAATAGGCTCTAATATCAATCATGAGCATAAAAACTGTAATAATATTTTATATTGTACGAAAAATTTTAATGCTAGAATCAAAATAAAATAACAATAAATCAAGATCAAGATTGCATATCTTTTGATGTTATTTAGAAAACTTTTATTTGATCTGCAAGTAT
The DNA here is from genome assembly GCF_036884655.1 of Musa acuminata AAA Group. NCBI lineage: Eukaryota > Viridiplantae > Streptophyta > Magnoliopsida > Zingiberales > Musaceae > Musa > Musa acuminata. Next base: position 37,450,697 of record NC_088332.1, on the reverse strand, counting down.
ATCGTCATTCAATCTGAAAGAAGAATCAGACTCACATTCTCCTCTCTTTCTATCGTTTATAGAACCACTATAAGCGATGAAATATAAGCTAAGGGGTGATGAAAAAAAATCTATAATATCTTAACATATAACATAATGTTAATGATAAAACGAAGAGTGAAACGGAAAACAAGAAAAGAACATTTCAATTAGTATCATATGATGCATATTTATACATGGTGAAAGAGAGGATTTTCTCAACTGAGCAGCGAGATTTCCTCATGCAGTTGAAGAAATCTCATCTGCTATGTAGTTGAGAAAATCTCTCTGTTATCAGTTATATGTTGAGTCTTTAGAAAATCCTATTTATTTGTAGACAAGGGCAGATGGTCTAAGATAAGTATTTAAGAGAGTCCCCCACCAATGTCATCTCCTAAGAAATATTAACACAATTAGATTTCATTTCTATATACTGATAATCATAATTAGAATTCAATAAGATCTATAATATATTTTACCCAATTAAACAAGATCACATAATCTAACATTTATCCTTTATCGTCAAATTAGTTACATTGGATTAGGTCTTCCTTTGTTTATTTGGTTATTAGTCCATTGTATCTTAGACACTTCTTGACTCTTAGATAGTTTGGTCTCGTCTCATCAAATTATGTCTTGTACTCTTTCTTCCATGATTGACATTATATCTAAGGTCTCACTTGTATCTAACTAATCGACGATAAAGGTATACTTCCTTAATGCTAATATCCTATATCCTTGTTCACTATATCCTTATTACCCTCATGATAGAAAAAATAACAACAATGCTGACTCACCCTACCACTTGGGCTGAGGAAGTCACCTAAGCAAAGTTAAGGGAAGGCCTACATAAACACATTGAAGCATGGTAGCATGACATAGCTCCCCTAGCCTTACCCTCCGGACGATGGTGCAAGGGGCCATCCCTTGCCTGTTCCGGACAGGCTAAGAACCTTGACAAAGCATATCATCATGGGCGTCCTATCTTGACGTTGCTCTTTATAAGACACGCTCGTTAGCTACCACCATCAATAAATCTCTTGACAGGATAAGGGACACCATAATCATCATTGGCTTCATACCATCAACTGCTCATGTATAAGACCCAAGCCCATAAGCTAAAAGGGGGTAAATAGGCTCTATTTAAACTCTTTTGAGCTATACCAAAACTTATCCACTTACTCTACTGACTTAAGCATCGGAGGGGTCGGGTCGAGACATCCCCTTGACGCTAGCCACCTGTGCGGGGTATGGGCGAATCTAAGGAGCACCTTGAAGTGACACTGAGTGCCTTTGGGTAAGGTCAAGTTGTACCTCGGGATGATCCCGAACTTCCTTCAATAGACAAGTTGCACATCGGGACGATCACGAGTTAGCTACCATGAGCCATCAACACTTCGGAAGTCCACTTGCCACCTCGGTTGCCCGTGTTATCCACCCTAACACGAGCCCCAAGTTAAATATGTACCTTCATGATCGAACTAAACTATATTGACTCTCCGACCAATGACACCAAGGCAACAACATCGCCCTAACTCACTTACTACTTGGTAATGGGAACTATGACCAATTCTTCAACCACTTCATCAAAACCTCCAAGACCTTCTTCAGTACAATTCTCTCTCCTATAAATATATGCACCTTATCAATTGAGATAAGGTTATCTCGCTAGACATTTGGAGGCTTTGCAGCATAGCCAAGCACACCCTTAGAGCTAAATTTTGGAAGTCATAATTTATACATTTTAAATTATATATGAAACCCTAAATTAGACTAGTTAGCCCTATCTAATTAGGCAAGCCTAGAATTGGGTTACCCAAACATGGGTTGATAAATTTTGGCTAAATATCAGTATAATTTAGTTAACTAAAATTAAAGTTGATCAAATCATATATTGGTTAAATTTTAACTTTTCTCAAATTTGGTCAAAATAAGGCTAATCGAATCCGATCCAATCAAGTAGTCAAAATCAAGTTCGATTAAAATAGCAGGTCAAATTGGTCAATTTTTTAGTTATGATATAAGTAAAAAATATTTGAATTTTTAAGGGTAAAACTATTATTTTATCGAGATATATGATAAAAATATCTTATTTCTGAAAGACAAGCTGTAAAAGGGACAAATTGGAATCAAAAGAATTTATTAGGGTAAAATAATTCTTTAGAAACCCTAATCCCTTCTCAGCCTACACCGCCATGCGATCGTCAGATGCGCAATCGTCCATCGTTCACACGATGCCTGCATTCGACGTGATGCGCGATCGTCCGTTGCCTACATGATGCCTACTATCATCACGGTGCATGATCATCCGTCTCCCAGCACTTTCTACCTAGACTATGTCTGCGATTGACCTGTCTTTATTGATGTTTCAACATGTCTATGCACGAGGTTTCTCATGCATGTGGCTATAACCACCATGCGAGTCTCATCAATCATGCATCTACTTCATGGTCGACCAACAAGCACTACAATAGTTGCACAACACTTAGCCACTAGGCAACATGCATGTCCATGGTCGATTGGCTACTATGGTGACATCTCTGCCACCATCTCACTGCACACACCACCTATCCTCTGAGGGCAATGCAAAGAACCCCCTCGATATGGCCCACAATTGTTCTACCATTACTAGTGCCACTACATATGTAGTGCCACTTGCAATCAATCCTTACCATCACAAACACTAGTGAGACCACCCAAAGTTACTATGTGTGTGGCATCGATGACCACGACAACTTGCCACAATGCTTGGAAGGGGATATTGCACATAGGCAGTTGTGATATGGTGCTTGGGCTGCTGCACACACGATGCAATGATGTAGCGACAATTTTCATTTGGACAGTCATTGCCCGCGACGAGGTCGATGACCAACGGAGGTCATTGCCCTCAAAGTGTTGTTGTCGATAGCAAGCTATCGATAGTTGTTAGAGCTAGCCCCAGGATATTTACCAAAGGGTAATTTTGGCAACACAACAAAGACAATAAAGCGGAAATAATAAAAGCGACAAGAACAAACAAAACACCAGAACACCAGATATACGTGGTTCGGTCAAATGACTTTGACCTACATCCACGGGAGAAAGAGGAGCAAATTACTATTATAAAAGATGGACACTTACAAACGCCTTAGGAAATGTTCCTAGGCCATAAAACACCTTCAGCTTCCTAAACAAGAAGACTTCAAACCATAAGCAGGTTTTCTTGTGATGCCTGCTGTACTTCTTGTGGTGTCTGTGGTACATCTGACTTCAAAGCCCAGGCCCTTATTTATAGTTCCAAGACGAGACAACAAGTCTAATTTTCCCGATGTGGGACTATGGGACTTGCCAAACTAACAAATCTCCACCTTGGCATGTCCCAACAAAACTTGCTCCACCTTCTTCACAAAAGCCCCAACGGGCAATCACCAACAATGAACATCAACCAAGTCCAAGCACTGCTTGAACTTGTAAACCGGAAGAGGCTTCGTAAACATATCAACTGGATTGTCCTTCGTATAAATTTTCTGAACAAGGACTTTTCCTTCAGCAATCAACCACTTAGCGGAATTATCACAAGAAACTGCATCTGAATAGGAAGTAGGCTCACCAACTTCACTTGTTTCTTCTGCAACAGACAAAGCATATGAAACCAAATTTGCATACCTTTGTGGTGGTCGAATATTTCTCATATGACGCATATGCCATAATTTGGTGATGTCAGAATCAGACAATGATGATGACGAAACTGCAACTGAACCTGTGACAGTAGTTCCCTGCAGAATATACAAGCTACCAGACCTACAAGCTTTCATAATAATAAGAGCACTTCTAGAAACTTTCATAACTCCACCTTCAGCTGTGTATTTACACCCAAGGGCCTCTAGGGTGCCTAAAGAGATGAGATTCTTTTTCAAATCAGGAACATGTCTAACATTAGTGAGCGTCCTCACAATACCATCATGCATTTTAATTCGGATTGTTCCTCTACCAACAACATCACATGCGGCATTATTGCCCATCAAAACAATTCTACCATTACAAGATTCATATGTGGAAAACAAATCCCTATTGGGACACATGTGATAAGAACAACCTGAATCTAAAATCCATTCATTTTTAGACTTTGTCCTGTCATCAATAGCAAAGAAAATATTTCCAAAATTCTCATCAGATGCTACACTAGCTTCAACGGATTCAATAGTTTTCTCAACAAATTTTTCCTTTTGCTTTAATTTATTTTTCAATTTAAAGCAATCGGATTTAATGTGCCCCATTTTATGACAATATCTGCATTCCAAATTTCTATGTCTGGATTTAGATCTAGATTTAGATCTACTACTGTCAAATTCTCTTTTATCCATTCTCCCCCTAACAACCAGACCCTCAGCCTGATTCTCTCTACTTTCCCCAGTGATATTCTTGTCTATCTGCTCCTTAGATTTCAGTGCAGATTTAATTTCTTGATAAGAAACTGTTTCTTTTCCATAAATCAAAGTATCACGGAGATGCTTAAAAGATTGGGGAAGAGAACACAAGAGCAACAAAGCCTTATCCTCATCATCAATTTTTGCATCTATATTCTCCAAATCCATAACCAAAGAATCAAACTTATCAAGATGCGAGAGTATAGATGTACCTTCAGTCATCCGAAGCATATATAGACTCTGCTTCAAGTAGAGACGATTCTCCACTGTCCTCTTCATGTACAAGGCTTTAAGCTTGTCCCACATGCTCTTAGCCGTAGTCTCCGTAGCTACCTCCCGTAAAACCTCGTCAGAGAGGTTTAGAATGATGCTGGATCGGGCCTTCTTATCCATACCCGCAAGATCTTCCTTTGACGTACCATCTGGAATGTTCTCAGCACCCTGAAGTGCCAAATCAACTTCGTCTTGAACCAGAATGGCCTCCATCTTGAGTTGCCACATGCCGAAGTTGACATTTCTGTCGAATTTCTCGACAACAATCTTTGTTATTGTCATCATTGCCAAAAGATCCCAAAACCAGGCTCTGATACCAGTTTGTTAGAGCTAGCCCCAGGATATTTACCAAAGGGTAATTTTGGCAACACAACAAAGACAATAAAGCGGAAATAATAAAAGCGACAAGAACAAACAAAACACCAGAACACCAGATATACGTGGTTCGGTCAAATGACTTTGACCTACATCCACGGGAGAAAGAGGAGCAAATTACTATTATAAAAGAGGGACACTTACAAATACCTTAGGAAATGTTCCTAGGCCATAAAACACCTTCAGCTTCCTAAACAAGAAGACTTCAAACCATAAGCAGGTTTTCTTGTGATGCCTGCTGTACTTCTTGTGGTGTTTGTGGTACATCTGACTTCAAAGCCCAGGCCCTTATTTATAGTTCCAAGACGAGATAACAAGTCTAATTTTCCCGATGTGGGACTATGGGACTTGCCAAACTAACAATAGTAGCTCATCAAACAAATACAAGCAGCATGTCATAGTTTCATCGTATTACATTGCTCATAAGTAGACAAGGAGCATGGAAAAATAGATTTAGAGATCATATAAGATGAATGAGATAGGAAAGCAGATCGTCAACATAGACGTATTATTTAAGCATTGTACAATCAAAATAAGATAACACCTTTTTACAAGCAAATAATACTAATAAACAAATCTAAATACAAAATAGATCTTGTATACTTTTATGACGTAAGGTATTTGCTTTTAAAACAATAGGCTCTAATATCAATCGTGAGCATAAAAACTATAATCATGTTTTATGTTATGTGAAAAATTTTAATGCTAAAATTAAAATAAAATAACAATAAATTAAGATCAAGATGGCATACCTTTTGATGTTATTTAGAAGACTTTTATTTGATCTACAAGTATATTATTGTTCAATCCGAAAGAAGAAGTGATATCGATCTATAAAGAGAACTAGACTCACATTCTCCTCTCTTTCTATCAGTCATAGAACCATTATAAGTGATGAAATAGGGGCTAAGGGGAGATAAGAAAATATCTATAATATCTTAACGTATAATATAATGTTACATATTGAGTCTTTAGAAAATCCTATTTATTTGTAGACAAGAGCAGATTGTCTAAGATAAGTATTTAAGAGAGTCCCCCGTCAATATCATCTCCTAAGAAACCTTACCACAATTAGACTTCATTTCTATTGACTGATAATCATAATTAGAATTCAATAAGATCTATAATATATTTTACCCAATTAAACAAGATCATATAATCTAACATTTATCCTTTGTCATCAAATTAGTTACATCGGAGTAGGTCTTTGTTTATTTGGTTATTAGTCAATTGTATCCTAGACACTGACCTGACTCTTAATAGTTTGGTCTCGCCTCATCAAATTATGTCTTGTACTTTTTTTTCGATGATTGACATTATATTCAAGGTCTCACTTGTATCTAACTAATTGATGATAAATGTATACTTAATGACAATACCCTATGTCCTTGTTCACTATATCCTCATCACCCTCATGATAGAAAAAATAACAATAATGCCAACTCACCCTACCACTTGGGATGAGGAAGTCACCTAAGCAAAGCTAAGGGAAGGCCTGCACAAACACATTGAAGCTCGGCGGCATGACATAACTCCCCTAGCCTTACCCTCCGAACGATGGTGCAAGGGGCCATCCCTTGTTTATTCCGGATAGGCTAAGAACCTTGACAAAGCATATATCATCATGAGTGTCCGATCTTGACATCTTTCTTTATAAGACATGCTCGTTAGCTATCACCATCAATAAATCTCTTGATAGGATAAGGGACATCATAACCATCGTTGGCTCCATGCCATCAACTGCTTATGTATAAGACCTAAACTTCTAAACTAAAAAGGGGCAAATAGGCTTTATTTAAACTCTTTTGAGCTCTACCAAAACTCATTCACATACTCTACTGACTTTAGCGTTAGAGGGGTTGGGTCGAGATATCCTCTTGACATTGGTCACCCGTGTAGGATATGGATGAATCTAAGGAGTATCTCGAAGCGTTGCTGAGTGCTTTTGGGTAAGGCCAAGTTACACCTCAGGACGATCCCGAGCTTTCATTCAGTAGACAAGTCACATATCAGGACAATCGCGAGTTAGCCACCGTGAGCCATCAATACTTCAGAAGTTCACCTACCTCCACGGTTGCTCACCTTATCCGATAGATCTATATCTTGGGGGTTGAACTTAATATTTAGAGACCTTGCAGCATAGCCAAGCACACCCTTAGAGCTAAAAGAATTCTTGAATAGGACAATATCCTTTGGTCCCAACTCCTGATAAAATATGACACTCTCTCGGCAAACAAAAATAAAAATAATAATTTGTTTGGTAACTACTTGATGTAGAGCCTTGGCTATGCTAAATGATCAAATTCAATTTCCCTAACAACCTTCGGGGTGTCAGACTCCTACCTCTACATCCATGACCCCAACGAAACTATATTTTGATTTCATCTTGAACTTACCTTAAGATCGTTTGCTCCTGCATCTGTTTTTCGTATGTCTTGACTTCTCACTTTAGGATAAGATAGAAAATATAGTTCCCGCAGGATGCCATTCATGCCGAAGCTGTTGCCATCCTCAATGACCTCAACCGTGGCCTTAATAATATTTGGGTTCGCTCCAATTCACGGCAACTCATCAACCACCTTGTTAATCCTGCTTAAGTTTCTTGAAATATTCACAATATCATCATAGATTGTCTTTCTGTTGATTCGTTGACCAATATAATTTTATAAAATAATACTCTTAAAACTTGAAATTATGACACTGATGCAATACCTAACTTGGCCAAAACCCGACGACGAAGCCACTCCTAGGATAACGCTACATCCCTTACCTCTCTTGTTGTCGCTGATTACATGTTTACCTTTAATGGTTAATGAATAATCATTCTCTTAAGAAAAATACTACCTACAAAACAATTAATGAAAGAGATTAATTTGAAGGCGTGGCTAAAATACCAATAATGCTCGGATCATATTTTAAAATCAAGAAATAGATTTTATGTAAGCAAATGACGTAAGCGAAATGATCGGTAGTCTTTGGTCACATCCGAATGTCAACATATTTATATATAAATTAAGATTACGTGTGGAGATAACTCATGTCAGCTCATAAAGTGATGTATCACAAGTCACCTACTTCATCCATTAGATCGGGGCCCATCCAAGTCACCCAATCCGACCAATCAACACAACATCATATCCATGTCACATCATTGATAGCTGTCGTGGGATCCACAACAAATAAAGCCAGGATCGAGCCTCTGCGCTAATGCGATCACAGCGGATAAATGCGAACAGACAAGGAAGGGGATGAATTGACTAAGATACCCTTCAACATGCTTCATAGTATATCAAAGCTAGCGTATATTTTTGCAAATTAGTATTTAAATGAAAGCTATTTAGTCATTTGATGCGCTCCACGGGTAGGATTGCGTCTCTGCCGCCGACGTGGACTCCTAGTCGATAAATGATGAAATGACTAATATACCCTTCACAAGGTTTCGTAGTACATCAAAGCTAGCGTATAAATTTATAAATTAATATTTAAATTGAGGGTTATTTGGTCATTTCGAACGCAATTGTTGCCCTAGTGATCAATAAGTTGCGCTCTCCGCTTGCAGAACGGGCGTGTGTGCGAAAAGGCGAAAGGAGAAGGGAAGGGGGAAAGAAAAGGCGACGACGAGAGAGGAGAAGAGAAAGAAATCTGAAAAAGAGGCTACCAAAATCCTAATTTTCCTCTCTTCGAAATCGCCCTTTCCGTCGATCCCTTTTCTATAAGGAAAAACGAGAGACGAATTAGGGTTTGCTCGGTGATATAAAAATGGTTAGTGCTCATGTCGTTTCTTTCATCGGTGTGGAATTCGATTCTTAGTTATGGCTTTCGATTACTAATCCTGCTTTTTTTTCCTTTTTCTTTAAGCTCAGGACTGGTTTTCCGCCTCCTTTTGCCTCTGCCTTTTTATTTCTTAAAGCAGTAATGATCAAGATATATTTTTGGCGACATGTTCGAAAATTTTAATTTTGGCTGATAATTGGAGCTTATATTATTAAATAATTAGGACAGTTTAGGAAGAGAAAGTGTGTGAGATTTTCATTGAGACGATTCATTAGCCTTAAAGAAGGGAAAGTGAAGTATTAACATTTTCAATAATTTTATGTCTATATGTTTCTATATAGTTGAAAAAGGTAAAACGATTTCATGAAATCAGAAAAAAGGGTTACAGAAATCATATACTTGTCTGTATATTGCTCCTTTTACCTTCTGGATATAGATTCCATAAGTTTGGTGGATCATGGAATTTGACGTTGCTAGTTTGTCACCTCCAAAAGGCCTGAAGATTTATATTGTGTCGTTGCCTTTCTTGTCTGTGAAATTTTCAAATGATTCTTTATTACATTCGGATTAGTTCTTAATGGTTATCAAGTTAAGTATGTTAATTTTGATCTTTAACAGCATAAATTGGGAAGAGGACATCGAGACAAAGTTCAGCAGTTCATGGCAATAACGGGATCGAGGTATACCACTTACTAAAACATGAAACATTTTCTCCAAGTTCTGTACAAGGGCTACCATGGATATGTATCATAGAAAAAGCCTTTCAGTATCTGGGATAAGGCTGCCATAGTAATTAGTGGATAATAGTTTTGAATTCAGATGACTTGGTAGCTACAATATCAGTATTTTCAATGAGATGCAAAGTATTCGTGATAGCAATGACATCATATCAGTTCTGCACATTGCTTGTGGTGATAGTAATGACTTATCCGTTCTACACATTGCTTGTGGTGATAGTAATGACATCAGTTCTACACATTTCTTGTGATGGTCCTTCTTTACGATGTCATCCAATCAACAAAAAAGGTGTTCTGCTTGACCGCTTCAGGCAGAGTATCTGTTTTAAATTGCTTATTTTTATCGTTTGCTATGGAAATACAATCACCGTTTCTCCTTGTTTACCTAAACAACTTTTGTCTTTGACAAGGAATCCAATTTTTGGTATTGGACCCATGCTGTTCCATGGCTGGACCGGCATGGGTCTAATCGCTTATATTAGCATTCGCTCAAGCCATGCTCTTTTCTTTCCATAGGATCCTTAGCCTCCTGTCTTATTTTGATGGGAAGTGCTATTAGTTTAAGGTTTAATGCATTTTTTCATGTATCAATTTTCATTTATCTCTGCCTTCATACTAGCATTAGGTTTAAATAAATGCTTCTTCCAACTTTTAGCAACATAACTCAGACATTAAGAACTGATTATCACCATCAACTTTACCACCTTGTATACTGGTATCACAACAGTCCAATTGGTTTATCGAGACTGGTATTGGATTGAGATTTGAATCTTTGGTTATTTTAGCTTTTGTGCTTGTGATGTAGACAATGGTCTATGTATGTTAATGGTCTAAGTATGCCAACGGTCAAGATTAATTATGACTTTCTTTTTATTTAAAGTTTTACATTTCATGATTTGCATTTATTTTACTTTTATGCATATTTTAATCATCATAAACATGATTCTATAATTTTCACAGTGAGAAAGCTGCTGTTCAGGCTTTGAAAGCCAGTGATTGGCATTTAGAGGGGGCTTTTGACATATTTTATAGCCAACCCCATATTAGAACTGTTACTGACTCCAGGCATCTTGAAGAACTCTATAACAGATACAAAGGCAAGTTTTCTTGAGCAATTATTTTTTGTTGTATGCTCTTGCACTTATTGTGCCCTGTCCATTCCAACATGTGCCTATGTTTCTTGTTAAAAAATGGCTGGATGTTTGTGTGACTCATGCTGTTTGTTGCCATTAAGTTGCACTTATAACACTTTATGGAAGGAATGTTGTTATTGAACCCAACTTTTATATCTACCTTGCCTCTGTAGCATCTGTGCAGCGTCTCCTTGCCTTTTTACTGTTTTATAGACATCTTAAGTTTGTCGCCATAACTGTCACATCTTGCTCGTGATAGCTTCTTATAACCTGAATGCACAATTTTTCTTGGAGCATGACCATGCAAGTGAGTGTTTCTGACTGTTAAATTTATTATTTTAGCCTTAAGGATTAAAAAAATTTGAACATAAGCTACCAAACTGTTGAGATGATAATTTATTGTCATCTCTTACTGTTCTGAAGTTCATTCTGTTTACAAGGCTCTTGCTGTTCTTTTTGCAGCTGGTTGATTCTTATAATTTTTATTTTGCTTAGTGGCATTTAGAAATTTCTTTTAAAAAAATATGTTGATGTTGATTATATTCTATCATAACATTTTCAAAAAAATATAGGGATGAGATAGAGCATGTAGAAGTGTTTCAGGTCCTGAAAGGGTCATAATTTCATTTAATTAAATTAAATATTTTTAATTGTAAAAATTATTGTACATTAATTTTCTATTTTAAAGTGTTATGTTTTTGATTGGTTTGTAAGTCAACAAGGTATAGAGGAAGCTAATTGAAAATTGTCTTTTGGGCGCTTGATGATTGACATAGTTGGCTTTTGGCTGCTATTATAACTGCTTCAATGGGGTTATCCAACAGCTCTTTAAGTGACTGGATGAATTTAACATGGATTTCCTGGCTCAACTTAAATTACACTAGACCACTATGTTTAATCTAAAGCCACTTTAGATAACTTTTTAACCTCTATTTTTTACCTGGCACCCCTTTAATGGGCACTTCTTGATATTTTGATTTGTTGATGCTATATAGATCATGATTGATCATGTTTCATTTTGATATATCGATATTTTGTATTATGATCACTTCATGTGAAATTTGTACAAAATTTATTTTCTCTAAACATTTGGTATTTGTATTTTTGACACATGGTAAAATCCCATAATTTTAGTGTTCTAAAACATGCTGCAGAATGCTGGTGGTGAAGGTACTGTATATTATGTTGTGTAACTGTAATTTTACTGTTCTAGAAACTGCTGCTGAATGCAGTGTTCAAGATATTGTATCGCGTGTGGTATGCAGATGTATAATTGTAATTTTAATGCTATTAAAGTGGCTGCAGAATGAGGGCAGCCAAGGTACTGTATTAAATGTGCTTTTAAATGTGAATTATTAAATCATAATTAGGTATATTTTATATGTTGAGTCCAAACCAAAAAAATAAAAACCGTCTTTTATACTATGGTTAAAAATTTATTGAACTATGGTTAAAAATTTCTGGTATTGGACCCATACAAGTTGCTAGTTGGTCTGACACAAATCTGGTACATATCAGCATACGGACATACAATATGTTGGTATGGTAGTGAGGCAATATTGAGAAGTGGGGGAGAAGGATGAGGAGAAAGAGAAGGGGAGAAGGTGGTGCAAGAGTAGAGGAATACCTAGTGGGTTGGTGAGTTGGTCACAGAGGGTGGTGCAAGAGCTGGTCCTTTTGTCGATCCTTCATTGGATGTAATACCTTCCAGGATGGACCGATCCAATGCGTATCGAGAATGTATATGGACCATATTAGTAATTATTGAGACATGCACATAAACCATATTCATAAGAACATTTCCATGTTTATGGAAACTGTATATGTAAGACAATTTCCACATATACAATAATACCATGTGATGTTGCTTTTAGTGAGGCAGTCATATGACTGCATATGCATATGTGATCATATAGACTGCATTTTGAAACAATGGTAGTATTTCATAAGATGACCCCCAATATGAGCTTATGGTGTCCAAAAATGGCACATGGGTCCATTATTTTCCACAAATACTCCCCTGTTTTTTCCTGCCCTCGCAATGTATAACATTGAGCTGTTTTTTTTATGTTCATTGCATGACCTACTTGCTCTGAATTGATGTAAACTTCTTTCTAAGATTTTTTTTCAGAATTGAATAATCATTGATTATGTAGATGTGCTTTAACCAATCGTTTGCTAGCATAATCATTGAGAATTTGACATGAAAATCATTCACTTATTGTTGTCTGTCTAAATATGTAATTTAATACAACTGGCTGTCGCATCATTGATGCTTATGCTTCATGGAGTGATAAAATGAAATATTTTCTATTGTGGCAGATCCTTATGTTGATATGATACTGGTGGATGGTATAACTCTTCTTTGCAATGATTTGCAGGTAAGATTTGTTCAAGTTGTTTCTCGTATGGCACACTACAGTTTGTTCTCTTATGTGTACATTACCAATATATGTCAGAACTGGTTTTGTTATGCCAACAAATGGTGCTCGGAAAATCTGGACTGTTTGACAGTGATGACAGTGGAGTCAGTTTATGCATTATAACTACTATGTTATTTATTAAAGAAAATATATGCAGCTCAAAGTTTTAAGTTTTTAAAAATTATTGTTTCCTTGGGCACCAATTATATTCAACTTTCTTAATAAGTTTTAAAGGGGACTTGTTCAGATTGAGCAGAATAAAAAAGTTTTGAAGGAGAACTGTTGACTATTGTACAAACTGATCATAATTTACATGTCAGCTTTTAGCTCATATATAATAGTTTAAGTTATAATTTTTCAATAGGAATATGTTTTTTATAATTTTTCATTGCGTTCATTTTTGTTTTTGTTTAACTTGCATAACAAAAGGATCATTTCATCTTTTAAGTATAATTTTCTTGTTCTGTTGTTTCTTTTGTCTTATAGCTGGTGACCTGTTGTTGGTTCTTGCAGGTGGATCCCCAAGATATTGTTATGGTGAGTGCATATATGACATGAATAAGTCCTTTGCATTACTTTTTGGTATTTTTGTGGGGTAACTTTGGTTTTGTTAAAATTTAAATATTTTGTGGGCATTCGAAATGGCGGTTATTTATTTGTTCAATTGTTAAAAGTTAAAAAACCTAGTTTTCTTCTCTCCTCTGTTCTTGAATCATTGAATTCTGCAACTATTATTTTTAAGGATTGATCGTTATGATTAGGAATGAGCATGATTAAGGTTTTATATTTTTGGTACCAGATCCCTACTAATTTATGACCGGACCAGTATTGTTCTGGCCAATGTTGGCATATTAACACATGGTATATGGTAAATTGGTGCGGCCTGTTGTACCAAGAAAAGGGGAGGAGGGGGAGCGGGAGGGAAGAGAGGAAGAGGAGGAATGGAGGAAAAGGAGAAGAATAGGAGGAGAAGGTGGATTAGAAGGTGGCAGGTGGGTGGGCCTGCAGTTCAGGCAGGTGGCAGTGTGCGATTGCCTGCCATGTTTAAACCATAAGTTGCACTGCTGCAGGTCATGCCAAAAAAAAGGGATTCAATTGCCCAAAAAGGGCTGGTATGTTTCCTGGTTCATGCTGAGACCTGTATATATGGGCCGGTATGAATTGGTCGAGACAAAATTGAGTTCTATGAGTGTGATTATAGTTCTGTGTACGGCATGTTATCCTCTTCATTTTAAATTATAATATGCCATGCTTCTATTGGACTCCATGGTACAGTGCCATTCTGAACTATGTAGGCATGATTATATCAGCATGTGTTTGGCCCTTAATGTAGCAGCATCTATTGGTAAAGATGCTTTTGGTGAACTGTTATCACTATATGTTGTTCTTTGACATTGTAAGGTACTAATGAATGTTCATCCTGATAATATTCTCACTTTATTGGATCATTTGTGGTTCTATGCTCTAGGCTAGCATAATTGATAGAGTGGGCATACCTTCTTGTTGTTATTTTTTCTGTCATAGCATGGTTGTTATAAAGACTGTTGATTTTAGCACTTAGTATGGTGGAAGGTTTTTGAAATTGATCTGTTTGTGAACAGCTCTGTTTATGCCATAAACAAGTGGATCTGTGCCTAATATAATCTGTTAGTCAAGCTTGGCTTGTTAATGTTTGCAAGTAGATGGCTTTATCTAGCCAAAAGTTGCCTGTTGGCAAATGCTGGTCTAAGGAACTTTTAGATACTTTATGTATGTCATTTGATAGCTGTTGACTGCACCAGTCAAAGGCTCTTCAGTTGCAGGCAGAACTTTTATTTGGCAAACTTTCTTCTGTATTGCACTATAATAAGGAAGTAGTTTATGGTGCAATATAATCAATTTTGGTTCTTCATGGTAGATATGTGACCTTGTCTTGTGTTGAACATGTTTCATTTGAGTCATGTTAAGTTCTTGTTCAATTCAGTCTCTTCATTAAGTTTATAGTCTAAGCAGTGATTTAAAAAGGCGCTCGGGCGCTCGCCTAGGCGCTCGAGCGAGGCGAGGCGAGGCCCGAGCGCCTCGCTTCATTTCCAGGTGGCGCGCTTCAAAGAGGCACCACCTGGGCACTCGCCCGAGCCCAGGCGCTAGGCGCTTCGGGCGAGCGCTTGGGTTAAACCAGGCGATCGAACCAGCGTTTGAGGTTTGGTTCGATCTTCGGTGCTTTAGTTGGTTCAATCGAACTAATTAAAGCATCGATATCAGCGTGACTTCCCCAACCCTAACCGCTCTCGTTGTCGTTGTCGCTGTCGCTGTCGCAGCTCCCGCTGCCGCTGTTACCGTTGCCACCCTCTCCGCTTGTCGCTTCCGCTCTCGGTCCCGCTGTTGCATGCTGCTATTGTTGCCATTGTCTTCGCTCGCCGCTTCCGCTCCCGCTGCTCGCTGTTTCCGGTGCCACTGTCGCCGCTTGCCGCTCTCGCTGTCGCTGCTCGCTGCTGCTGCTGCCACTGTCGTCGCTCGCAGTTGCCGCTCCCGCTCTTCTTAGTCAACACCCTCGGCCTTCCAACTCTTCCCTTACACTCTTCTCCTCTTTCGATAGTATACTGTTAACAGTATACTGTATATTAGTAATAGTATTTATATTTATTAGATTAATTTAATAACATATTTTTATTTAAAAATTTAAATAATTATATTTATTAATTATATTATATATTTTTATATTTTAGCGCCTCGTTTCGCTCGGGTGAGCGCCTAGCGCCTTGGGCGTTTTTGGACCTTGGCGCCTTTTGACGCCTAGCGCTTTTTAAATCACTGAGTCTAGGGAACTTTTAGATACTTTATGTATGTCATTTGATAGCTGCTGACTGCACCAGTCAAGGGCTCTTCAGTTGCAGGCAGAACTTTTATTTGGCGAACTTTCTTCTGTATTGCACTATAATAAGGAAGTAGTTTATGGTGCAATATAATCGATTTTGGTTCTTCATGGTAGATATGTGACCTTGTCTTGTGTTGGACATGTTTCGTTTGAGTCATATTAAGTTCTTGTTCAATTCAGTCTCTTCATTAAGTTTATAGTCTAAGGAACTTTTAGATACTTTATGTCTGTCATTTGATAGCTGCTTGACTGCACCAGTCAAAGACTCTTCAGTTGCAGGCAGAACTTTTATTTGGCGAACTTTCTTCTGTATTGCACTATAATAAGGAAGAAGTAGTTTATGGTGCAATATAATCAATTTTGGTTCTTCATGGTAGATATGTGACCTTGTCTTGTGTTGAACATGTTTCGTTTGAGTCATATTAAGTTCTTGTTCAATTCAGTCTCTTCGCTAAGTTTATAGAGTGCCTATGGGTCTTTATAGTTTATATTATCTCTTCCCTTTTCATTAGGTTCCATCTTGTCATTGTTCAAGTAGCTATGGTAGTGTTTGTATCACCTGATCCAGTCAAAACTTTGATGTCCTGCATCTGGATTGTAAACATTAAAATAGAGTTTTATGGTATCTTGAAGTGATGAGAAGTCCCAGATATTCTTGTAAAGTTTTAGGGTCATTTAGATTAGTTGGGAATTATTCTAAGACTAGGATACTTGTCTACAATGAGCCTTAAGAGAAATCATGACCGATAAATTATGAGTTAATAATGATGATTTATGACATGCTGGATTTTTTTTGTTTTCTCCAATTCTCATTTCTCATTTATTCTATCTTTTTATATCTTTCTTCTATTTTCCTCTACTTCATTTACTTTTAAATTTGTCTCATAATTGGAGGCTCTGTCAACATGGTTTCAGATAATCAAAATTTTCATGCCTTCATTATGTTGACTCCAGATTCATGATGTTGAACAACTTTAGCACAACAAAAAGCTCCAGTGGGATAATTAACATCTTAGCCAGTGAAAAATAAGAGTTTCATGACTTGAGTCTCTAGGGGCCTAGAGTGACAATGCAAGTCCAAGTCCCATGTGACAACTTGAAATGATTGACATGAAACTGTAATAAATCTTTTACCTTATGAAGAACTTACATTCAATGCTTGATATTTGTAAAAGGAAAGGTCCAAAATTAGTTGTTTGAATAATTTGTTGCTTCTCAGGCATTCCTCTTATGCTTGCTTAGTCTGCAAGGAAAGAGGTATTTTTAATTAAAACATGAGGTGTTTCATTACCATACAGCATGAACTATTTGGTGTAGGAACCATTTTTGTTTTATATTAATTTTAATTTTGTTTTATTTTTTTTTCAAATGCCAAAATTTGTTACATGGCAACAACATATGTATTTTCAATTATAGGATTGTTCAAGGGAAGAAAGAGAAGCCAAAGGAAAATGGAAGAAAAGGAATAATGATCTCAATTGAAGATTCTATCCAAAGAAGGAAATTAATAGCAATAAAGAATATGTATAAAAAGGAATTTTGAACAAATTTGAAAATAGTTCTTCTGAGAATGAAATGTGGGTGATTGATTAGCCTTGGCTCATGGAATAGTATCTTCTTAAGTGAACTTTTTTTTTAGTTCTTTTGTTTTTCTTTTTTCTGCTTGTAATTGAGGATCTATTTGAAGGGTAAAATGTTATAAGCAAATGACGTGGTGAAGCAGTTGGAGTTTAGATCAATAGAAGAAATTTCTTCCTAATGGTGTGTTACCATTGTTTTTAATCCTACGTGTGATTCTCAAAGTCAAAGTGAGTATGTATCTGGATCATCTAAAATTTCTTCTTCCTTTATACTAGTCCTAGTTTATGTTTGTCCTTTCATAAAAATCAAATATGATTTAAAGATTTCAGCGACCTTGAAAATTGACCATGAACCGAATTAAATCCTATAATATCCTTTTACCCCTTTCTCTCATGTGTCATACATCACTAACATTCAATTTTCTTGTTTTATGCCATACTTATAAGAGTTCCACAATCAAACTTGGGATCAGATAAAAAATGAGGAGCTTCCTCTTCTTCTCCTCCTCTTCCTCCACCGCCTCCTATTCTTCCTTTTTCTTCTTTCTTCTCCTTCCTCCTCTTCGTCTTGCTCTTCCTCCACCGCCATATGTTCCTTTCTCTTCTTCTTCTTCCTCCTCGAAATGTGTTAGTACATTGGCCCCGACTGATGGATATACTGGACTGACCCAGGGGACTGATACAGGTCCAGTACCTAAAATGACATTCCTTGGCTAACAAGGTTAGGCACCCTGACACCTTCAGGCAAGATTCATGCGTTGAACAAATATGGTACAGAACAGAAGAGAGAAACATAGCATTTGATGGGATCTTACACAATCATTGTGCTCAAGCATGACTTGAAATTTTATGTTATTTAGGGCTCCTATTCTGAGATAAATGTTCAATAAAGTGCTGAAGGGTATTATGGGAAAATCTGAATCCTGGTGCTACACCAGTATTTTTCAGAATTCTTAGTGGGATGAAGAATAGTGATTCAAATGACTCACAAGATCATAATGGATTATTGGATTTTGGACTGGAATTCTCTGTTTTGTTGCAATCCTACTTCTGTGTATCTGGCCTTTTCTTCTTTCTTATTCTGTTATCTTACTTTCTCCTATCTTGCTGCTTTCTTATTTGTTTACTGTGGTTAAATAATTTAAAGACTACTGCTATTTTCTGATCAGCTAAGTTTCTACTTTACATTGTGTTTGCTTTGGAGATTTACTAAAGCACTTACAGTACACTAATTATAAGGTGCTGTGTGCTTTTGGTTTCTTTTACGATAGTTAGTTGTATCTTGGCACATGAAGGCTGCTACAATGTGTGAGTTCTCTCGGCAGGAATTCATTGGTGGATTACAATATCTTGGGTAATATTTGGCCTCACTGAGTTGCTTATTCTTTCGTCTTCTGAGTAGGTTGGAGGAGTTTTGACATATGAAGATACAATTTGTTTGTGTTGAAAGTAAAATGTTTTGATGCAGGATAGATACAATTGAGAAGTTTCGTGATAAGTTATCATATATGCGAAGTGAGCTAAAAGATGAACGTGAGTGTTATCTGTCCCATTCTGTATTTTGGAAGCTACTTGGCATATGTTTATTCAAGTTATTTTTAAGTTTGATACACTGTTATAAACAAAACTGAAACACTTGCCTTATGTTTGTTTCTTCAAGCTTTTCTTATAAATTTTGTGTTTCATGCCTCCAGAAAAATTTCGTGAAATATACAATTTCGCTTTTGGCTGGGCTAAAGAAAAGGTACCCAACCATTTTTTGTTTAGTGAGCATCTCTTTCATGTTATTTTAGTAGGCAGTCAAAATGCTATGTTTTACAAAATGTTAATTCATTAATTACTTGATATTTCATAATATTATGGAAGCACAAGTATGTATAATCATTTTCATGTTATGCTCTAATGGGAATGTACAAAAAATCTTACAAATTATGTGCTATACGACAAATAAAGCCATCCATGGTGTTTGATAAAATAGGGTCATAACATTTTGCTTGTTGTGGTAAGGTTGCATTTATTCACCCTTCTTAGAGCTTCATTGGCAGGAGCTCTGTGAACTAGGTGACCCTTTTAGTACTCTCTCTCTCTCTCTTTCTCTCTGTCTCCCTCCTCCTTTCTCCCTTTCTGTGGATTGGATGTATGCCAAGGTTTGTACTTTGTAATACCATCCTTATAGTTTGGTACTGGTGGTGCTTATCAGTTCGACACTATGGGCACGTGGACTAGGCTTCTGATATAGGGCTTGAACCACCTGGTACGTCTGGTATAGGACCTGTACCATGTGGTACAAGTCCTGTACTGGTAACTTTTCTATCGTTCAACCATTTTTTAGGTTTTTTCAAAATTCAGTACATTCTGAATTACCGACGCAATGTGCTGGTATGGCTCGGACCCATACCAGTCTAGGTTAGGACCAGTATAGGTCTGGTACTCAAAATTAAAAATATTGATAGATGCTGTAATCACTGTCAGTATTGAGAAAGGCATTTTAAGATTTATTATTTTCTCAAAGATATTTCCTTCAACGTCTTTGGGTCTGGTCGACTTGGTTGTTTTCATGTGTCCACAAGTTTGAAATGGAATTTTGTGACATCTAAAGGAAAGATGAGTTTAATCGTATGGCAATCGAATTTAAAAATGCTGAAAAATAACTATAATAATAAAGCTACAAGTCTCAAGTATTTGGGGCCGACCATATGGATATTTTTTGCTACCATGGAGGCACACAAAACATCTTCGGGTTAGTTAAATTAAGAATATTAAAATTTTTATTTTAGTCTCAATTAAAATATTTTAAGGTCTTCTTCTATCTCACATCACGCCACTAACTCTACCTCACCTCATACCACATACTAATTATTTCACATCCCATCAAATTTAGTACACTTTGTTACTGAATTTGATTTATTTAACATCCCATCAAATTCACCATTAATTAATATTCAGTGTATTTAATATTAAGTTTCACTGCTCATCTGGTTTTACCTATAATTATCAGACTTCTGTTTTTTTTCATTTGAAGTTTGTGTGTAACTATTTTGGAAAGTTCAGTTTTCAATTTCTTGGTTAAACACCTAAAGTATTACCCTTTTTATGTAATTTTACAACTTATATATATGTTTGTTTATCTTACATAATTGATAATTTTATAGAATAATTCTAAATTATTTATTTCATTATCTTTCTTTTGTTTTCTCTTTCTATTTTTGTTCATTCTAGTCATATTCTTTTTTTTTTCTCTTCCCTCTTCCCTCTTCCCTCTTCTTATGTTCCTTTCATGTGAAGAAATCAAGCAATCTGTCTTGAGATTGCATTCCACCATGGTTTACCTTGTTGCACCTGATAGATAATCTGCCAGCTTTGCCAGATAACTCTCCTTTGGATCATAGCTAGGGTTGATGAGATCAGACATGCCATACTGATCCTTCAGTGGATCACCCGCTCCCTTCTCTTCTTGGGTCCCTTAATTTGAATCAAGAGACTCCTCCCTTTTCCTTTTCTGGGATCAAAGAAGTCCAATGCCAAATTCCAATGTAAACTGGTTGAGTGTTGAGGCTACTGAAGTTATTTTATGGAGCAATAATTTTGACATGCCTTTTTATGACATTCACAGATTAGGGGTGTTGGGCAGTAACTATTGTATCATGTCAACATGATGTGGGCATTATTCTACCATATTTTTGGTATGATATGTGCAACATGTACTACATTTCTATTGACATGGGTGTCTGTGTGAGACCTACATCTACAATATCTTGAAGCATGCACTGATATAGTTTTAAACTCATTGCTGTCCCAAATAGTAACACCTGAGTACTTTCAGTGTCAAAGTCCACATGGTTGTCCATATAAAATGGTACAAATCCATTAGCCAATATGGCATTAAGATCATAATCTATGCAATCCTTTTACACACTTTGGTTTGACTAGGTTATGGCTTGGGATGGATGTAGATTTCTTGGTGGATTCACGGGCGTTCAAAATCTATTTCCTGCCTACTGATACTTCATGGATATCATGGTGGGATTTTGTGACCGCTGTTTATGCATTAACTATGAGATATAGCTTGGGCATTATCTATCTCCAAATGACATCACATAGGTTTTGGTGACAAGCTCATGTGCTTCCAACTCAGGCTCCAACTCAGGTTATGATACGATGATATCATAGCCACTAAGCTTGGTGATGTGTGCCCAGCAAAGTGGTGTTTTTTGGATGGTGGCAGGTACTGTGATGTCTTTGAGCTTTCAAAACTCTGTATCGCTTGGGTCAATGTCTCATGCATTATCCTTTGCAATGTTGAGGTTGATCATAGCTGCAAGACCTTTAGGCTCACATTGACCTTGAATTTTGGTTGTTGTACCCAAGTTGTTGCCCATTCCCAAGCAACAACACATGAGTACACTATGTTTATGCTTGGATTTGCAGTTCATTTTATTCTTTCCTCCTGTTCATATTTCATGTGGAACGCCTCTTATTAAATAATACAAACATGAGATACTTCCCTACCTCATGCTCAAAGGTATAATTTATTTATTTTTGAGATATTTTAAAGATAATATTGAAAGTGGCTTTCTTTCCAATCATCGCAGGGTCAAAAATCTCTAGCACTTGATACAGCTATTGGCATGTGGCAGTTGTTGTTCGCAGAAAGGCACTGGCCTTTAGTTGACCATTGGTGCCAGTTCTTACAGGTAGGTTTTTTCAGCTACCATTTCACCAGGTTTCATTTCATTCTTGGATGAATTTTCTCAACATTACAGAACACTTATGCAATTATGGCATGATAGATGTTTCATTCCCTCCGAGGGATACATGGATTTAGTTTGTTGTTTGCTTCTTCATGCTTTTGCAGCACCTTAATGAAGTTGATTACTTAGGTCTAGTTCGTGGCTTGTGCCTCTAATATTCTGTGCAACAGGTGATGTCTAATCCATTTTGTCATTATCAGGTGAGGCATAACAAAGCAATATCGAGAGACACCTGGTCTCAGCTATTGGAATTTGCTAAGGTATGTATTTAAGTATTAAATGATTTTGTTACAATTTTATAACAGTATCTAATTGTCAATTTATACAATATGTGATAGTTCAACATAGGTGGCTGCCCTAAATTGTTTTTGGATTGCTTTTTGTCTTATTAAGGATTGTATTTGATGTTTGTTCCTCATTGTATCTTAGATTCTAATGTTAAGTTGAATTGTGCATTTTCATCCTTTTCCACTCTATATTAGTCTGCAAGTTATCAAGTCCTCAGGATTCATGAGTTGGATGCCCATCAGTCTTTTTGGATAGAAGTTCCTGGGATTTTCATTGTGCATTTTCATCCTTTTCCAAGTATGTATTAGCTTGCAAGTTATGAAGTCCTCAGGATTCATGAGTTGGATGCCCATCAGTCTTTTTGGATAGAAAATCCTGGAATTTTTATTTTCTGACCAGGTAAGTGATGCGATCATTTTGAAATGGACAGCACACAAGAAGAAATTTTATAACATGCAAATTGAGACAAAAATAGCAAGAAGCTAGAACATGCATCAAATATCTTATCTAACATTCAGCTAGCTAAAATTAAATCTTAGAATGCAATTAAGTTAAATCTCATGCGGACAGTCTTGGAGCAAACTCAACTAAATATCCATTTCAATTCTGTTGTGCTGGGCAAACCCACCCTCTTTAAGATGGTTTTCATACATCTCTACAAGAAAAAGCCTTAGAGCAAAGGCATACTCGAGGATTGCCATTTGTTGGCGCAAGGTGTGCTAGTACCTTCTTGGTATAGTACAATTACATGCTTTTGTCAGTTGGCATGCTCATGTATCATTCAACACATAGTAAAAATTGGTCCAGCCATGTGCTAGTACCTACAGTACAATTAGGATGTCATGTTCTAATACTTATCTGGCATGATATGTGTTGATCTGTGCTGATTTTCCTTTATGTTGTTCTCACTGATCAACTTGCATTCTAAAATTGGGATGACCATGCCAATAGATAAGAAATAGCAACATGCACAGTGGTCTGTTTCTCTATTGAATCCTAGTTTTCACCATTTAGTACCCTTAGATTCTCCAAGAATGACTCAAAAACTTATGTCCCTACTTAAGTGGCCTAGGCATGCTAGGGAAACAAATCTGCTAACTTACGTACATAAAGAATCTTTCAAATGCACCATTTTGGTGAACCTATGAACTATCTTTAGAAACTATTTCACATGCCTAGCTAGCACCCTTTGGCAAAACCTAATGCAATGGTTATGCAATATATTCTCAGGGTGCCAGAGGAAAACAAGGAGTTTGATGTCCATTGTTTTCATAGTAGTTTCATCTCCTTAAAGTGACCCTTGATTTGTGAATTCCATTTTCTAACCAAATGCTATTTACATCTCATCTTTAGCCAATAATCTTAATGCAAAAATTCTTTTGTTAAGCTTTGTCATTTTGTTTACGTTATTCTTTATTGTGTCGCTCATTTATGAGAAATTATTTTTGAATGATACTACTAGAATTCATGGATGTGACCCCTCAAATCAATATCGTATCTTGTGTGGCATAACCTATTGTAGGGGTTCAATACTAGATTTTTAACATGATATTACAAATTCAACCATGACAAGGATTTCAACATATTTCTTTAATGGATTCGAAATCTCTAGTGACATTGTAATTAGTAAAGTTGATTTAAAAAGGATGGCTTAATGTAATAGGTGCCAACCTGGTGATTTTAAAAGTGCAAGGCACCAAGATCTCATAATGCTTGGAGGCACTAGGCACTTGCCCAAGCGACGTGAGGCATTGCAAAATAAATAAATAAATATATGGAGGAAGGAGAAGAGGAGTATTCAACGGCTATGCAGGAAGTTGGGGGAGAGGGCAGTCGAGGAAGCAACGGATGAAGGTGGTGGCAACGGAGGAAGCAGTAGACGAAGGCAGTGGCAACAGAGGAAGATATAAATGAAGGTGGTGAAATTGCAGATGAAGTCGGCAACGACGAAGGAAGTTGCGAATGAAGGCGACGATGGCGGAGGAAGCTTCGAACGAAGGCGATGGCAGTGGAGGGAGCTGCGGTAGCGAATGTAGGGTTTCAAAGCTGCATCGGACAATTGGGGTGGGGGGGTTAGGGCACTTTAGTTGGTTTGATTGAACCAACTTGCCTGTTCAATTGAACCAAGCATTAACCCCACCTAGTACCAACTTGCCTCTTAACTCGAGCGCTTGCCCAAGGCGCCCAAGCGGTGCTTCATCGAAGTGCCTCGCCTAGAGGTTGTGTGAGGCACTCAGGCCTTACCTCACCTCGCTCCTAGGTGAGTGCTCTGACACCTATTAAAAATACTATGCGAATCATTGTGGGGTCTAGAGAGCATTAATATGTGCAGTTTTACCAGCAAAGATATTATTCCAAATGACTCAAGATTGATTCTGAGTCCCATGACATGGTTCTTTATAGAGAGAGAGAGCGAGAGAGAGAGAGAGAGAGAGAGACCAATAAGCAATGAGAAAAGGTAAGGGAGTGTTTCAAAAGAAAAGTCTAAGGTTCCCCAGTTTGTAACTATTTTATTACTTGGGAAGGGCTCTGTCCCAGGTAGTGAGACGTGTTACAAAGTAATGTTAGGAATAGCATTGATGCTTTTTTTTTTCCTTCTTGTAGTTTGTCTTCAAATAAATTTGTTTGTCACATGTGTTGAAGTCCACCAACCTTGATTGTTACCTTTTTTTAAGCCAATAGAACTAGCTGTTGACAAGGTGCTCCTATAACTTCAGAAAATGGTAAGTCTTCCGATTTGAAGTTCTTTATTGGAACACCATATCGATCTTTCCCCCTTTCTTATCAGTGAAAGAGCAAATTGTCTTGTATCTGTTTCCTGCCATGTGCAATTGGAAAGGATACTGCAGAGCAACAATAATGTTCCCAGCTGCATCCTTGCCTCTCCTTGCACTAGGCAGGAAGAACATGCAGAGAATGTAGCCCTCATGGAAAAAATAAATCAACTAATTTTGTTCAATGATATTAGTATGGGTAAAAAATATGCATGCTGATGATGAAATTAGGATGTACCTATAGGCTTTTGGTGTAGCACAAAATCATTTTTGTTTATGACCTTTGTTCAGACTGTTGATCTTCAACTGTCCAACTACGATGAAGAAGGTGCTTGGCCCTATCTGATTGATGAATTCGTGGAGTACTTGACCGAGAATGGAATCGTCCAGCGCCATCAGAATTGAGAAGTGACACAAAGCAGTTGATTGTACGCTGTTGTTTACAGATTCCTTGCAGTGTCTTATGATTGGTTCACAAAATCAGGATTTGGTTCTCATTCAGAATGAGCATGAAGGCCTCAACTTTTGCCCTTCTCTTTAGCTGCCTCGATTGATCAACGGTGAGCGTGTCCTATGCATGTTGAAGAAATATGGTGTCCAAGTGGCCTGTCCCTTCTGAAGTTTGCATTCTTTTCTCACTTAGTATTATGATAGCAAAATCCCAATGCTCTCGTCTCTGATAGCTACCTTTTGCTTTCATACATATAGTTGAGACTTGTAGTTACACTTTGTGCTCACTTGCAGTTTGAGTTGCTGGAAACTTTATGGCATGTTGTTCTGTTTGGAAATCAGTTGAACAAAATCTGCTCAACTAGAAAGAGTCATTGGATCGGGTTGATATTTTAGTTGACTTGAGGTACCTGATCGAGCTGTCCTACAATGTACATAATCTTGCATATAAATCGTACATAATCCTATTGTTGAGTGTGCAGTCAAACAAATTTACATAATGAAAATAGGAGCAAACTAGGAATGTACGACGTTGTCATGATTAAGAAAGTTGTCTTAAAACCAGAGAGAGAGAGAGAGAGAGAGAGAGAGCAGCATTGCCACCATGACGAGATTAGAAAATGTAGACATGCAATAGAAACTTGCTGTGATTCATAGTATGTTAAGAGGCAGAAGCCTCTAAGCGGATGAATGATATAAGTTTATGATCGGATTCTTAAGCGGATGAAGGATTTTAAGTTTATGATCGGTTGACATGGCTTTTGTTCAATTGCTCCAAGTAGGTCGAACAGGAATGTTGAAACTGAAATCAAATTGAAACCTGACTTGGGCAGTTCAGTTTTTGTTCCAACTGCTTAGAACGGGATCTAAAACTGGAACCATCGGTTCTCGTTCGATCTTGTCTTATGTTAGATATTCAATTAGAAGTACACCCAATTTCAAAGTGGGATTTTTTTTTGATCAAAATTTTGTAAGAAAATTATATATATATTTTCGGCATCAGTATCATGCCTAGCTTCAACTACTGGGACCTAACGATCCTGCACCCAACCATCTTCTGGAGCTCATAACAGGTAGCCCTGACATTAACAGAATGTCAACGACCCTCAATCCTACTACACCCAAGTGTCTTCTCTACTTTTCTCACTCTCATCAGATCCCTCACATGATTAGAGACTTCCCATCTGCCAGCATCAGCCAAAATGTTCGACACCAATGCATAAGTCCCTCCTCCAAAATCCAAGTAACCTCCGAGGGCCTTGCCACCAAGGTGCTCCCACTCTGCTTGCTGTAATCCATGCGTCTTGCAAGCACTCAGCAAGACTCCCCACACATGCTTGTCAGGCTCAACCGGCATGCTGCAAAGGATCCCTTCCGCTTCCTTTAGGCGCCCAGCCCGTGAGAAGGCATCCATCATACAGGTGTAGTGTTCCTTCTGAGGAACAACTCCATAAACCTTGCTCATGGCCTTAAATATCATCAAACCTTGGTCGAGCAATCCTGCATGGCAGCACGCTGATAGTAATGCAAGGAACGCCACACCGTCCGGCCTCAGCCCATGACAAATCATAGAAGCAAACAGCTGGAGTGCAAGATCTGCCCGACTGCTCATTGCCAGACCTCCCATCATCGTGCACCAAGACACCAGATCTCTGCAAGCAAGCCCACTGAAAGCTCTCCAAGCCATGACTATCACTCCACACTTAGCGTACATATTGATCAAAGCATTACCGGGGAGACCGCAAACACCGATGTGACTCTTGAGCAGGTAGGAATGGATCCACTTGCCAGTGCTCAACGCTCCAAGAGAAGCACAGGCGCGCAGCACGCAGGCCATGGTCGCCTCATTCGGCTCGACCTGACCATGCCGTAGCATCACGTGGAAGGCTGATATGGCTTCTTCAGGGATTCCGTTGGCCGCATAACCAGAGATCAGAGTCGTCCATGAGACGACGTCCTTACTCGGCATTTCGCCAAACAAATTGCGGGCACTGACCAAATCCCTGCAGCTCATGTACAGATCCAAAATCGCGTTATCCAATATGACGTTGCAGCCATGGCCACCGCAGCTTTTAAGGCCAAACCCGTGAACAGCCTTCCCGGGACGGAGAGCACCGAGACGAGCGCAAGCGGGAAGCAGGCTCACAAGGGTCAAGGCGTTCGGGGGAACGTCCATGGAGCGGAAGGCCGCGAGGGCCTCATCCTCGCGCCCGCACCTCGCCAGCGCCGACACGAACGAAGTCCAGCAGACTACATCGGGGCGGGCGATGCCGGCGAAGACGCGGCGGACGGAGTCGACGTCGGCGGCGGAGGTGTAGAAGCCGATGAGGGAGTTCTGGACGAAGAGGTCGGCGTGGAGGCCGGAGTTGAGGAGACGGGCGTGGAGTTGGAGGCCGTGGTCGGGGTGGAGAAGGGAGGCAGCGCGGAGGAGGAAGGTGTAGGCGAAGTGATCCGAGGAGGGAGGTGAGAGGTGGAGAATATGGCGGAAGACATGGAGGGCTTTCTCGGGGGCGTGGGACAGGGAGAGGGAGCGGAGGAGGGAGTTCAGGAGGTTGCGTCTGTGGGACTTGGTGAGGTGGGCTTGGATTTGGCCAGCTTCAAGCGGGTGAAGAAGAACCATTCCCCGTGAGCAACGTTCTGATGCAGCTCAGCCTTGTATATATATATATATGTATATATATATATATATATATATGTATATGTATATATATATATATATATGTATATGTATATATATATATATATATATATATGTACATATATATATATATATATATCCCGTGCGTAATATATATACATATATATGTACATATATATGTATGTATATGTATATATATATACATATATATACATATACATATATATATATATATATACATATACATATACATATATATATACATATATATATATATATACATATACATATATATATGTATATATATGTGTTTATATATATATGTATGTATATATATATATATATATATGAATAAATATATACATATATATGTATATATATACATACATATACATATATACATACATATATATACATACATATATATACATACATATATATATATATATATATATATATTACACATATATATATACACATACACATACACACACACACACACACATATATATATATATATATATATATATATATATATATATATATATATATATATTCAAAGAGTTAAAATTTTTTCATACATGATATTATCAAGTAAATTATACGATACTTTTCTCAATCAAAAGGCAACAGTGATTTTTCATTATAGACCACGAAATCACAAAACCAAGTAGCTGTGATTGATACACGGAATTCTAAATACAAAGCTATTATCTTCCTTCCATATCATCACGCAAAAATAAAAGCGAAAATAATAAATAAAGAAAGCCCTCACTCAAGTGGTCTTAGAAAGAGACTGTCATCAACAAAAAAAAAAGGAATCACAAACAGTAACTTAAAGAGTACTGTATATGGCTGACGCAAGAGCTACATATATACAAGGTGATAGCAAGTCCTTGTTTCAGTGCAAAAAGAATGGAGTTGGATCAAATATATTTAAGATTGGACTTGGATCAAACAAGTTGAAACTGCTCCAAATATACATAAAAGACGTTAAGAGTCATGAGTCACAAGCCTA
The DNA here is from genome assembly GCF_036884655.1 of Musa acuminata AAA Group. Classification (NCBI taxonomy): domain Eukaryota; kingdom Viridiplantae; phylum Streptophyta; class Magnoliopsida; order Zingiberales; family Musaceae; genus Musa; species Musa acuminata. The sequence continues at coordinate 37,421,205 of NC_088332.1, read as the reverse complement.
TTGATTCAAAACTATAAGAACAAACCGCATTAAAATAAAGAAGATAAAAGAATAAAAGGAGCTACAACTAGGACAATGATAAGAACATTTGATTTTGTAGAAAAGCCATAGAGAGACCAAAAGTATTGCGGCATATCAGCGCTTTTCTTTCTGTAACAAAACTACATAACAGAACTTAAAAAACACAATAACACTAACCTCATTCGCTGTTCTGGTTAGATGCCAGCGAAGCCTTTTGCAATCTTTAAGAATAATATAATACTCATTAGACAGATTATTGAATGAACCAATTTCCCAATGGGTGCAAAATCAATTTCCTGTAACAAAAAAATGTTTATGCCTCCTCAAGGAATTAAGCAGAACATACCTTTATCGAATAAACTGACATAAGCTACAAGTGAAAAAGTTATCTATATTCTCTATACATAACAAAATGAATTTGGAGTGCCATCTTCTCAAGTTTTCATTTGTACATCACTATGGCAGCAAGGGGAGCAAAATTACAAATACAGCTTCCTTCCTGTCCTGCTCTTTTGGTTGTGGCAACAAAAAATTGTTGTGGATTGTTCTTTATTACTGCTTTAGTACGTTCTTTGAAGCAAAAATTTAGCAATCCAAAATCCTCCTTGGCTGGGGCTAAATCTTGCGTCCAAGGATCACTAAGCAATTTATAATGCAATTCATGTAGAGAGGAAATCTAATAGGATCACGATAGCTGGCAAATTAACATAAATTGAAATCAGATGCACAATAAGTCATTGCAGTTAAACAATCTACTAAGTTCAGATACACACCATCATCGGGTACCAAAAAAGATGATTAATTAACTTGTTCCAATGGAAGTCAACTTCTTGCCAAAGTTTAGCTTGTGTGATATACTATGTGTGATATTTGAGGACCATATACTATGTGTGATATTTGATGACAACAATGTTGACTTCTGAATTTCTAAATTAAGGAATATCAACTACCAGTAGCCAAACTTCTTAAACTTTAACAATTGGTTTCAATTTTAAAAGAAAAGTTTTAAATCACAAACCAGAAATCTCAATAACACTTTCTAGACATTGAAGTACATGCACTTCTTATTAAGATTCAAAAGATAAGGTTTAATTCTTGTGGATCCAAAGTTTCCATTTGTACATCACTATGGTGGCAAGAAGAGCAAAATTACAAATACAACTTCCTTTCCGTCCTTCTCTTTTGGTTATCTCGACAAAAATTGTTGTGGATTGTTCTTATTACTGCTTTATTGAGTTCTTTTGAAGCAAAAATTTGGCAATCCGAAATCCTTCTTGGTTTGGGCTAAATCTTGCCTCCAAGGATCATTATGCAATTTATAATGCAATACCTGTAGAGAGGAAATCTAATAGGATCAGGATAGCTAGCAAATTAACATAAATTGATATCAGATGGACAATAAGTCACTGCAGTTAAACAATCTACTAAGTTCAGATGTGCCAATAATACCATACACACCATCATCAGGTGCCAAAAAAGATGATTAATTAAATTGTACCGAGGGAAGTCAACTTCTATCCAAAGTTTAGCTTAGATAAATTAACTGCAGACCAACATTTAATGCACCAGAGATTACATACAGAATATTGCTTAATCCAGTAGAATCTGATACAAAGAATTATCTACCTTTTCATTATGCACAACAAGAATAATGAGGACCATATACCTTAGTTGACATTTGATGACAACAATGTTAACTTCTGAATTTATAAATCAAGGAATATCAACTATCGGTAGCAAAACTTCTTAAGGTTTAGCAACTGGTTTCAATTTTAAAAGAAAGGTTTTAAATCACAGATCAGATATCTCAATCTATCTTCCTAGACATTGCCATACATGCACTTCTTATTATGATTCAAAAGATAAGGTTAATTCTTGTGTATTATCAGTAGACAAGTTCTTCACTCATATTTAAACAGTATCTTGAGCATTCAAAATCAACTGTCAGATATAATTTAACTCCCTGATGTCCTTGCAGACAACCTACTAGCTATGGAGGCATGGAATAATGTTAAACACAAAACATACATGCATTTTCTTTATTCTTCTGACAGCCAGAGGATGCTGTAGGTACCTACCAGCTATATGGAATGATGGAGGCCAAATCCTTTAAACCAGTGCAATTAACTTCATGCCAATCACTAAGATGTACAATTTCAAACTAAATTTTTCCAGAATTCTCTTACAAAGATATCAAATTTTCTCAAGAGGACAAAAATTAATTTTGGTACAGAAAATTGAACCAGTCCTCAAAACTCAGTAACCTGTAAAATAGAAGATAAACCACACTTATAGAATGAAGAAATTCAAGAATCAAGAGATAGCAATGGCGACATCAACTTGGAGAGAAGAGTAGCCATCTTGCTTAGAAAAATTCTCTCTTAAAGAGCAAATCCAAATGGTTTAGGTGATCCACAGCAAACACCCTAAAACTATGTGCTTAAATTTAGAGTAGCAGCAATGTACTTGCATGCCTCAAATTAAAAATCAGTGAATTTAGGGTTGAAAAAAACTGAATATTATTTAAACTAGGCAATCTGTATTTGCTTTTAATCAGTGAAAAGGAATAAGTCTACAAATAGTAGGACACTAAAATTTGAATCCATGTCTGTTCAATATGGAGACAAGCTTGAACCTCATAATAGGTGGATGTATGATGAATACAGATAGGGAGGTTAGACAAAAATACATTTACAAATCAGATTTTAGATGGATACAGATACAAGTCATTTTGAAACTGATACATACAAGGATATTCAGTGACAGAATTTGGTTATGATTAATATGCATAGGTGGTCAAGATATTGGCACATTACTGAAGGACATGCTGAGATCTGCATATATATCCAAATAAAAGTCAAAAGGATGCAAGTAACAATTGGTCTACCACATCAAATGTAATTTGAATAGCTAAAATATCCATTGCTCACACTAGTATTATCTTTCTGTAGTGCCATTGTGATGGATTGACACTAAAGGATACCATCCAGATATCCCAATCCAAACCCAGAATTTGTCTAAATTCCCAAACAAGGATCCAGATTGTAAAAGAAAACCCAAATGTGTAATCGGAATATATACATCCATGTTGACTCTGAATCCGAATATGGGTACCCAGTTCTATCCGAACTTAAATCTGGATTTGTTCAGATGTTATCTGATCCTCTTTTTTAACTAGGTGAAAAGGATTCGGCAAGAAGGTAGATTCAGTAAAAAACACATTCACATGATTGTACCACCTAGAACATAATTTCGTTCTGTTTACATACACTTGTTATGACACATTAAGGTAAACAATTTTGTATCAGAATTCATAAATGACAAATAAGATGCAGCAATTTAATGATCATGGACATGATTGGCTACAAGTACTTCCTATCAACTTGCAGGGCAAACTAAATATGAAGATGTCACAACATCATTCAAAATCTTTATCCATGAAAAAACAATATTAACTCCTAATAATGTTGAAAAAGAGTCAACACATGAAAACCAAGGTTATAGGAGCCCTGCGTTTATTAGGTTGATCAAACTATTGAACTACGGGAACCCTACTGTTATTTTGTCTTCATTTACTTCTATGTCGTTTCATCTCTCCATTTGAGGACAATTTGGGACACATTATCAAGTATGTGAAAATGTTCTTTAGTTTATGATACTTTGTCATTTCAAAAAATCTGTAGGGTTTGGAGAAAAAAAATAACAAATGGCTTTTCATGATTATAACAATTAAATGTGTGCCTTCATATCTCACCTGTTTATAACTTTTTTCATTTTCTTATTCAAGGGAAAGGATGGCTGCATGACTATGTGTACCTAAGCAGCACTGTTAATAATACTGATGTTGATTTACCTAATTGTAATTCATCTATTTATATTAACATGGAAAGCAATAACAGGTTCACATATATGGGACTTTCTTGCCACATATTAATTATTTTCACCATTGTGTGCTACACAGAATCATGGATCAAACATCAACTATAATGGTTGGCATGCATATTTACCAGTCTGAAAGCAGATAGTACATGTTCTGAGTGATTCAGCCAGTTCAGCCTGAAATTAGACTTACCATCCTGTAACCTTACTGTATCAGATTTACGGAGTCATAAGAAAACTGGTACCAAGCCACATACACTGAACAAAAAGCATATTGCTGTCAGTATCAAGATGTTTTTTTGTAATCCTGACAGCTATAAACTATCTTTCCTTTTTTCTTTTTCTTCACCACCACCACCACCACCACCATCACCATTACCTCCTCTCTCTCTCTCTCTCTCCCTCTCTCACTCCAACTCCTCCCTTTTGCACCACTGCTGCCTCGTCCTTCCCACCACATCATTGCTGCCACCTCCTACTAATATGAATTGCAATGCCTCTTCCTACTGGGACGCATGCACTTCTTCCTCCTTGTCTTTCTCTTCCTCTTCCTCCTCTTACTTTGCCTCCTACGCACCTGCTCTCTTTCTCTTTCTCTCTCTCTCTATCTCTCTCTGGTTCAGATGATTCTGGTCTTATGTATTCGTACTAAGAGTCTCAATACATTGTCTCAGATCAATTCTTCTTCTTCCTCCTTCCCTCCATTCTTCTCTCTCTTTCTGTATGGTCTGTGTATTGACTGGTACAGTGCTGGTAAATTGCCCTGTACCAATATGTAACTGGTTGGTATGTATTCGTACTAAGAGTCTCAATACATTGTCTCAGATCAATTCTTCTTCTTCCTCCTTCCCTCCATTCTTCTCTCTCTTTCTGTATGGTCTGTGTATTGACTGGTACAGTGCTGGTAAATTGCCCTGTACCAATATGTAACTGGTCCAACCGCTAATGGATATTGGTATTAAGTCAAGATTTTAATCTATGCACTTAGTATTAACAATCTCCAACTTTTTGTATCAGAGAATGCATAGACCTTCACTATCAGCAAATGCCCTCTCTATCAGCAAATGCCCTCCTACGTGCATGAAGAAGCATGTTGAAATTGATATGGCATAGCGTGCTTAACTGGAAGAACCTAGAGGGGTCTGTAATGCCTACCGATTGCTATTCATTTCTGAAATTAACCAATCAAACGTGCATGAATGAAAAAGTAATTGTTAGTTCATCAAGCATGATGAGATCAAAACTAAGAAAGGTTGAAAGACTTGAGCAGTTTAATTACCTAAATCTCTGTAATTTAATTACCTAAATCTTATCATAAATGACAAGATGCAGCATGAAACTACAAACTTAAATTCTCGACTCTAAACTTACCATATATATTTTCATGCTCCATCTTATCATTTGGACTCTAAATTTTGGAGTTTGAGTTATTTTCTTAACTAAACTTGAAGTTCATATTTTGAGAATGTTGAAACTGGCTACCAAATTGGTAACTGTTCTACCTGTATAAATGTGGAGAAAACATCATCTTCCTACCAAATTGGTAACTGTTCTACCTGTATAAATGTGGAGAAAACATCATCTTCCTCCAATTTTGAGAACTCAACTGCCCAGTCATCCTCCGCAGAAAACAATTTCTTTTGCCTCTGAGCCTCGAGCAACACCGAGTCCCGATATAAGAACCTCTGCCAGGTTTGACGTATATTTGCCAACATATAGTCTATTTCTGTCTCATTAAACCGCTGGACAGTCCAGTAAGAGTATCAATAAGTACATAACAGCTTGTTACATGAACATAAAAAAATGTTGCGAGAGGGATGCTATATTACCCATAGAATTTTAATCAAGTTTGGAATATCATCTTCTTTTATTCTAACTGCAAAACTTCTGTAATTGAAGACATTCTCATACGGAAGGTAGATACCATCCTGCAACCAAGGTGTCACAATTATACAAGTCAGAGAAAAGTCAAAATGCTTACATAGAAGCAAAAGTAAAATGTGCAGCTTCATTGAATAGATTGAAAGCAGGAACAAAGATAAGAATAAAAAATGGATATGCCACCAAAATGGACGAGAGAGTTTTATATGTTATGGCATGAAGGAAGATCCCATTCTAAGAAAGAGGAAGAGATCAGAAAAGGAAAACCTAGCTTCATAATCAAGTACAGGAAGTAGAAGCACGAAACTGCAAACAAGCCCTAGTGCTATGGTACAGTTGCTTTATTGAAACTTGGGTGACAAGGGTTCAAGTTATGGAAGTAGCCTCTCTTTGTGCAGGGTCAATTTTGCATACATGTAATCTTCTCAGTTCATTGGTGGGAAGGCCAACACTATTTTAGAAGCAAAGAAAGAAACACATGGACACCTGAATTATTACGGGAATGCATCCATGCATTATACTATCTTCCATGCGTCCGCTCCATCCATCCCCAGGCAAGACACCACAGAAAATAGAACTTGCCAGATCATCATAATACTTGGAAGAGCGTACAGAAGTTACTGTTACATTAGCAATATGCTGCCTCCCAAGCTTGCCTTCTTTGTTAGGTGTAGAACCAAATTCCTCAGCCAGTTTTTGCCTAATGCCCATACTGTACCTGAAATCATTTTGAAATCAACAGATGCATTACTATCAGATAAATAATTATGGTGTCAAGACCATTATATTCTAAGATATTTACTCACGTGTCTTCAGGTCGACCGTTTTCATAGACAGGTCCTAAGTTTCCGTTGAAGTAGAATAGAGTAGTACGCTTTGTCCGTGGTCTACACAACCAGTTAGACCAACATTATATGAATCTAATAATGAGAAAAGGCATATAAGTCACTTAAACTTCATGAGTACCTTGTCCAAAGTTTGGCCCATATGGCACCTGGTTCAGGCCTTTTCCATGCAGGAAGGACAAGATCCTTCTCTGGGTCAAAGCAGGGATGGTTGCCTCTTTTAAAGGAAGGTATTTTGTCCCAGTTGTCAGCCCAATAAGCTGTTGTTGAGTGATTATGTTTTGAATTTGTATTCCCCCAGTGAACTAACATCATGCTATTCCAGATTTCTTTCGGAGCATAGCAAGCACCTTCATCCCATGAAAAAAACTGCCGTGAGGTAGAATCAGAGGTCAGATTCTCATCAGAAGTTAATGCAATTTAAATTCTCACCATTCGGAACATCAGTGCCATACCCATATATGGTCCTTTCCTGAGGACCGATTCCAGTAGGGATACCGCTCAACTATATGATCATAAGCCCTCTTGTAGAACTCCAAAGTAAAATAACTCCTTAGACCCTTTTGTTCCTGAGACGAGTGAATTTTTGAGTTGTTTTCCTTTTTTTCTTGTATCAACAGATTTGTTCAACCAAAAAAAGGGCATGGCAGAACAAGGAATTATTTTGGAGAAATCACTGGAACAAACAATAGCTACAAAACTCATACCTTCATGCGCAAGTGAGGTGCATCATCTGCTCGAGTTATTATACATGAATCAAGAACTGGAACATAGAAATAATCTGCTTCTTCACCGTTCATTGTTCGATAAGGACTAGCGAGAATGCTCTCATAGAGTGCCATCTGTATAATGAAGAATGATATAAGGATATGTTGTGAAAAGTAATAGTAACAATACTTGTCAGTCTCATAAACAACCACCTGTGATCCATATAACTGATCAGTCCACAAAGTTCTATTCTTATCAGTATATATTCTGTTAAAACAGTCAAACTTGAAATGCCGTCCCTGCAAAAGAACATGCAAAATGGTGTATAGATCTTGATCATTTTTGTTCTAAACAAGAAAGAAGATGAGTCGTGAAGCTACCTCAAGAAGGTGTGCGTTGAACTCTGGTGGCAGATCATATACATATATGAGTGGCCTTTTCTTTTTGACTACAGCTTTAATGGTCAGAAGATCACTACTAGGTACCTTATCAGGTAAATCAACTGTAGCTGGTCGAAGCCATTCTGGCCATTCTTGGATAGGTGATAAGGAAGATGGAACACTGCAATCTATCCCATAATAACCTCTATCACACTGAATAACTAATTTCAGTACACGTATTATGGCAAAAGCAGCAGCTTCAATATCAGAAAGAGCCTCTTCTGAGAATACCAGAATTACAAGGTACATCAAGTAGAATTAAAAGTAGACACATATTTGTCTATTGAATTGAGAATTTTTTGAAATTGACAAATCATCAACAAAATGGAAAAGAAAATAAAACATCTGTTTCCTAGTTTTCCATAGTTAAAATTGGTTGGGAGTTATAATGCATTAATGAAAGTTCCTTGAGCATACCTCACAGAAACCACCGCGGCAATGACCATGCCCAGAGCACTGATTGAGACAAGCGCATACAGTTGGTATCTCACAAAACTGTCCCACAAGACAGTCATATCTACAATCACATTCTTCTTTAAATTTCACTTTTGAAGCATATGCATCGTCTGGATCTACATTGCACCAGCCAGGTTTGGTACGATTGGTTGTGAAAATGTTATCAAAATCAGCCTTCGTCCAATCAGTAACCTTAGGACCACCAGATTGGGAAGGTAAGCTGAAATAGCCATAGAGGAAGGCTATAAGCACCATAATAAGTACCTAAATATTGTGGACAATAACATTAACTTGGTTACTTTATTTTAAAGCCACAATCCTCCACCACCGGACGATTTGGATATTTTGTTCCTTGTCCACAGAAACACATTGCTCGAGTGGTGTCACAATAAGCAGGACATATAGAAACAATCCATGAACCAAATGGATGTTCTGGAGATACTGGGAGATTACAGTTCAGCTCCAACTTCTTTGTACATCCTTCACCTGGTAGCACACAAAAATATTAATATCTTATGCATTGGTTGTTCATTTAAAAAACGTAACATAAATAAAAGTGGATTTTCCCACAAGTAAATTAATAATCTAAACTATATAGTCAAATGCTAACAATTAACTGCCAAATGAATCGAAAACTGAATCAAATGCCCTTGTTGTTCTAAAGTCAGAAGAAAAGGAAGAGTCACGAAGACAACAGAGACATCCAAACAAAATGAAGCAAAATGAACCCTATGTTTCTTTTAACATGGAAATAAACAATGAAAATAAGGACATTGTTTATAGACCTTTCCTTGCAAATTGCTTGGAATTTATGGAAGTGAAGCTATTGTTTCGAACTTAATACTAACATCACTAAGATTCAACAATTTCTTACACAGGTATATAAGTGGCAGGAAAAGTTTTACCAACCATCGTATCCATGAAAGCACCTGCATTCCCCCAGCTCCCTGTTACATACACCTCGGCCGCTACAATCATTTTGGCAACTCTTGCCACCTATGTTCTGCAAAGAAAACACAAAAGTCCTCAACGGTTAAAGGCCCGCTTCGTAACCTCAAAATGTCCGATCAATCAAAGCAAAGGCGCATATACCTCTACGACTTCGACCGCGGCCAAGATCGAACCGCAACCGGAAAGCCACCTCCCGATCTCGGCCTTCCATGGCGCGCTGCGGTACGTTACCGCCCCATGGGAGTGGGCCGGAAACCGAGCACCCCATTCTACGTCATCCCAGCGCTCGGTCCGTCTGTGATCCGACGACGCATTGAGAGGCGCGCAGGAAGCGGAATTCTGTCGAGCGCCGAAGAAGTCGAGGGAGGACGGGAATAGGGGCGACAAGAACATGTGGATCGCGGAGGCCAGGAGCAAGAGAGAGACGGTCGCTGTGACGAGGGACCACGGGTGCTTCCACGACGGGAACGAGACCATCCTGGGGTCTTCCGCAGATCGGGAGCGCGTGGGCGACGAGGTATGGGTCGTTTTGATTCCAAGCCGACATCGTCAGGTAACGGAAAATATTAAACATTTCCATTAACTCTCCTTAATTCTTTTATCGTTTTCTCTTTTAATTCTTTTACCGTTTTCTATTTCTTTCCTCTCCTCTTTATGATATTTTATTTATGATGTTTTCAACCTATCCCAAAGAGTTTATTTTTATCATACATGATATTATCAAGTAAATATACGATAATTTTCTCAATCAAAAGGCAACAGCAGCGGATCTCTATATACAAAACCATTATATTCATTCCATATCATCAGGCAAAAATAAAAAAAGTAAAAATAATAAATAAAGAAAACCCTCGTTCAAGTGGTCTTAGAAAGAGACCGTCATAAATTCCTAACTTTATTTTTTCTTTTTTTTTTTTTCTCATCTCTATTTTGAAAAATATCAAAATAACATCTCTGTTTTTTTAATAGATAATATTAATCTTAAAAATCGTTTGGGTTCACATAGGATTAAACTAGTTAAAAAATTAATTTAACTATAATCGATACTTTTATTATATACTGTACATCCCTATTTCACATTTACTAATCGATACGATTTGTGTCCTACGATCTTTCATCTCCTATCACTTTTTATTCTATTGTCGTTGCTACAGTGTACTCTATAGCCATCAAACATCATCATCTTCATGCATCGTTAGGTTTAGGATTGAGTTCCGTCGTCTACGAGTATCAAGTTCTGCCATTACCATAAGGAAGGTTCTAGGGTTCGAGTGTTTCATGCTTCCAGAGTCTCAAAACTACAACTATAGCCAACATTATTTGCGATAGAGCTTCAAAGGTTCTTCTTTAAGGCATGTCTCAATTTCTATAAGAATATTTACTAAGAAATTTAAACTTTTGGTTTATTATATAGCTAGAGTTCTTGGGTTGCATTGATATTTAGTATTCTGATTAGTATTACGAAAACTTATTGTTTTACTAACAATATTTTGAGTATTTTTTAAAATAAAATCTTTGTTTAGAACAATGTGCTATTTTTATCTTATTTATTATATTTTTAATGAATTATAATTCATCCATGTAATTAATAATGTCTTTTCACTTTTGAGCTTTTAAAAGGTGGAAAATTTGGTCCAAAGAAAAATTCAAAAACAGTGCATCACATAGATGCATTATTCACAATGATCTCAATTTTTTATAAAAGCTTTGAATAGGACACTTATAGACAATATTTCACTGGTTTTCTATTTAATATTTTTTTGGTATTTTTATAAATTTTTGAGCATTTGAATAGTACATTATTTTTCTATTTCTAAAAAATTATAAGGCAACCATGTAATTTTTTTTTTTCATAGTTGAGCTTCTAAATAGTCAACAACAAATGTAAACAATTTAGTCCAGAAAAAAAATATAATATGAATTTTTAGCATTTGAATAGTGTGTCAATTTTTTATTTTCTCTTTATTTTTTGTATTTCTAACAAATTATAAAGTATCCATGTAATATTTTTTCATACTTGGACTTCTAAATAGGTCAATAATATATGTAAAAAAATTAGTCTAGAAAAAAAATTCCTAATATGTGATGCACTATTTTTGAGGAAAAAATAAAAAATAGTGCATCGCATAGATGCACTGTTCAAAATGATTTAATTTTTTTTGAAAAACTTTTAATAGGACAATTATGAACATATGTCACTAGTTTTCTATTTTAGAGATTTTTTGATATTTTTATGGATTTTATGGACATATAAACAATGCACCATTTTTCTATTTTTCCTTGTTTTTTCTAGTTAGATTATTTTTAATTAAATTATTAACTCTAACTTCTTTTGGTTTTAAACAAAAAATAATAATGTCATCATATGCTTATTATATGTATAGAATGTCCAAAGCCAACTAATTTAAGCATACGTATGTTTTTGTTTATATAAGTTCCCATTTAATTTTTTTAATTATCATTGATAATTTTTAAATTTCATCATTGTAGTTCCATTTGTTGGTGCCATGGATCAAGTCATTTTGATGATGAAAAGGAGTCCAAAAGCCATTCTGGTTGGATAATTTTTGGACAAAGCTTTGTTAATCATTTTTATCATTTTTTTAATGATGCCTACAAGCATAATTGAGTAAGATTGGTCTTAATGATATCATTAAGGATGGTATTTCTTGGATATCCCTGATATTCTTGTATCTTACGGATTAATATTTATAATTATAAAAAGATTATATGAGAATGATAAGTTTCTAATGAATGGAGTGGAACTATTTTTTATTATGTTCGTCTGTTTTGTTTTATCTATACAATATCGGAGATGTTATTGATCCGAAGTCATTTGGATTCATAGGATATTATTTTCCTTCTAAAGGATCAACTTTTAGAGATTTGAAAAGGTTGATGATAAATTTACATCTAGGTGATGATGATAAATCAATAATGAACTTTTGTCGGATGTATAATTGAATGATTTAAACATTTTGAATAAGTATAATTGATTAGTAACAATTTATTCATTTATTTTCGAGAGAAATGTCAATGCCCTTAAGCTAATGATACAAGTGAGAATTTACATGATCGATGATTATTTCCAAATTATTGACACTTTGAACATTTATTCTTTTTTTTTTTGTTATCATGTGTTAGATTCAATTTTTGCTTTCTTTCTTCTACCAACTACTCGCACCATGCTTGTTGAAGTTAATACGATACGATCATATTCTCATCATATCCAATATTATATGCTTCTCATTAAAAATATTTTATTATTACATGTCTTTTTTGTAGGTGTTTGCTCTGTAATAATATTCATAAAAGGAATTTAGATTATCATTCCTATGCAATAGCAGTAAGAACATGAAAATTTTAAAATATCAAAAGACCAACATGAATAACTTCTTTTCTCCAAATCTATTATAATTGTCTTAGAGGATGTATGCACTTGTAATTTAGCATAAGTATAAGAAAAGACACCATAGTATTGATCCTTGTCCATTACCTTAGTAAATTGATCCTCGACGATATTTATTAAAGTTGATTTTAAATTATTAAGTATTTCACGGTGAGTACAAATCATTCAATAATCTTCCTCCTAATCATTTCATAAAGGTAAAATAGGTAAGCCACGAGTATCCTTCAATAATAAATTTATACTTTTTGATACATTTATGGTAAGTATTATATAACGATGTAGAAGCCTATTTTTCTTTCTCAATTTTAGATATCCATATGACACTTTTAATATGATTTTTCCTCAACTTTTACATGCGTTCATTAAACTTGTACATAGTAGTAATCCAAAATAGTTTTGAAGATTGCTTTCACACTTGAAAAAATTTCTGAATTTTGATCACTAATAATAGTCAAATTTTCGCATCCCATAATACATATTCTCAATTGATGCAAGAACTTTTTCGCATGAATCCCTACACTCAATCTTTGTCCCGAAAAATACAATTGGAAATAATTTGTTACAACTATTAATAGTTATAGTAATCATCAAAGCACTGAAATGTTTGCCTAATAGATATGCAATATTATACCAAAAACATGCCACATATATAATCTGAAACTTCTAAGATAAGCTATGAAAACCCAAAATATTTTTTAAAAATAATTTTATGATGAAACTATCATTTGGACATGAGTCTCATAGTTATACAGTTTTAACTCCTTTAAAAATAAAATTATATTAGTGTATGACCAGTCAAAGTCACCACTAATCTCATTAAGTGTAATATTTGATATAAGATAAGTCTTCCTATATGAAACAACTCAGCAATAATCATCTTTGAGGTATAGTCAAGATTTCCTATAACTTAATCTTTGATTTGATTTACAATGAAAGAACTATTGCATTGCTTATGATCCCTCTTTGTAAATTATAATCATGCTCTTTATGAAACTTGATAATTAAAAAACTATTAGTTTTATCACAAGCTATTATCATCCATTAGCAATAGAAAACTTTATATTTTGTTTTTTATCTTATAACTTCTAGTTACAATATATTTAATCTCAAAATTTCTTTGAATGACATAGTCTTTGAAGGATTTTTGAAATTCAAGCATATCTCATAACACCTATTCAATGACATTATTATTTGGGTTACAAATACCATACCTAATCAACAAACAAAACATTGTATGAACAATCATCATCTTCAATGAAAGAAACTATTGTGTTTAATAATACACCATCATTTCGGCTATAATCATATTTAACAAATATTTATTCAACATTATCATATATATTCTCACTTAAAATAACTCGTTGATCAACAAATGATGAATCATAAATATTAGGGTTTATATCACCTTCAACCTCTTGTAATTTTTCTTTAGTTAATTCAATTTTGAAGATATCATCACTATCATCTTTATCACAGTAACATGGGCTATTCAAGTCTGTGAAAAGAATATCAAAATCTGATCTTTTTTATAAATAATTTTCACCCAAATTTGTTGTCTCATCTAGTGTCTATCTATCAATATCATTAAAAACCAAAAATACTTCGTCGGGAATAAAATCCTTCCCATAGTGAGATTATTAGAATTAAAAAAAAAAAATAGAATCATTGAACCAATATAATAATAGTAACATGAGTTATAACACATTGGCTCCTATAAATACACAGTATGAAACAAATATTTTTTTAATGACATGAATATATTTACATGATGTTTTTTATCTTCTTGATTCAACAAGAATGAAAAGAATAAAAACAAGAAGATGGACAAGAAGAATAGTAGCAACTCACGTATGAAGAATGGAGATGACAAAAAAAAAAAGGTGACAAAAGAGAAGCTTTTTTTGCTTTCTTCATCGAGATCGACACTTATACTATGACAATAACTTACTGTACATTGTACCATCCACTTTACAGGTCTCCTCAACAGAAATAAAATGTTAAACCAATAGTGAACCATCTCAACTCGATCCGATCAACAAAATCTTACTAAACTGATAGTCCAAAAGCCACTATTTTAGGCAAAAATAATAATAGCTTAGCTATCTAGGGATAAATAGGTAAAATAACTCATCAAGGGTTGTTTTATTTTAAAAAAAAAATAAAAACACTCTATAAGAAAAAATCAAAATTAAAAACTTGTTTTTAAAATTCACTCAAACAATAACTTAAAGCATTATATATGGTTGACGCAATAGCAAGTATCTACATCACACTTCCTGGGAATGCATACAGAGAACCAATCCAAGTCCTTGTTTCAGTGAAAAAGAACAGAGTTTGATCAAACAGATTTAAGCTTGGACTTGGATCAAACAAGTTGAAACTGCTATATATATATAACACGTTAAGAGAGTCATGAGTCATCAAAACTACAAGAACAAACTTCATCAAAATGAAGGACATAAGAAAGGAGCTGCTACTTGGTCAATGATAAAGAAGATTTGGTTTTGTAGAAACACCTTAAAGACACCAAATGTATTGTGGCATGTCAGTGTTTTATTTTGGTGATAAAACTACATATCAAACTTAAAAACCACAAGAAACACTAACCTCAATCGCTTTTCCGCGTAGATGCCAACGAAGCCTCTTGCAATATTTAAAGATAATATAATACTCATTAGACAGATCACTGAATGAATAAATTTCCCAGTGGGAGCAAAATCAATCTACTGGAACCAGCCCAGATCTTCACATTCATGCAAAGCAAGACAAATTTAACACAAAAGATTGTTTGTACCTCCGTAAGGAATTAAACAAAGCATGCCTTTATTGAATGAACTGACATGGGCTAGAAGTGAAAACAGTTATCTATATTCTATATACATGACAATGAATTTGGAGCGTCATCTTCCCCAAGTTTTCTTTTGTACATCACTATGGCGGCAAGGAGAGCAAAATACAAATACAGCTTCCTTTCCCTCCTGCTCTTTTGGTCATGGAAACAAAAAATTGTGGTGGATTGTTCTTTATCACTACTTTAGTGAGTTCTTTTCAAGCAAAAATTTGGCAATCCAAAATCCTTCCTGGCCTGGGCTAAATCTTGCCTCCAAGGATCATTATGCAATTTATAATGCAATACCTGTAGAGAGGATACCTAATAGAATCAGCATAGCTAGCAAATTGACATAAATTGAAATCAGATGGACAATAAGTCGCTGCAGTTAAACAATTTCCTAAGTTCAGAGGTGATAATAATACAATACAGTATACACACCTTTGTAAGGTACCAAAAAAGATGATTAACAAACTTGTTCCAAGGTAAGTCAAATTCTAGCCATTGTTTAGCTTAGACAAATTAACTGCCCAAACCAACAGTTAATGCACCAGAGATTACATAATCAGAATATTGCTTACTCTAGTCCACTGTATGACTAGAAGTAGAATCTAATACAAAGATCAGTCTACTTTTTTATTAGGCACAAGAAGAATAATCAGGACCATATATTTTGTGCGACATTTAATGACAACAATGTTGACTTCTGAATTTCTAATCAAAGAATATCAACTATCAGTAGCAAAACTTATTAGGGTGAACAACTAGTTTCAATTTTAAAAGAAAGGTTTTAAATCCTGAATCAGATATCTCAATCTGGTTTTCTAGACATTGCCATACATACTCTTGATATGATTCAAAAGATAAGGTTAATTCTTGTGGATGATCAATAGCCAGGTTGTTCACTCATATTTAAATATTATCTTGAGCTTTCAGGATCAACTGTCAGATCTAGTTTAACTCCCTGATATCCTCCTTGCAGACAACCACTCCACGGTCAGAACAACAATCCTAGGAGCAATAGAAGCATGGAATAATAATAAACACAAAAGTTACGCGCATTTTCTTTAAAAAATTCTTCTGATAACCAGAGGATGCCGTAGGAACCTACCAGCTATAAGCAATGGTGATGGCCAAATCCTTTAAAGCAGTGCAATGAACATCATGCCAAGCATTTTACCAGAAGGCTCTTACGAAGATATCAAATTTATTCAAGAGGACAAAAATTTATTTTGGTACAGAAAATTGAACCAGTCGACAAATCTCAGTAACCTGTATAACAGAAGATATACCACATTCATAGAATGAAGAAATTCAAGAGATAGCAAGGATGACACCAACTTGGAGAGAAGAGTAGCTATCTTGCTTAGAAAAATCTTCTTAAAGAGCAAATCCTGATCACAGCAAGCACCTAAAAAACTATGTGCTTAAATTTAGAGCAGCAGCAATGTATTTGCATGCCTCAAATTAAAAATCAGTGCTGTGGATAATTGCTACTGCTCTAAATTTACGCACATAGTTTTAGGGTGTTTGCCATCGATCACCTAAAACATTTGGATTTGAGAAAATTTTAGGAATATGTCTACAAATAGTAGGACACTAACATTTGAAACCATGTCTCTTCAATAAGGAGACAGGCTTGAACCTGATAAGAGGTGGATGCATGATGAATATGGATACAAATAGGGGTGTTAGACAAAAATACATTTACAAATAAGATTTTAGATGGATACAGATACAAGTCATTTTGAAACTGATACATACTACAATATTCAGTGATGGAATTTGATTATGGTTATTATACATAGGAGGTCAAGATATTGGCACATTACTAAAGGACATGCTGTGATCTGCATACAGATCCAAATAAAAATGAAAAGGATGCAAGTAACAATTGGTCTACCACATCAAGTGTAACGTGAATAGCTAAATCTTCATTGCTCACACTAGTATTATCCATGTGTCACCATTGTGATATATGGATTGACACTAAAGGAAACCATCCAGATATCCCAATCCAAACCCAAAATTGGCTAAATGTCCAAACAAAGATCCGGATTGTAAAAGCAAACCCATATGTGTATTCAGAAATATATACATCCATATTGACTGAATCCAAATATGGGTACCCAGTTATATCTGAATTTAAATCTGGAATTGTTCAGATGTTATCTTATCCATTTTTTTAACCAAGTGAATTGGATTCGACAAGAAGGTAGATCCAGTAAAAAGCACATTCACTTGATTGTACCACCTAGAGCATAATTCCATTTTGTTTACATACACCTGTTATGAGACATTAAGGAAAACAATTTAATGTCAGACTTCATTAATGACAAATAAGATGCAGCAATTTAATGATCATGGGCATCATCGACTACAAGTACTTTCTATTAACTTGCAGGGGAAACTAATTATGAAGATGTCATAAAATCATTCAAAATCTTTATCCATGCAGAAACAACATTATCTGCTAATAATAATGAAAAGTGTCAACACATTAAAACCAAGGTTATGGAGCCCTACGTTTATTAGGTTGATCAAACTATTAAACTGAGGGAACCTTAGTGGTAAATCATATTCATTTACTTCCATATCATTTCATCTCTCCATTTGGGTACAAATTGGGATACACTGCCATGTATGTGAAAATGTTGTTTAGTTTATGATGCTTTGTCATTTCTAAAACCCTATAGGGTTTGGAGGAAAAAAATGAACATAAAAAGACTTTTCATGATTCTAACAATTAAGGATGTGCCTTCATACCTCACATGTTTATAACTTATTTTGTTTTCTTACTCAGGGGAAAGAACGGCTGCATGACAATGTACCTAAACAGCACTATGTTGTTACTGTTGTTGATTTACCTAATTGTAATTTATCAATTTAGATTTACATGGAAAGCAATACCAGGCTCACATATCTGGGTATTTCTTGCCACATCTGAATTATTTTCACCATTATGGATCAAACTTCAACTATATTGGTTGGTACATGACTAGTATTCACCAGTCTGAAAGCCGATTGGTACATGTACTGAGTGATTCACCTGGTTCAGTCTCAAATCAGGCTTACCATCCCGTAACCTTACTGTATCAGATTTACTGAGTCATAAGAAGACTAGTACCAAGCTGTACCAAACAATAAGCCTATTGCTGTAGGTATCAAGTTGTTATTTCTTTAATCCTGACAGCTATCAACTTTCTTTCCTTTTTCCTTTTTCTTCACCACCACTACCACCACCACCACCATTACCTCCTCCGCTCACTCTCTCTCCTACATCTCATCCTCCCTTTTGCACCACTGCTGCTTTGTCCTTCCCACCACATCATTGCTGCCACATCGTACTAATATGCATTGCCATGCCTCTTTCTACTGGTAGGCATGCACCTCTTCTTCCTCGTCTTTCTCTTCCTCTTCCACCTCTTACTTTGCCTCCTCCTCCCCTCCTGTTTTTTTCTCTCTCTATTTCTCTCTGGTCCGGGTGATTCCAGCCTTATGTATCCGTACCAAGAGTCCCAATACATCGTATCATATCAATTCTGCTTCTTCCTCCTTCCGCCCATTCTTCTCTCTCTTTCTGTATGGTCTGTGTATTGACTGGTACATTGTCCTGTACCAATATGAAACTGGCCCAACCGCTGATAGATACTGGTATCAGATCAAGATTTTAATACAGGCCCTTAGTATTTAACAATCTCCAAGTCTTCATATCAAAGAATGAATAGACCATCTCTATCAGCAAATACCCTCCTTCGTGCATTAGGAAACATGTTGAAATTGAAAGACTTGATGCTAAGAAAGGTTTGAAAGACTTGAGCAGTTTAATTACCTAAATCTCTGTAAATTGAAATATTACTGCTGGTTTATACTTTGATGCTGCTGCATCTTATCATTTAGAGTTTGAGTTATTTTCTTAACTAAATTTGAAGTTCACATTTTGAGAATGTTAAAACTAGCTACCAAATTGGTAACAGTGTTACCTGTATAAATGTAGAGAAAACATCATCTTCCTCCAATTTTGAGAACTCGACTGCCCAGTCATCCTCCACAGAAAACAAATTCTTTTGCCTCTGAGCCTCAAGCAACACTGAGTCCCGATATAAGAACCTCTGCCAGGTTTGATGTATATTTGCCAACATAAAGTCTATTTCTGTCTCATTAAATTGCTGGACAGTCCAGTAAGGGTATCAATAAGTACATAACAGCTTGTTACATGAACATAAAAAAATGTTGCGAGAAGGATGCTATATTACCTGTAGAATTTTAATCAAGTTTGGAATATCATCTTCTTGAATTCGAACTGCAAAACTTCTGTAATTAAAGACATTCTCATACGGAAGGTAGATACCATCCTGCAACCAAGGTGTCAAAATTATATAAGTCAGAGAAAAGTCAAAATACTGGCATAGAAGAACAACTAAAATTTGCAGCTTCATTCAATAGACAGAAAGCAGGAACAAAGATGGGCATCAAAAATGAATATGCTACCAAAAGGAACAAGAGAGTTTTATATGTTATGGCATGAAGGAAGATCCCATTCTAAGAATGAGGAAGAGATCAGAAAGGGAAAATCTAGGTTTCTAATTAAGTACAGGAAGTAGAAGCATGAAACTGCGAACAAGCCCTAGTGCTATGGTACAGTTGCTTTGTCGAAACTTGGGTGTCAAGGGTTCAAGTTACAGAAGCAGCCTCTTAGTGTGCAGGGCCAATTTTGCATAAATTTAAGCTTCTCACTTCATTGGTGGGAAGGCCAACACTATTTTAGAAGCAAAGGGAGAAACATATGGACACCTGAATTATTACAGGAATGCATCCTTGCTGCATACTATCTTCCATGCGTCCACTCCATCCATCCCCAGGCAACACACCACAGAAAATAGAGCTAGCCAGATCATCATAATACTTGGAAGAGCGCACAGAAGTTACTGTTACATTAGCAATATGCTGTCTCCCAAGCTTGCCCTCTTTGTTAGGTGTAGAACTAAATTCCTCAGCCAGTTTTTGCCTAATGCCCATACTGTACCTGAAATCATTTTGAAATCAACAGATATATAACCATCAGATAAATAATTGTGGTGTCAAGACCATTATGTTCTAAAATATTTACTCACGTGTCTTCAGGTCGACCGTTTTCATAGGCAGGTCCTAAGTTTCCGTCGAAGTAGAATAGAGTAGTACGCTCTGTCCGTGGTCTACACATCCAGTTAGACCAACCTTAGATGAATCCAATAATGAGAAAAGACACAGAAGTCAGTTAAACTTCATGGGTACCTTGCCCAAAGTTTTGCCCATATTGCACCTGGTTGAGGCCTTTTCCATGCAGGAAGGACAAGATCCTTCGCTGGGTCAAAGCAAGGATGGTTGCCTCTTTTAAAGGAGGGTATTTGGTCCCAGTTGTCAGCCCAATAAGCTGTCGTTGAGTGATTATATTTTGAGTTAGTATTCCCCCAGTGAACTAACATCATGCTATTCCAGATTTGTGTTGGGGCATAGCAAGCACCTTCATCCCATGAAAAAAACTGCCATGAGGTAGAAGCAATGAGGTTAGATTCTCAACATAAGTCCATAAAATTTAAATTCTCACCATTTGGAACATCAGTGCCATACCCATATATGGTCCTTTCCAGAGGACCGATTCCAGTAAGGATAGTGCTCAACGATATGATCATAAGCCCTCTTGTAGAACTCCAAAGTAAAATAACTCCTTAAACCCTTTTGTTCCTGGGATTCGAGTTATCTTTTGAGTACTTTTCCTTCTTTTTCTTTTATGTATCAACAATTGTTTTCAACCAAAAGATGGTAATGAAGAACATGGAATTATTTTAGAGAAAGCACTAGAACAAAACAATAGCTACAAAACTCATACCTTCATGCGTAAGTGAGGCGCATCATCTGCTCGAGTTATTATACAGGAATCGAGAACTGGAACATAAAAGTAATCTGCTTCTTCACCATTCATTGTTCGATAAGGACTAGCGAGAATGCTCTCATAGAGTGCCATCTATATAGTGAAGAATGATGTAAGGATATGTTGTATAAAATAATAGTAACAATTCTTGTCGTATTCTCATAAACAACCACCTGTGATCCATATAACTGATCAGTCCATAAAGTTCTATTCTTATCAGTATATATTCTGTTAACACACTCAAACTTGAAATGCCGTCCCTGCAAAAGAAAATGTAAAAAAGTGTACAGATCTTGATCATTTTTGTTTCAAACAAGAGAATATGAGTGATGAAGCTACCTCAAGAAGGTGTGCATTGAACTCTGGTGGCAGATCATAAACATATATGAGTGGCCTTTTCTTTTTAACTACAGCTTTGATGGTCAGAAGATCACTACTTGTAGGTGCCTTATCATGTAAATCAATTGTAGCTGGTCGAAGCCATTCTGGCCATTCTTGAATAGGTGATATCGAAGATGGAACACTGCAATCGATTCCATAATAACCTCTGTCACACTGAATAACTAACTTCAGTACAGGTATTGTGGCAAAAGCAGCAGCTGGTAAAAGTAAGAGACATATTTGTCTATTGAGTTAATAATCTTTTTAACTTGACAAAGCATCAACAAAATGAAAAAGAAAAATAAAACACCTGTTTTCCTAGTTTTTCACAGTTAAATTGGTTGGGAGTTATAGCGCACCTCACAAAAACCACCACGGCAATGCCCACGCCCAGAGCACTGATTGAGACAACTGCATACAGTTGGTATCTCACAAAACTGTCCCAAAAGACAGTCATATTTACAATCGCATTCTTCTTTAAATTTCACTTTTGAAGCATATGCATCTTCTGGATCTACATTGCACCAGCCAGGTTTAGTACCATTGGTCGTGAAAATGTTATCAAAATCAGCCTTCGTCCAATCAGTAACCTTAGGACCACCAGGTTGGGAAGGTAAGCTGAAATGGCCATAGAGGAAGGCTATAAGCACCATAACAAGTACCTAAATATTTTGGACAACAACTTTAACTTGGTTACTTTATTTTAAAGCCACAAGCCTCTGCCACCGGACGATTTGGATATTTTGTTCCTTGTCCACAGAAACACATTGCGCGAGTGGTGTCACAATAAGCAGGACATATTGAAACAATCCATGAACCAAATGGTTGTTCTGGAGATACTGGGAGATTACAGTTCAGCTCCAACTTCTTTGTACATCCTTCACCTGCTTGAACACAAAAATATTAATATCTTATGCATTGGTTGTTCATGTCAACAAACATAACATAAAGAGATGTGGATTTTCCCAGAACTAAATTAATAATCCAAACTATATAGGCAATTGCTAACAAATAACTGCCAAAATGAATTGAAAAATGAATTAAAGGCCCTTGTTGTACTGAAGTTAGAAGTGAAGGAAGAGACACGAAGACAATGGAGACATCCAAACAAAATGAAGCAAAATGAACCCCCATGTTTTTTAATATGGAAATAAACGATGAGAATAAGGACACTGTTTATAGCCCTTTGCTTGCATATTGCTTGAAATTAATGGAAGTGCAGCTATTGTTTCCAACTTAACTAAAAGACTAACATCACTAAGATTCAACGATTTCTTAAATAGATATATAAGTGGCATTACATATGGCAAAAATTTTACCAACCATCGTATCCATGAAAGCACCTGCATGCCCCCAGCTCCCTATTGCATACACCTCGGCCGCTACAATCGTTTTGGCAACTCTTGCCACCTATGTTCTGAATAGGAAACACCAAGCCCTCAACCGTTAAAGACGCACTCTGCAACGTCAAAATGTCCAATCAATCAGAGGAAAGGCGCATATACCTCTACGACTTGGACCGTGGCCAAGGCCGAACCGCAACCGGAGAGCCACCTCCCGATCTCGGCCTTCCAAGGCGCGCCGCGGTATGTCACCGCCCCATGGGAGTCGGCCGGAAACCGAGCACCCCATTCAACATCATCCCAGCGCTCGGTCCGTCCGCGATCCGACGACGCATTGAAAGGCGCGCAGGAAGCGGAATTCTGTCGACCGCCGAAGAAGTCGAGGGAGGACGGGAAGATGGGCGACAAGAACATGTGGATCGCGGAGGCCAGGATCAACAGCAAGCCGATCGCTACGACGAGGGACCACGGGTACTTCCACGACGGGAACGAGACCATCCTCGATTTTACTGGTCTAGCGGGATTGGGAGAACCCTAGAGACGATTCATCTGGGCGTTCTCGATATCGGCGGCGCGTGGGCGACGGCGTCAGCCTCGACGGGTCGTCTTGAATCCAGCCGACACATGATGATGATGGGAAAAGCCAAGATAGTCGGTTTGGTTTGGTTTGGTTCGGGATGGAAGTGGAGGCCTTTTGGAAGCTTGTCATTCGTGACCGGCTGCTCACTGACGCACGACTTAGCCATATGTTGATAGACCTAAGTATTTGGTGATGTATTATTACACCTACTATTGAGGATTCGAATATTTATTATTTTAAATCTAAAATATTGACCACTCACTCATTTAAGTATTTTGGTGATCTATTTATTAGACCTATTATTGAGGGTTCGAAAATTTATTATTTTAAATCATTTAAATTACGTAAACTATAAATCCTATGAACTGACGCCAAAGATTCCACCCAAAAAGTCATATTTACATTGTGCTTCAACTATAATTAAACAGTTAGATAATTATAGTTAATAATATTATTATTATTATTGTTTCCAACGCTATTCCAAAATCGTACATGAGATCTCGGAATTTGATATTTTATCCGATAAATTTTATATCTAAAATATCATAATTATTTAATGCTAAATCCAGTGAATACATTCTTCTTGCACACTCTACTCTACTATGGGTAACAATTGGCTTACCCATCATGTTGATGTCATGTGGCAGATGTGTCAGACTCTTGTGGTTGACACGTCTAGGAAGATGATAACATGGCACAACCGCAGTTGACATTTTAGTGTCGCACGATAAACATCTTGATCGATATGATATTGTCATGTCACCAACACTATAGTATTATGCGTAGGGTCCATAGTACCGAACTGTACCGTTCGATACGGGTGGTACGTACCGGTCCGATAGATTGTCGGTACGTGAACCGTCTATTACCGATCCGAGTGTACTGTAACATTGTAGCAGTGCTACAATATGCGATACACCTAAGTATCGCTCGGTACACCTGGGTGTACCGTTCGGTATACCGTACCGTACCGATACCGAGCCCAGATCGAAATACCGATACGATACGATATTACGAACCTTAGCATTATGTGGCTGACATAGGGATCTAGGTCGACACGTTGGTGCCACATGGTTGACACCGTAGTGTTACGTGGCTTACACGTTAGATCCATATGACTGACATTGTAATGTTGTGTAGCAGACACATTAGACCATGTGATCGATACCTACCACATGGCTAAAACCCATGCCTTATGTGGATGGCACACCAACGCCAAGCAACCCCACATGGCAGGCATGCCAACACCCTATGTTTCCCACCCTTTCCAACCAATTAGACCACCCCCATCGTATGAACTATGCCACGTGTCAAAACGTAGCATCATCCTGAACTCACCCTGGCTAATGATAATAATTACACTCAAGATCAATTCTCCATGTTCCGACGAGCAATGTGCCATCCTAAGAAAATAATAGTTATGAGAACCTACTATACAAGGGTTCAATACGTACGTCTTCAATACACACAAACTTAAAATATAATTGACTTATCCGACTTATTTATTAACTTAAATATCAAAGGGATATTATCGTGAGTACACCGACATAATTTTATAAGGTTTAGATGACAGAAGAAGTTTGACTTAAGATCGGATTGTGAAAAGCACTAAGTGGATTCAAATCAAGTTCCACCTCTTATAATAAAAAACTAACTTAATAATGATGAAATTTTTTAATTATTTTTTTAAAATGCTAGATTAGGATATATATTAAATTTATAACATATAATCCAATAAATTTAAAAGATATAAACTATCGTTAGTTACTGGTTGATAGTAAGTTTTATGCTATAAAATCTCACTTTCACTATTTTATATATAATAATAATAAACTCAAATCGTAGGTCTCAACTATTTGGGTTCGATAAAAATCTTTTACCACCTTTTTCACTATTTTCACCCTAGCTAGTAAAAAAAATTTTGGATTCTCTAAAATGATTTGGATGGAGAATGATATATTATTTCCAACATTATTTGCCAAGTACAACTTTTTGGACAATGAGTTAGGTCTAAACAAATATAAGTATGTTGATTATAAAGTGAAATAAGTTCGATAACTTTGCATGAAAATTACTAAAGCATGTGAAGGATTAATATGAATCCCTAATATCAAATGGGATATAAGAATCCAAGATTTTGCATTTGAGGATGTGATCCACAGCTTTGAGAAAAATAAAGCAATCAGTGCAACTTGAATGTTGATGGAAGCTTTTAATATGCAAGAACATGAATCATTAATTCTTCTCACATTCTATTCCATAATTATCATTGCTACTCAAAGTCTAGGGATGATCAATATATGCAACCACTGTTTTTTGTGATTTTAATTCTTATCATCCCTGTCAAAAAAGAAGTAATATTACTTCATATGAAAAACATAATATTTGATGGAAGAACAAAAAAAAAAAAATCCTTAAGCTTTTGAATAGAAGAAAGGAATTTTAATTTCTGTTGCAAAATCTTGACTTCGATTCACGAACAAACACATAATATGAGAGAAATTTTACAAGCTACAAAGTATTAGAATGTCACATATTCATGAAATGACAACTTTTAAGAGTATAAAATGAACAAATTTGAGGTTTTCAGATTAACAAATATGTTAACCAAACCAAGATTTGACTCAATTATGTTGAAACCTCTCTAACACATTATGATTGTTCAACTATCTTGATCTAATAATGCAGGTACATATTTATAATCCTGAGAGCCTTCTCAGTCAATAAACAATTGTTCATGTGCAGTTACATATTTATCATGTACTAATTAGAATGCAATGTGCCAATACATGGGAAATCTGGAAATGTATGTGCTAATGCAAACTTTAACTAGACCTTGATAACCAATGTGACTTGTAAATTCATGCATTGATAGTTTCATCTCTATGCATGTTCCATATGATGTGATCTTTTTTTTATAATAGAGGAACAAAGAGAGAGGAATTTAAAGATTTTTTTAAAGATAATAACGAAGAAATCCGATAATTATCAGACTCGCTTGGATGGTTATTTATAATTGAGGAATATAGAGACAGGAATTGATTAGGGCATTGTTGAGAACTAAATGGTAGAACATTGTAATTTCTTTTCTTAGTAAAACAATGTACAATAAGAATCTCTATATTTTCCCAACATTTTCTTTCCTATAAGATATGGTTCATTCCTTACAAACATAATTCTTATTCATTATACTTATATTTATTCATTCATGAATACGGGAAAAGAAAGAAAGAAAAGTTAAAACAGGAACCTCTTTTATGTTCTTTTGAATCTTAGATAACATCATTACCCTGCCCAATATACTTCCTTCAATGCCTACTTAAAATTCAATATAGATAGCAGGGATTTACTGGATATGGATTTTCACAGTGACCACTTTTCTCATAAAGAATTTTACCCGAGATTATCTTTGATTTCTCAATAAAACCATTTGTTAGCATAATGCACTCAAAAACTGAAGCTGTTGCAGTTGAATGATGCTTGAACTTTATGGAAATATCAAGACTTTATGAACCATTCTCTCGGGATACTGAACCTCTTTGATAGAGTTTATTTTCTCGTGAGTTGTACCTCACAAAGAGAATCAATTGGATGAAAACAGTTGAGATTTGCACTTAAAACATATGGAGAATGGCCAAAATGGTTCTTAATGATCTCCTATTTGATATCTTTAATCTCAAGGAATCATGAACATAGTAACATAAGCTCTAAGTAGGCTGATATTGGAACTAGGATATAGTATATTGACATGATATTATAAAGGGACATGTTTAGTCATTCCAGTGAGAGAGGGCTTAATCAACATATACTTTTGCACAAGTAGAGTTTTGGTAATTGATATCTGCAGCTTTTGGTAGAGTGTCATGAAATTTCAGCACTTAAAAGGGAAACATATGCTTATCATCCTATATTTAACAAGCTTTGGGTCATTGAATTATGTAAGCATGGCACAGTACAAAAATCATACACAATAAAACTTCAACACTGACATGGAACTGCACTTTATTGCCATTTCTCGTGTCAATTTTGCAGTACAGAAATATAGCACATAGTTTATATCACCTTCATGCTTTCTCATCTGACATTTTTTTTATTATGATCACAACAATTTATTATAGAAAACATGAAGGAGATTACACACTGAGTTTCGGATGGAAATTATGACTCGCAACTTGTTTGGTGAAATCATCGATGCAAGCCATTCTGATCCTCTCAGGGGTAGCTGGATTATCGAGTGGGAACCAATCATGATATCCTTCTTCTGCTCTAGCGGCTACGACGGCATCTTTGATGGCAAATAATACTGCAGATGCAAGGAAAAATGGTGGCTCCCCAACGGCTTTTGAAGAGTGGATTGCTTTAGGATTTTGAACACCCTGCAAAGAGAAAAATGTTGGCTCCAAACCGTGAAAGTATGAGTTTTAAGAAGACTAACATAGTCTTTGATTTGTGAAAGTATGAGTGTGGGCAGGTTTAGGAATATTAGAAACAAACTTAGGAGTTTCAAATATAGTTGGAAACAAGAAGAGTCATTAGATAGGACTCTCCACACTGAAGGCCAAGGGAAAGAAAGTAATCTGCTGTATACTACAGATGGCAGAAAAACAAAAATGGAAGATCGTTTATGGAGTGGTCTCGATCTATAAAGATCCCTCTAATGAGTAAAAGGAAGTTCAAATATGTGAATGAGGCTATAAAGATCACCCCAATAAAATAAAATTGTTGTAAGGAAAAACCATCATTTATTAGAGGTAGCTTGGGCGTTATGTTTACTACGAGAGTTCCAAAATATTTTTTGGGGAGAAGCTATCCTAACTGCATCTTATTTAATCAAAATAAATACCAACCCAAGTACATAATTTTAAAAAATCCCTAAACATTCTCCTGCAAACCTATCCACAAACTAGAATATTTAGTAATTTGACTTCAAAGGTATTTGGTTGTGTAGCATTTGTTCATATACATAGTCATAGCCGCACCAAACTTGATTTGCAAGCATAAAAATATGTTTTCTTAAGCTTCTCACTAACTCAGAAGTGATATAATTATAAATACTTTGATCCTCCTACAAAACAGTTCTATGTAAGTATGGATGTCATCTTTTTTCAAAATTAATCTTATTTCTCCCAAACTTCTCTTCAGGGGAAGAATAATATGGGAGAGAAGTTTTGGAAAACTATTATAACCCAACCTGTAAATTCTCCTTCTGAATTCATTCCCATCACAGGTACATCTCCTCAAAATTCACCTTTTGAATTCATTCCTCTCACAAATCTACCTTCTCAGCCACAACCTATTTCTTGTACTATCAATCTAATGTTACAACCTCAATCTATTGTGCCAGAACATGAAAAATCTGATGTAGTGGGAGACTCAGTGACTGATAACAGCAATCAGAGCTACATGTTTATACAAGGAGGCAGAACCGATATGGTTTGGGGCAACAACCACACAATGCCTGCCAAGAGTCAGCTCCAAGTGCATTTGATTATGAAACTTCAAGGACTTCAGACCATTCTTTATGCCTAGTACCCTATGAGTTTCAAGATCTTGATGTTCCTATTGCTCTTAGAATAGGAACAAGGTCATGTACTATTCATCCTATTTCTAATTTTGTGTCATATCATAGATTGTCCTCTTTCAGATCATTTGATTCTAACTTGTCAAAAGCAAATATTCCTAAGTATATACATGAAGCTTTAGTTGCACCTTAGTGTAAAAAGGATGAGTTCAAGGAGATGAGGGCATTGGAGAAGAATGACACTTGGGAATTGATAAATTTATCTAAAGGAAAGAGACCTATTGGTTGTAAATGTATGTTCACAGTGAAATACAAAGCTGACTAGTCAATTGAGAGATACAAATCAAGGCTAGTGGTTAAAGGATACACTCAAACTTTTGGGATAGAATTATCAAGAGACTTTTGCACCCATGGTAAAGATGAACAGTGTTTGAATCCTATTGTCTCTTACAATAATTTTTGACTGGCCTCTACAACAGTCAGATGTGAAGAATGCCTTAATGGCAAACTAGAAGATGAAGACTACATGGATCTACCTCCTAGTTTTGAAGGAACATTAGGGTCTAACAAAGTATGCAAGCTATAGAGGTTACCCTGTGGATTAAAATAGTCTCCTAGAGCATGGTTTGACAAATTTACTAAAGACATAAAGATATAAATATTGACAAAGGCAAGGAGATTACACTATATTTTATAAGCATGCTAGTAGTGGAAAGGTCTCAATACACATTGTGTATGTAGATGACATTATATTGACAGGTGATGACCGTGTAGAACAAAAGAAATCAAAAACCTCCCCAACCAAGGAGTTTGGAATCAAAGATCTTGGATCATTAAAATACTTCTTGGGTATGGAGGCGGCTAGAATGGAGGGGATCTGACTATCACAAAAGAAATATACACTGGATTTGCTTATGAAAACCGATATGAGGTTGCAAGCCATTTGAAACACCTATTGATCCCAACCACAAGCTAAGTGCAAACACTAGTGAGGTGGATAAGGGACAATATCAATGCCTAGTCGGAAAATTAATTTATTTGTCACATACTAGACTAGACATTGCCTTCGCTGTTGGTGTTGTAAGTTAGTTTATGCACTCAACTAATTGAGGACATGTGAGGTCTGTTGTTAGAATTTTTCAATATCTCAAATGAGCTCCAAGCAAAGGGTTGATATTTAAGAACAAGGACAATGTATATGTTAAAGCATACACATGCTGATTGGGCTGACAGTATAAATGATAAAAGATCTACATTTGGATATTGTACCTTCGTAGGGGGAAATTTGGTGACGGAGGAGTAAAAAACAGAATGTAGTGACTAGAAGTAGTGCCGAGTCTGAATTTTTAGCTATCACACAAGGAATATGTGAACTCCTTGGGATAAAAACTTCTAAATGAGTTAATAATTTCTTGGAACCAACCAATGAAGTTTTATTCAGATAATAATATAGCAATTAGCATCTCTCACAACCCAGTACATCATGATAGAACAAAGCAAATTGAGGTCGATTGGTGTTTTATTAAGGAGAAGTTGGATGACAGATTGTTATGTATTCCATTTGTCCCTACCAAGCAACAAGCTACAGATATTTCACAAAGGGGCTTCAAAAGCAGCAATTTGATCACTTAAATAACAAGTTGGGGATGTTAAAAATGTTCAAACCAGCTTGAGGGGAAGTGTTGACATCTGTCAAATCTGCTGTGACTTGATTTGATATGTCAAGATCTGCTATGATTTGATTCTTAACATAGGTATGCTACCTTATTTGAAGTGATAGACTAGGATATGATTGCTGATTTATTCCTAGTTGTATTACCTTTTTTGTGTACATTTTTTAGTTGTATATTTCCTAGATTAGCACTTAGATTTATTTAGGTAGCTTTTCCTTTCTTTCTTTTCTCTTGTTTGACTATATGTACTTCATCCTGTATCCAAACAAAAGTGAGAAAAGAATAACTCATTGTCTTCTATTGTCTTGTTCAAAAAGGATGTGATTTATACTTCAAATGAGGTCACCACCAATAAAACAGGAGCATCAGATCAATGTTCTCTGACTAACTCACAATTTCAGTTTTAAGAGGGAAAAAGACATCCACATGAATCTTTGACTATTTGATAAGACTAGCAGGATCCCTGAAGTTCAGTAACAGAAATAGGTAACAGAAAGGATCAACTGAGATTAACTCTCAAGCTAAACTGTCCAGGTGATCCAAGAAACAGATACAGCTAATTCTGGTGAAGAGATTCAAAAGCTCATTGACACATCATGACTCTGCTAACTATGATGTATTCATCCAAATGCAGCTAAATTCAGGACTGGCTGGAAACTTAACCGAATCTTCAAATTAACTTGATTGAGTTTCAAGTCAAGTTTTTATGTTTTTTAACTATTATTGCACATATTAGCCTAATAAGTTAAACAGAATTAAAATCTCTTACATCATAAAGCTTGTGGTAGGTAGTATGTCAATTTTCATTACCTGAATGTTTGACATTTGACAAATGCTTATCCATTCATGTCTATACTGTTAAAGTTCTACAAATTTCTAGATAACCTAATAGTTTGACATCTATTGAGAGATATCATTTAACATGTTAGCTACAGATTTTAGCATGATCAGGATCCTGGAAATATAAAAAACCTTGAAAAGCATCTAAAATAAGCTTATAATAATACCTTAACGGTGAAATGTTGAATTTTCGAGAAAAAAATGATGACAAAAAAATTTAATAAATTTGTAGTACCTTCAAAAGTGAAACCTTGAATTTTACTGGGATATCATTTGCAGTAGGGATTTTGTAAGTTCCAGGTCCAGAAGTATACAAGTGGCCTGGTCTAATCCACTTGTGATCTGCATCTCCCCATTTTAGCTCTTCAAGTGCTATCCAACCCAAACCTTGAACAAAAGCTCCCTCAATCTGTAAACCACATTGAAGGGAAAAGGTGAAGGTGGTAAAATATTAGGAAAAATAATGTGAGAAAAGAACACATAAGTGAAGAAATCCTGAAAAGGTATCTGCAAGTAAACTAATATGCCTTTCTTTATCTTTTTTTCTTTATCTTCATTATGGACATGACTATCCCATAAAATGGCAAAAATGAATAATGAAATAAATGCCCCAGACATAAACATTCAAAAGAATAACATAATTATGCAGATGTATTTTTTTATGAACAAAATCAAACATAATTTTAAGTTACACTGTTACATTACCATTTTGCCAATAGCCACAAGATATATATCATGGGCAAGTTATAATCTAATGCAAATTAAAAACAAAACAATTTCAAACAACTATGAAGTTTTAGTTATTTATTTACTTTTATTTTCTTTGTGGAAGGGGGACAACAAAAATAACATCCAAAGAAAGTTAAGTTAAGTTGGATATGACATAAACAACAAACAGAAGTTACAAGCCTATTAAATGTGACACAAACAAGCTATACCATGGTTAGTAAAAAGGTACTTCGGTTTATGCCCACACTATTGGGTACTTAGGTTTCTTTTTCTCAGATCAGCTCAAACTAGATTATTGTCCATTACGAAGAGAGATTTTTTGTTTTGCCTGCTCATGTCCATTTGGATTTTGGACATCTCAAATGATCCTCTTCTTTCACCTCCAAAATTTGAGCTTAAAACTCCCAACATAAAACATGTTAACCATAGAATGTGTTTAAAGGCTCTAAACTACTTTAAATCATTTTCCTTCCTTATCCTTGATCTGTACTACCTGCTTGTTTGATATTATTTGGCTCACAAAGTTCACAGGGTGATGGCATCTGCTACCAAGATAAAGCCTGTTAGTATACCATTGCCTCCAGTTTTATCTAAGGTATGCCTGCCTGGTTGCATGTTGGAATGACACTTGATTTTGGAACTCGCCTTGGTTACACACAGATTTACTATGAAGTCTTCGGTGCTCATTCCATGAGCCTCTTCGGAAGATCCAACACACATTTAAAGTGTAGCACATGTTTATTCTATAACTTTATACTCATTCTAATAACTAGATCCATGTGATGCAAGGAACAAATTAACCTTGACAAAGGGAAGAGAATAACTGGTCAAGGTTTTAAACAACAGCCACAACATATTGGCATCAAGATGCCACATGTTGCAAATTAGCCAGCATCTATAGGAAGTTATCAAAAATATTAACTGCAAAGCAAACAATAAACACACAGTTCAGTTGACTAAATATATAATGATAATGGTGAAAATAGCATTATCAAAGGCTTGCCTAGCAGATATGATATAGATCTAGAGATTCACATCAGTCGAGATTAACAGGCTTCACCAGGGCATGCCTTAGGCATTCATCTCATGAGCCTTTTGAAAAGACCTGTTAACCTAAAAGGTATGCCTCTACAACACTACACATTATTTCATCTGTCCTTATTGTCAGTAGTGTAGATCCATATAACAAAATTGAGAAAAAGATAGGAGTTCTATTCTTCAATAAAGAAAAAGAGGTCAACTACAAGAATGTTCCTTCATTTGTTTAGAAGAAAAAGGATAGTGAAAATGTGCGTTTTTATTATCTCCTCTGTTCTCTTACAATACTTCAGCCATTTCATCTCTTACCATTTGAGCTAATGAGATCGAGAGCATTTTTAGCACGCTTTCAACTTGATGAGTTCCAATGAGTGTCTGGCATGCAGTAGTGTTCCAACATGCACTGATATGAGAATTCATGCTGGTATGAGGGTGTAATGATGGTTATTTACTTTAATGTTAGTTTGTGCAGAGTAACATAAATTTCAGGCTGTCATGTCAATTTGCTTGGATCCTGACACGCCACTAAAAACTAACTCCTGTTTTTTTTTTTTTTTTTTTCAATGTCCCTAAAGGTCATATACATCTTAATTTCTAGTTTTATTCATCCAAAAAGTAACCATAGTTTCTTCAACTCACTAGCCTTATGCCTAATAACCAGGCTCTAAAAGGCCGTGACCCCTTTGCACGCATAGGCTTTTAACAAGTTTGTAAAGAAGCGACGATTTATTAAATGATAAGTATTCATTAAGAAGTTGCTTCTCTTATGGTAGCCCTTATATAGTGCAAAAACAGGAAAATAGAAGCAAAATATGTAGCTGCATGATCTAAGAATAAGCCACATATTTTTCTGATTTTTGTGCACATATAGTTGCATGTCACATCCAGCCATGCTGCATATTGTGGTTGCATAAGCTTGTAGAATTTAGTGATAGAATCACTCTTCACATCCTGCCACATAAATCACATTCAGAAGAACCACAATTGGGTAGAACAAGAGATTAGTTCACTAAGAAAGGAAAAGAGACCACACAGTAGGATGTTTCATATATCCTAATTTGCAGTCATTATCTTTTCTTTCTTTTGCTTCATTATTTTGTTTGCTTCCCTAACATTTTTCTTAATGCATTTGTATCAATACATTATGCTATTGCATAATGCTTTAACCAACTGGGCTAACAAAGAAAGATTAGTGTATGCTTTTTTAGATATTAGTGATCACTAACCATATCTAAGTTTTGGAAATGTTTCATTTTGAAGTTATCACTAACTATAAATTCCGATGTCCTCATGCTTCTTGCCTTGTACCATGCACCTAAGCTTCAGAAAGCCTCTAGCACTTCAATGTGCTTTCTCCTTCTAGCACCATGCAACTTTGACTAGCACAGAGTGCTCAAAAAATCCTTGATCTATGAGTATGAGTATGAACATTGATCTATGAGTATGAGCCATCAGAACTTGGTTTTAGTCCTGTTGATAACTAAATGCACAATTCCCAGACTGTCTATGATATTGACATCAGATTGGAAAAAATTACTGTGACACCCACACAGGGAAAACAGTGGAACTGTTGAGTGCTGATAACTAAATGCACACATTTTGCAGCAGTTATATGGTTAAAAAACAGATGCTAGTGGTGGACATCTAAGACCATTGACAACCAAAAGGGAAGATCTATACCAAAAAAAAAAACAAACGTCACTCTGTAAGGGCCTTTATCTTCAAGAAACTTGTCCAAGTTTGACATAAAACACACTTCATGAAAGAGGCTAAATATTGAATGATACTCTATAATTATGAAGAAAGATCCAATAAACGCTGAACAAGGAACTGTTAGGACAAGTTGCATTCAGTAACAAAAGCTTAAGAACCAAGGACACAAAGTTTGTTTGATGAATGCATGTAACTTTTGACAATAACTGCTAATGATTGCATTTTTATAAGTGACACAACACATTAAAAGGTGGACATGACGTATACCTGCCCAACATCAATGGCTGGATTAAGAGAATGACCAAGGTCCATGATGATATCAGCTTCCCTTGTGTAAAAATCTCCAGTAAGTGTGTCAATTTCAACTTCTGCAAATGCAGCTCCATATGTGAAATAGTTGAATGGAGTCCCCTTCCCAACTTTCCAGTCGAAGCCAATATTAGGGGTGATGTAGAAACCATGAGCAGAGAGGTCTATGCGTTCCAGGTAGCATGCACGCACTAACTAGTGGAAACATAACATGAACTTACAGAATTACACGTCTTTTTAACATGGCACAACAATATTGATGTGAATTATAACAACTGCTTTGCATCAATTCATATACATAATAAACTTCATTTGCACAAGTATGTGCCTCAAATTATATATGATAAGATGTAATTGGAAAAAAAGACACCAGGCAGAAACTATACTACGCTTACAGATGCCATAAAATAGAGCATGACATGCATCTAGCACATTGCTAGTAGACAAGGAGAGATAAAACAAGATTAATACATTATTCTAAGAGTTACCTGATGAGCACTTAGATATATCATGGGACCATTAAGCATACTGAATAATTTTGATATAAAATAGGTCAATTTTTACAGTTTGCAGTCAAATAACAAGAAAAAACAAAAGAGTCCAAGTTCTGTAGTGGCCCATACTACATGATCCGTACTTGTCTGAGAAAATGATGATGCACAAAACCATCATATTCATGCGAAGTGCTTTTCCTTTTTATAGTTCTACTTTAGGTGCTAATGAAGCAACTGAACCACTAATAAATTGGAGTGGACAATTCCTCTACTAGTTTTAGCCTGAAGCAGTGATGATAGTCACTAATTATAGTTTAACTACTACAATAACATGACAAGGAGCTTGTTACATATGCTGCTTTTGAGATATACCTTCTACAAGATAACAAAAACAAAAATTGAATAAATAAAAATATCTAATTCAGAAATGGATCACATTTATTTGTTGACCAAAAGATGGTTTGCATGATTTGTGCATAATGCATAATAAAATTATACAAACAAATAAGACAGTCTTGCCTCATACAACTTCCGTGGATCGATAAGATCAGTCTGAACTTCTTTAAATGACCTTGTCAAAGAGATAATGATGAAAACTGGCAGATATTTCAGGAATTATAATGATTTTGATCAATTGAGACAACAGAACTGATAGCAAAATTCACAGGTTATAAACCATCTTCTGCAAACGTTGCATGCATGGAATGTCAAGGTTTGCAGGATTGGAGTTTAAGATTGACCCAAATGAGCTGTCAAAGATTCTATAAGTATCTTAACAAAGGCTGTTAGATGGTTTTCAGTGAAAGACATGCTGTACCTACTAGCCAGTAGGAAGTTAAGGTGGTTTACAATTTATTGTCTAGGAAGACCATTGATATAATCTTTTGTTTCTTTTCACTCTTATTCTGTACTCACTAATAAAATACTTCAGTGGATTAAGGTTGAATCCAGATCAACTAAAGGTCTAGGATCAGAATTGGCAATAAATATATAAGTAATGCATACTAGAGGGAATATACATACGATAAAAGAATAATAATTTTGTATTTATTACTAAAAGAAGAGGGACTTATAGAGGAAGAAGGATTTTATAAGAAGCCTTTCAATGGAGTAAAAATTGAAAGTTCATCATACGTAAAAGAAAATTTTTCTAAATAAATCTGACAAAGTATATTAAACAAGTAATTCACAAGTTGCAGAAAAAAATTTGCAAACTTTTAGTTCAATGTTGGAATAAGGATACCCACAAATGAACATTTAAAGAACCAGAATTAGCAAAAGATAAGAAAGTTAAAGAGAGCAAAGCATCACCTCGGCAAAAGAAGAATGGGTCTTTGTGGTAGCAATACATTGCATTCGTGCCTTTATTTGCTCACAAGCATCTAAAACTGCAGCACCATATAGATCAGAGCTTGCAGAAGCTGCTGTTGGTGATGCGTTAGGTACCTAGATATTATCAAAATTGTATCAACTAAAAGGAAAAACTAAGACATGCAGTGTTTAAAAGGTTGTGCACGTGAAGAAAATTCACCTTATCTGTACTTGTATCTGAGATAAATACAGAACTAAGGGGAATGTTGAAGGCTGATGCAGCTATCTGTGCAACTTTTGTGTGTAGGCCCTGTCCCATCTCAACACCTCCATGTGTCACTAGAACTGTCCCATCAGTATAAACTTGCACAAGAGCACCAGCCTATAAAAGAAAATGAAAAGCGGGTGAAATAATTAAAGCATAACAGAGCATGCACGGGACATTGATATTCTAATTTAACCATGAACCTTCTTAAAAAGTTAAAGTACATTTCTAGTAGCATATTTTGTAATATTTGTCTAAGAGTACAGATAAAAAACATATTATAATTACTAAACAGGATAATGATCTCTCTTCAGAACATGATATCCAAGTTTACTAGAAGACGAACTTTTAGACATTTAAGCAGAACAAACCTAGTCATCATTTTTTCATAGTTGTTCAAGTAGAAACGGACATAATATTTCAATTATGCACAGTTAAATAAGATTTAATAGAAGAAGGATTAATAATAACAAAGAACAATTGATACGAATAGAAACATATCCTAATAAAAAGTAGAAACTTTGCTAGAGGTCCGTTACCTGGTTCATATGCTTTGTGGTAAAGGAGATACCAAACTTGGTAGGAACCATTGCAACTCCACGCTTTCTCCAGCGGTTATGGAGATTAAAATGATTGACATTTGCACGAGCCTTTACAAAATCACAAGATGTCTTCAATTCATCCCACAGCTGAGTCAATGTACATGATTGAAGTATCATACCATAATGTAACATGGATCCTTCATTGTGAAAATTAAGCTCCTGATACCACAACAATGAAATATTCCGAAAAAGAATGAAAAATCAACAGAGCAATGTCAAAATTTCCCTGTATGAGAATTATGCATAACTAAACTTACCCTTATCTCTTCAGGACTTCTCTGTAGCTCCATGGCAATTCGTTGAATCCAATTTTCTGCAATAAGCATTCCTTGAGGACCTCCAAAACCCCTGAAAGCTGTATTACTTGGGAAGTTGGTGTAACAAACTTGTCCTCTAACTCTCATATTTGGAACATCATAAACATTGTCAGAATGAAACATAGCACGCTCAAGGACTGAGCAGGACAAATCTAATGAATTCCCACCATTGTTGTAGAGTTGGAGATCCAATGCCAAAACTTCACCAGCAGTAGTAAATCCAACCTGTAAAATACTCATAGTTAAACTTTTGTTCTTAAAAGACAAATAAAGTATATGTTGTCAAACTTCACAGTTTTTCCTGATCAAAAGATTGGGTCAAGTGTATAATGTTGGATCAATTTGAAACAAAAGAGATAGTGCACTTTTAATGCCGAGACCTCAAGAAGCTAGATGAAAGAAAAGTTAGCAGCATTGAACTATAATATTTAAAAGTTGAACCATGGTATATAGCTGATGCAAAAAAGAAAAGTCACTTCCTTTTTCAGTTCTAAAAACAACTTTCAGTGAAACCAATTAATATGAACTCCTTGTGTTTAAAATCAAGGTAAAACCATTGAGAAGTACTTAGCAAATTTAGTGGCAATTGAATTTAGATTAACTCTATGAGCATATTGGAGTTCAGCTCCAAAAAACATATATGAGTTTCAGAATTTACTTCCTTTATGGATTTCTATTGAGCACTCCTAAAAATCCTTAATAGATCCTATTTATATCCAACTTCAAAATCTCAAATACTCCAAAGCTAAACAAAATCTGAAGTCTAGTTAAGCAAAAGAAGAAAAGGACAAATTCCTAAAGACATGCTATCTTTAACTATATGAAGAATGTTCTTAAAGCAATCTAATGATCTGAAAGATATAACATGACCCAATGTAAACAATTCCAAGCCATCAAATCTGCAAATTACTTTCAGTTGCCTTGACCAAATGCAACTGGCAGTTTAAGCAAGAAACAAAATCAACAATCTTCCTGTCCTAACAAGGAAATATATCCACTATGTTTCTCATTGTCCTTCAAGTTGCCATGAATCAAGCAACCTTCACTAGAATAAGTATTTCATATATATCCTACAGCTAATGGTAAAGAAAAACTAACTGAAGATCTTGGTCTCAGCGCAAAGAGCTTGCCTTAGAGCTTGATCTTTTGCTTAGCAGGTGAAGCAAAGCTGAAAATGGGTTCACCTAATGAACAAGCAAAGCTAGAATAGCTCCGATTCCTAACACCAAATTAGACCTCAGTAGCTCAACATCTAACTTGAGCTCTTGTGCAGCTCAAATCCAATTAAATCAGCAGCTCAAGTTCAAACAACTAGTATCTGTTAAGCCAGGCCTGAGAATCCAATACCCAACTCAGCTAGACCAGTTTCCATCCCAAATAAAAATGGAAAGGTCTACCAATAGATATTCAAGGTGAGCTACAAGTTCAATAACTTAATATCCCAGAAAATGTAGAATTTGCATGATAAATTTACAGTGCATCTTGGACTACCCAACTCAACTCTTACAGAAACATCCTCCTTGCATAGGAAAGATAAAGCGAAAGCCACAACAAGTAACCCCTCTTGCATCTCGCTTGCCATGTCTCTCCCTTCTTTCAGTCTCTCCAACAAAGGATTTCAAGTCTATCCTAATCTCCTGAAGAACTTCTACAACTTTGCCTCGCTTAATATCTGAAATTCTACAAATAAACTCCACAGAGTATACAATCACCAAAAAGTTACATTCCTCATCATGATTATAAACATCTTTAAAGACCCTATCCTTCCTCAAACAAAGGAGACAAACCATAGTTTTAGAAAACATCTAAACAGAAAAACCAATTGTATGATTTCCCTGGACTGAAATTTTGTATTCATCTGTCATTCATGGATAAAAACTGGATGCCAAAATTAGTTTTCTTAAAACAGAGATAAACATCCATTCTTACACACAGGTATTGCAAGTTTGCAACAATAATGTCTCCAAACCTTACTTTCCATCATAGGACCATGGGTAAGATGAGGGATTTTAGCCTCCAATGTACCAACCTGTATCAGTTAGCTTACGTTGTTCTGACAGGTACTGGACCTAAAACCTAGGGAGATACTGTAATAGAGTTGGCACTATGGTATTACAGTATTTTCTTGGATATATTAGCCCTTAATTTATCAACTGTACACATTGAACAAACCTAATCTATGTTTCATAGAAAAGAAATATATAATCTAACGTAGAAAAAAAGGAGAGTAGTGCTTTTAAATAACTACCTCTGTAAATTATTGTCTCCAGTATTCACCGAATACTACCCTTTCTCCTTCACGAAGATTTAACCCCTATCTTCAATCTTCTATTTATATCCAAAGTTTCCCATTTCTGTCAACCAAGGCTCATCTTGGGAGAAAATCTTAGCTAACGAAAAGTGTGTTACTCCTAATTTCTCTTTGTTCCCTTCCCTCTTCTTTTCTTTTTTTCTTTTTCTTCTTCTCTATGATTCAGTTGATACATTTGGTGTCGGCATGGTCTTGGTTTATGTCATGACAAACAACTACTTCCCTCCTTTTTCCCTTCTTCTTTGTAGGAAGGTGCAAAACTTTCTTAGCTGGAAGAAACATCAATTTTGTTAATTTTTTAAATCCTTTACAACTAGTATTTGATGACATATATGTACAAATATCAAGTGTTCGACTTCTAACACCATATCCGGGCATAATCCACTTTGATTTTGTTGAATGAATAAGATGTTAAACAAGCACATTAATTGCTCTTCTTTTTTCCTTTCAATCATTACAATAAGTTAGGCCTTTATATCAAGTTTCTAAATTATCATCAAAAAATTTATATGAATGCACTTGTTTGTGCAAAGAATAGTTTAAAGAGTATGAAACAACATTTTGTCCAAAGCATTAATTTTGGTAAATTCGCTTGCACTCCTAATGACCATCATCAAAATTGAATTGTAGTACTACATCAGATCATATGAATGGTCAGTGCACGTAACAGTTTGAGGAAGCATATAAAGTTATAAACTAAGCTTTCTTCATCAAGGTTATTTGTTTATACAATGTTTGGTGTTTTCATAATCAACAATCAGAATTTAACAACTAGTGGGTTAACTACTATTTTAAAAAGCCTAAGCTCATATGATAGGGTTCAACTTATATATAAGCTCTAACATCACCTTGCATGCAAGCTGGATGAAAAATAACCTTGACATATGTAAGCCAAGGTTAATGGTATTTGCAAGACCCATATATGGGGTAACACCGAGCAAAAGATTGAAGGAAAAAGGATAATATAGGAGAACTAGGACCTTAACTCGTGACCTGCTTTGTGGCCATGAGAAAATGATTAGTTGCATGACTACTACACGCAAAAAGGACTGCACCGTCACAAAACACTTAGTTGAGAACTTGGAATAATTGCTAGATGATTTTGTCTGTAACTCCAAGAAAACCATCTTGGAAGTAGAAAAGGAGTACATGACAAAATCCACCACATGAATTCATGACAGTGCAAGTACAAAATTAAAACATGCTTTCATACACCTTTTCTTAATTCAGTCAGTTAGTGCAAGAAAGAAAAAACAGTCAGTTCAATTATGACATGGTTTTAGCCTTTCAAGTAATCTTGAACATTGTAGTAGTCGTAAACCTCCTGTTATTGTCATTTCCAACAAAAGTAACAAAACTTCATTTCTTATAGTGGAGTGGACATCTATGCAACAAAGAAGTCATTGTTAATAAAGTACTGCCCAATGCCCTAGAACTATCAAAAGATTAAAAAAGTTCCTGTCAGCAATACGATATAATGACCTAGATTTTAGAGCTATTTGATGGTGTCTAAAAGAATAAACTATAGCAAATAATAGATCTTTTTTTTTCATTGTATTGAGCATATATTTCAGTTGTGTTGGATTCAATGAGTTGTCCAAAGTCATAGAACCATCAAAGGCAACTAAAGTTCCTTTCCGCATTAGGAGATTATGATCTGGATTGTAGAACTATTTGACGGTGAATAAAAGGGAAAATAGTAGCAAATTTTAGATTTTTTTTGTATATTGAGCATATGTAATTGTTGTGTTGGAAATTGAGTTCTGACTGATAACTTACCAGTCCATCTTGTACTTCTCATCATCAGCATTTTTTCATCTCGCTTATAAATCAGACATATCACATGGTATCTAGGTTACTTGGATATTTAAAGGTGTGGAACCTGTATGCTCATTGCAACATTTAAAGATGACATATTAATAGTGTCAATAGAATTAAGGGAACTAACAACTAAAATAACAGAATATGCAACTTATAGCATGTTAAATGGTCCTGGCAATGTGTTCAAATTTCAGAAAGGTCAGCTCAACTAAAACAATGTTGATTTCCTGAAATATAGCAACTCCAAATGACAATGTGTTATATACGAGTTGGTTGGAATGCATTTAGTTGTTGAAACATAATTTCTAAAATTTTAAATTCTTTCCTTAGCAAGTGTCACTCCATTTCTTATCCTATACCTTGTATTTTCCAAGGAAACTATGGCGCTGTCCAGTTATCATCATGTCTGTATCTCTGTCTAATATAATTTTCACAGGTCTCCTCAGAAGGTATGATGGCACAGAAGCTGCAGCTGCAATGAAAGCAGATCTTGATTCTTTTCCACCAAATCCACCACCAATGCGCTTAGTCTTGCAAACAACTTTTGAAAGTGGAAGTCCAAGTACATGAGCAACACATTCTTGGTGATACTGAGGACACTTCAAGACAAACAAAGATATATAATAACATAAGTCAAACTAGAACCGGAAAAGCTTTCATGCAAGTAACTAGAATCAGGAGAGAAGCAAGTTAACATATAAAAGGAAATTATCACCGAGAAGTTCATAACAACCACAAACATGTATTTCATTTGGATATACATATATATATATATATATATATATATATATATATATATATATATATATATATATATATGTATATGTACATATATATATATATATATGTATATGTACATATATATATATATATATATATATATGTATATGTACATATATATATATATATATATGTACATATATATATATATATATATGTATATGTACATATATATATATATATGTACATATGTATATATATATGTACATATGTATATATGTATATATATATGTGTCTTTGTATAAGCAAACTTAAATAAAATTACAAAATACTAACAATATTAATCCATAAAATATAACATGCTGATGATTTTCTTGTTATAAATTTAAGTACTTATTAAAATTTTCATAAAAAGTTGTCTTCGAATTAATTGTGCCTTTCTGCAGAATTTAACTGCCAATTATCAAGCTTACCCAATTTTTTGATTTGTAATCACAATTGCATTTTAATATCAGACATAAGTGATAGCTATAATGTTCACAAACATATCCTTAACATTCTTATAATAATACCTGAAACCTCAACAATGTATAACCCATAATGGACATAAAATTGCTGCATCCAAGAAGTAGCTGTTTGGTTAAGCCCAAAATTTGGAATGTACCATAGTCTACTTAATGATATCTATCTATATCAAAACCAATGGTTGGAATACCATTTTGGACTAGTTCATGCTATCACAGATGGCTGCCACATGCCTGCAACACAGATGGACCTGCGGCTGTCTTTTAAGTGTTTAAAGCAAGGATTTTAGTTTCGTATTGTACCGGTGTTTCGAGCTTTGCCCAGTATGGTATGGTACGGTATGGACGTACCGAGCAATACGCTAGGGTGTACCGCTTGATACGTGTATATATATATATATATATATATATATATATAAAATAAAAAATTAAAAAAGAAAAAGGAGGCATATGCTGCTTCGGCGATGTCACCTCCTTTTCTTCTCCTCGTCACATCAGACAAGGAGAAGAACATGGTCTTTTCCTCATCTGCGGCGTTTGACGAAGACGTCGAATGTCGCAGATGTCTCCGGCCTTCGACGAAGAACGTGGCAAAGGCCGAAAGCGTCTCCGGCCTTCGGCGAAGAATGCAACGAAGAAGCTGAGCCACCGCCTCTCCGTTACCTCTTGGATCAGGATCGTCGAGGGAGGGCGATGTCAGATCGGAAAG
This sequence comes from Musa acuminata AAA Group, assembly GCF_036884655.1. Classification (NCBI taxonomy): domain Eukaryota; kingdom Viridiplantae; phylum Streptophyta; class Magnoliopsida; order Zingiberales; family Musaceae; genus Musa; species Musa acuminata. The sequence goes on along the minus strand of NC_088332.1, from coordinate 37,376,673 downwards.
CATCGAGGTTCTCCCGATTCTCCCTCTTCTTCGAGAGCCTTCTCCCTCTTCTCCCTCAACGCACCTTCTTCCCTCGCCGTAGGTAGGCCATAGCAAAGCTGATACCGCCTGGTACGAGGAGTATTATTTGAAATTAAAATCCTCGGTTCAAAGTCATTCCACTCTTAATTGCCTTGGAAGTGTGTTTACTAAATTGCTTGAGTGCTGCATTATCATTCGAGGCATCAATACTTGCCCGCTGCTCGATTTCAAAACTAATCAAATTTTGTTTTTGTAGGTCTTTCAGATAATGTTGCACCTAGGTTCTAGGCTGACTCTTTGCTACCGGACATCATAAGGATACCTCACGACTTAGACAAATTCAGTTAAGTCCATTATAACATGGACTGACTTTTATCAATATGATATCCAATTGGGATGCAGACCAGTGGATCTTACCTGGTTTGGTCTAGTATGGACTGTACCATACAGTAAGCTCACTGAACTGAATTTATTGAGTGGTAAATTGCTTGGTTTTGAACTGTACACAGGTGATATAGTTACAAGCTCAGTACCTATAGTCATTCTTTTATGTTTTAACAGGTGTGAATGATAACAGTGATTTTTTTAATTTTTGTTTGTTTTCCCTCATTCTCTCTCTCTCTATCTCTCATGCATACTCTTTTTTCCCCTCTACTGCCTCCTCTTCCCACTGTCGCTGCCATTGCCTCCATGCTGCTGCATCACCAGCATTTCCTCTTCTTATTGGTTGTTGTTTCCTCCTCATCTTATTCCTTCTCTTTTCTCCCTCCACTCTGAACCAAGGGTACTAACTCTTATTGTGTTGCTACATCAATCCATATCAAAATCATACTGACTCAGCCACTAACCGATATTGGCATCAAATTAAGATTTTAAACCTTGATACAACAACAAAACCATAAGTCCCAACTATTTGGGGTCGGCTACATGGATCTTTTTCTACCATTGAGATCTGTAAAAAACAGCTCTATATTGAAATCGATTAAGATCTAAGCTCATGAGATATGACATAATTTTACGTTGGTTATCAGTGATGTAACGTAACCCTCCACCTTTTTCATACAAGCTTAGGATCGGTATTGGCGGTGTTATTTTAAACCTTGATAAAGACATTAAATCCAAACAGTGATTTCAATAGGCGCTCGGGCGCTCGCCTAGGCGCTCGGACGAGGCAAGGCGAGGCCCGAGCGCCTCACTTCATTTCCAGGCGGGGCGCTTCAAAGAGGCACCGCCTGGGTGCTCGACCGAGCCTCGGCGTTAGGCGCTTCGGGCGAGCGCCCGGGTTAAACCAGGCGACCGAACCATTGTTTTAGATCTAGTGGGCGCTCGACCGAGCCTAGGCGTCAGGCGCTTCGGGCGAGCACCCGAGTTAAACCAGGCGACTGAACCAGTGTTTTAGGTCTAGTTCGATCTCTAGTGCTTTAGTTGGTTCAATCGAACCAACTAAAGCACTGATATCAACCTTCCTCTTGCGACTTCCCAATCCTAACCCTACTCGCCGCTCCCGCTCCAGCTGCTCGCTGCTATCATTGCCGCTGCCACTATCGTTGCTTCTGCTGCTGCTGCTCGCTGCTACCACTGCCGCTACCACTGTCGCGACTCCCGATGCTCTCAGTTAGCAGCCTCGATCTTCCTCTTACTCACACTCTTCTCACTTCGATAGTATACTATTAATAGTATATTAATAGTATACTGCTAACTATATACTAGTAACAGTATATTTATTTATTAGATTAATAATATATTATTTTAATTTTAATACTGTTAATTTTTATTTATTTTAAATTATTGTTATTGTTTTGAATTTTGAGACTTTTTTTAATGTGTGTGATTTTACAAGATTATCTTAATTTAATATCATATTTTATTTAAATAATTATATTTATTAATTATATTATATATTTTTATATTTTAATGTCTCACTTCGCTCAGGCGAGCACCTAGCGCCTCGGGCTTTTTTGGATCATAGCGCCAAAAGGCACCTAGCGTTTTTTAAATCACTGAATTCAGAAGCCTCAAATTAAGAGTACAAGACAGGAAAATAACATACAAGTTAATAATCATGACTGGTGAAAGGAATTGTGCTAATGTATTAAGGTTTAGCAATCCAAAGAACATCAACCTACTTGTGTAGAGGAAACCATATGAACTTCATTTCCACCATCGACTGGCCAAATCAAACTGCCATTTGGTTCCAAGTAAAAGTGCTCTTGTCCTCCAACTTGAACCTCTCCTTCTATGATTTTGTCACATTCACCTGACTTGAAACACAACTCTACATCTCCTTTCATGAGCCATCTTTCAGTGTTTGGATAAAAGCTGCAAGATCTCACAGCTTCTCTTATGGATAAGATAGCAGGCAAGTCTTCATATTCAATACGCACTTTATTTGAAGCTATCTTCGCATTGTCATGTGTATCAGCCACAACAACACCAACAATCTACATCAGATAAGTGCAAAATTAATAAGATTGATAAATGTTGTTCTTGTCTTTTAGGCCTGACACAAAAATCTAAAAGTAAGTAAAGCATAAACACTTGGTAATTTTTGTATGGATTTATACCTGTCCAACACAAGTAACAATGTCTGAAGCAAATAGTTCCTCGTCTTTGAGAATTACACCAAGTTTATTACTTCCAGGGATGTCTCTGTAAAGGAACAGACCAACAAATCCAGGTGAAGACTTGGCCATCACATCATCTATAGACAAAATTCGTGCATGAGCCCTTTTACTCAATATTAAAGCAGCATGTAAAGCTTGTGGAGGATGTGGCATGTCATCAATATATTCAGCCTCACCCGTAACCTGAGGACAGTTTATAATTAGAAAAAAAGGTGGTCATTTATGTATAGAAGGAAAAAAAGAAACATTTTGTGTTCCTATTTGTTAGTCTCTAAAGCAGGCATATAATAATGGATATATAGAATCATAAGCAACAAAGCTAGACAAATTTGTCACCTTATATAAAATTCTATCTAATTGTTTCCGTCACCATATTCTGATCAACAGTTAAAGTATTAAGTAGCAACTATCTTGTTGTCGTCCAATGACAGAATATATTACAAGTCCTTCCCATCATAAAAATTGAATAAAAAAGACCAGAGAATGATCACCAAGAGTGAATACGTCAAATTAATATGCATATATGACTTAAATAAATATGTTTGTTATGAGGGTTGCAACTTCCTAGTATTCAATCTAATAATCAACAAAATATTCTAAAATGAAATATGTCACTGTAAGATGCTTGTGTCCCCAATATGACCACATATTGTAACAAAATATGAAACAGTATTTGCCACTTACGCTTGAGAAAATGGCAGCCAGAGCTCCAATATAGTGTCAAGGTAGCAAGACTGGCAAAAATTAGTATAACATAACTTCATCTTTTTCCCTTGGGATAGGTCAATAAACCAGTTGATTTTTTGCTTCCTTAATGGTGTAATTGATTTATGAAAAATAATAAATAATAGATTAGAGTGACAAACAACAAGGAACAAGGTTGGAAATAAATTGGAAGTTTATTTACATAATTACATCATCAGAACTATCAAAACAGCACACTTAATTTAGGCCAGAGTCGGAGCAAGAAGAAATACATGGAGCAAGGTGAACCAACTTAATCTAGACATAGTTAACTGTATTAAACTAAAATAGGTAGATGATCTATAGGAGTATGATGGAAGTATGACAGCATTTGATTTTTTTTTCACATGTTACATAAGTTAAAGATGGTACAACAGGAAAATGGAAGAGTAAAAATTATTGGAAAAGTAGAAAAACTTTAGCTAAAATGGTCCATTTCATTCCATCAACATCAATGAGAGGCTTCAAGGATAGTATTATTGCACCAAAAAGACAATAATAGAAAGGGCTTGGTCTCTGCCACACATTCTTTGTCCTAGTTTGGTTCATGATCATAGTCTATGTGAGAAACTTCACAAAAACGAGGAAATACTAAACCTAAAAAAATACTCCATGAAATAATTCAGATTATACTCATCCCCTTTCTAGATCAAAGTATCAAACTACTGCAAAGCATTTAGTAATTTGTAATATCAAGAATTGTTGGCTGGGGTTGCTGAGAAGTCATGACAAGAAAAGAAAAATCCAGGGTCACCGCCATATCACAAGTTGATGCAACACAACTTACAGCACCTACCAAAGAGATGATTAGAAGCTTCAAACTTTGATCACTTTGTGCAATGAGATTATTTCAGAGGATATAAGTAACGCAATGAAATGAAATGGAAAACAAACACGGGATACACAAATGGAGGCATATAATCACACCGACTTTTCGTCCCCTATGACATATTCACACCAATAAGGGCATATATCAATTTTATTTCTTGTTGAAGGAGACCAAATATAAAAATGGAAAGGCTTGTTCCCGTGCACAGAGATACAGTCAACAATCATTCTGCTAAGAGTTCAGTATGGATTTTCTGCATGGTTTCAGACATTCAGAATTTAGCATCCTATAGATAAAATTTCTCATGACTCTCAAACAACCAGAAATACTTTGAGCTTCCCTTAAATTCATCAATCCACTAAATTTCAGAAATTCTACAATTTTTATCAATGGATTTCAGTTCAATTGCCAAATCTGAAAACAAACAAAATCCAATTTCTGTTCAACTTAGGTACAATTTCTACTCCGTCATCATGAAGAGCTTTAAGATGCAACCACAAAATCTTCAGAATGCTTTCCTAATCGGTGGTATTTGCTTTTTTTAAAGACTTTATGGTACTAGACTACCAGACTTAAATCTCTATCATTCAGTTACAGCTACATGACAATCCATCTGAGCTGGCATTACTTCTTTAATTAAGGATTACTTCTGGAAATAAGGGATTACTTCCAAAAATTGAGTCTATCAACATACCAACTTTCCAAGGAAGTGTAAAGCCTTGTGCTACTCAACTACATAATTTTAATCACAAACAAAGTGTACCATAAAAATTAAACAATACACTAATAGATGAGATGACATTGCATGATAAAGACCCGTATCAACAAAATGACTAGATGATAAAACTCAGTGTAAGGACTCACATGCATTCACTATACATTGTCTTCAAGAAAAATGAAGGTTAGACAAGAGACGTGACAAAATAACTATATTATTACCTGTAGTTTTGATGAAAGATGAATTGCAGGTTGTCCCACAGCTGTCTCATGTCTTGTCAGGTCATAGCTCTGAATTCCACTAGTTTGAGGTCTCGAATAAGCCTGTATGGCTGATAGATGTTTTCCATGCAAGCCTTCACTGAAAGATCCTTTCTCATACATCTCATTTGTAACCCATGAAAAAAATTTGAAGAAAAAACTTAAAATTAGGGATTTGCGGAATTCAATCATTCCACCTGGTGCATCTTCTGTAAGTACAATATCCTCTTGCAAAATTTTCAGTGCACCCTGCAACAAGTTATTGTCCCATTTTTTTTTTCTGAGAAAACTCTGAGTTTTTGATGCAATTAAGGAAACTGGGGCAACCCCTCCATAAATAATGGAAACATCAGAAACTTCCCAGATTCCACAATCTTGTTTAAGAAGCACACGCATGCCAGCATTAACAAGTGCAATATCATCCTCCCTTCGGTGTGCTTGCTTAAACTCTTTGACAAATTCCAAACTTCTAGTCCATGGTAGAAAAACTGAGAGTAAAACTTCATCATTTGCAAGATCAACTTTGCGGTAACCAAGAAAAAACTCTTTTGCAGGTACGGTCCTAACATTTCCTTTGCAGTTCATGATCAGCATAATTGCTCCTGCAGCCATCCAAAGTGGATTCAAGTCTGATATTGGACTAGCAGTGCAGATATTTCCACCGACAGAAGCAACATTCTTTATCTGATTTCCAGCGAACCATTTCAGCTGCCTCAGAATGGCCTTGCATGATGAGGTTTCTTCAACAGGATGTTGCATTATAACCTTTCTAAGAAATTGCTGAAGTAGAGTTAGCCTAACAGAAGCACCGATCTCAAGTCCATTTTCATTCATGCTTAATATGTTAAGCTCTGGCACATGTGTGACAGATATTAAAACTTGATACTGGGAATTTTTGAATTTTGTCTCGATACCTACTTCAGTATTACCAACTACAAGTTTGGCATCTGGATAACGTGACTTCAAATCTAATACATGCTGAAGTTTAAGAGGTCTGTACCACTTAACTCCACCAAAACCATGCAAACACAGAGGCATATTTTTCCTTAAAATAAGCTCTGGTGGGAAGATAAGTTCCTTCTCAAAGTACAAACTCCCATCAATTTTGTTGTACAAGACAGGGCTGTATTGCTTGACACAAACTGAGTTGTCCCTCCTGTTAGCTGTACCTTTCCCACAGGAGCATGGTTTTCCACTAGAAGGACAAATTAACTCACCAGCTGAGGTGCTTTCCAAAGATGTCTTAGCGTATAATAAATCATCAGTTTTAGCAAAGACACGAAAAGCATCAAGAATTGGTCTATAACCCGTGCAGCGGCACAAATTTCCAGCAAGGGTTTCTTCAATCTGCTCTTCAGTAGGTGGTTCACCAGATGATCTTAGTAGTGCATACATTGACATGACAAATCCAGGAGTGCAAAAGCCACATTGTGAACCATGAGCTTGAGCTAAGGATTCCTGCATAGAATTTATCAATAAAACGAAGCAATAAGTCTTTATGATTCCAACAATCAATTAAGACAAACAGATCAACATAGAATTGAGCAGGTTCCTAGCAACACTGAACCAAGTTTTGCAAAGTTATTAAAAAGACTTTGATAAGCTAGGAGGAGATGAACATGATAAATAGGGACAGGCTAACATGACAAATCTTGTAAAAGTAGGGCATCATACAGAATGACATGACATCTACTAATGTAAATATATTTTCATGTTCCTGTAATAATGCACTTAGTACTGTATAAAATATATGTAATCATCATATGTAAGAAGATACAGAAACATAACAATCGTTCATATAAGAAGCAAACATTCTTTTAAGAACTTGAAACACACACACACAATAGGGCATATCGAAATTCCAAATAATATATATTACGAATTTTTGACAAGTACTGAAGCCAGAAGCCATACATGAATGATTTTCGCATCTGACATGAAAGCATGAAAAAGGATAGCCCAGCGAACAAGGCTCTCAACAGTGTAGTGTATGGGCTGTGTTAACAAGTGTATGGATGTGATAAAAATCCTAACATATTTAAACTACTTGACATTTAAGAAGGGTCTAACAAGTGCTGGTATCTGAGACAAACACAAAACAAACATGACAAGCATTTTAACATTGGTGCTCGAAATGAGAAAACTAGTGATTGAGATAAGGGACAGATATAAACAGTTAAAAAGTTGTCCTGTTGTTTGAAAGAAAGAACACAAAACGAGCTTATACCATTCACTGATTTTAATTCTTAAATAATTATTATGATTTTCAAGCATAAAGACATCATGAAACTCCTTTCTTATACAAAAAAAAAAAAAACCTCAACTCCTATATTTATTACTGAGTATAAGAATAACCAACTAATTATAAATGTAAAAGATCACAATAAACCATTTGTCACCATGAGAATCACAAGTTCAGTATGTAATGGTACAAGCCAAAAACTAGAATGCAAGGTTTTAACTTTTAAGTGCCCATGTCTGGATAAAAATCTTGAGCTAACCCAAGATTGAGACCAAGAAAGGCCAGTCTTGACCCAAGTAGACTGGATTAGCAAACATGGTTAGTTATGAACAGACAAGCCTTTTGAGTGAGAAACTAGCCATTCTAGTCTAACCATATGTTCAGGGTGGGAAGATTTTCCCTTTGTCAAGATTATCCACTATTACACAACATATTTCTCTTTGGCTTTTATTGATGCATAGGAAATCTGAGGGTTATTGGCTATCTTCCCAGTAAGAGCTTAACATCTACAATTCTCAACTCATTTCCAACCATCACAACTCCCCAAAGTAAAACTACCAACCACTAGTGGGAGACACTCCCTTCCCAACTACTCAAGTACACACATTTACAGGAGAGCAGAATAAAATCAACTTTGCATCAATGAAAACCAATAAACCATAATAATTAGCCACAACACCAGCCATGTCAAATTCATTATCCTTCACCGAAAACAGAAAATGAGACATCCCTCGGACCATCAACAGAAAACAATCAACATCATGAGATCGGGTCTCTCAGTGGTGTAGAATCTTATCCAGTTCGATAAGATGAGTATGTGTGTTTAATAAAAGGGAATGCTTTCAGCCTTCTCTTAAGCAAGTTCAGTTATTAATAACTGAAGACAAGTAAAGCTCTACTAGACCTACTTGGAAACTTTCCCTAGGCAGCACTTAACTATCTCGTGCTTTACTTGAAGACTTCATGAGATCACTTCTAATGAATACTGAAAATTGGGTGATCCAAATCTCCATATCCGCTTTTATCTGCCTGCAACCCATTCTCTTTGCCATCACAACACTAGGGCTGTCCCATTCATTCTATGCTGATGCAGGCTCGAGCCGGCTTTTTGGGAAGCCCATTACCACCATGCTCATGGCCCCACTGGCCTGCCAGCGGTAGTGGGAATTCTCCTGTTCCCTGGTTAAAAAGTGGTTCATTGGATGCCAGATCTACTCCACAAGGAGTGGTACAACTTGAATGAATTGAGAAAGAGAAATGAGTAGTTTCAACACTCAATAGCCTTTTATCCCCCTCTTGAGCTGTCGGTTTTTCCATCATGTCCTCTTTAGAGTTGTGTGCCCCTGTTGATGCCAAATGGGTTGGAGATCCTTCAGATAGGTGCCCAACTACAGGCTTTTGTATTTTTTAGGCGAAACCAATCCAAAAGAATGCATCCAATTTCACACTAAAAGTCAAAGAAGACTTTAGTTGAATTGTTTCTGTGATTTGTGTAACCAAGACTTCAGCAACAATCTTGAAGATTATGTAGTTCCTTCCCACTAAATGAATTATACACTAGCAGCTAGTGAAAGTTTTATGCTCTGGATTGCATAAATCATCCTTATAATTCTGTTGTTCATTTCAATTCATCTTCCAACAAAAGCCTGTTTCTGAATATAAAAAGAGGAACAATACTATGATTGACTGGGAATTGTCTTTACTAAATAGTGTCAAGTCAGTAGATTCTTTGAAACTGCAAGCAATAAAATAATGGTATGTCATAGGATTTCACCCTTATGCCAAATTGCATTAAGCTACCATGCTTTTGGAGCCTTCTCTGTGGTACTGTTCCAGGAAACAGCAATTGAGTTGGATACTTTGTAGGTGTGCAACAGGCTGCTGTTTATTAAACAAGCCACAATTTCATCCCATATCGAAGCAGAGAAGGAAACCAGTTGCAGTTGACAAGATATTCAGAAACATTTGCTGAAATTGGGCATCAACATCTTCCACATCTAAGAGTTGAACTAGAACAAGGACCGTTGTGCTGTATCAACCAGTAGTATCGGCCCATGGGCAGACCAGTACATACAGGTCAGTACCAGCAAAATTCACAAAATGATCAGAAAATAAAAATTATTTTTTAGATTTTTTTCCTAATTTATTGTTATATAAATTATATTTAGATGAGAATAAAGTGTATCTAAGCCATAAATGAATCGAATTTCTAGGTTATAATAAGGAAATTTTAAATTTAGCTTTTCAGATCCATCAAGGACCAACTTTGTGAGGCTTAGGCCTTTGTCGAATAGAGTTGCTTTTGTTAGGTTTCATTAAGTAAAAATTTTTGATATTCAACAAAATGGAGAGATAGATCAAAATATTATGAAAAAAAACATATGGTTGAAATAGATTGGGGCATAGAAGTTCTACCTATGAAAAAATTTATAAAACCATTATTAGATCAAAGATATTTTATGCAAGGTATGCAATACCGTACCGTATCGGTGTTTCGAGGTTGGCTCGGTACGGTACGGTACCGGCATACCGAGCGGTACACTAGGGCGTACCGAGTGGTACACCAGGGTGTACCAAACAGTTCTATATATTTTCTTCCTTACTGTAGCACTGTAGCACTGTAGCACGTTCCATCCGGTACCGGACGGTCCGCGTACTGGTATGTTGTCGGACCGATACGTACCGCTCGTACCAGGCGGTACCATTCGGTATTGCATACCAAGGTTTTATGATTCTGATATTGGATAGTTAAGAAATAATATATACAAAAAGTTGTCCCTAAGATAAGAATGTTGAGGTGGATGTACAAAATTACATATAAAAATAGAAAAAAATATTTTTACTTGTGAACAATTAAATGCAACTCCAATAGAGGATGAGATTTATTGGTAAGATGAGGGAAAATCCTTTAAGATGGTTTGGATTAATGCTAAGGAGATCTATAGATATTGTAGTATAAAGATGTGAATTAATATTAGTGGTATGAGTAGAGGTAGAGGGAGATCTAAAAAGACATTAGAAATCATAAATAAAAATTTAAATACTATTAATTTAAAGATGATATTATCTTTTTACAAAACTCAGTGGTGGCAAAAGATGCATGTAGCCAATCCCAAATAATTGAGATTTTATTATTGTACCATTTACAAATAGCAAAGAAATAAAAAATTTTCATAAACAGTTAACTACATTAAGTTTTAAGAGTATTTCTCATCTAAGATGTAAGGCACCATCCAACCTAGCTAAATGTTCAAGTTACTAAGAAACCAAGTAATCAAGAATTCATGCTTTGCAGGATAATGCACATATTAGGCACTTATACCTGACCAACTGTGACCTGAACTCCCCAAGTATCAGATAAATCATAACCTGCTTTCTGAGAATTATATAATATCGATGTGGCTGTTATACATTTGAAGATGCTCTGTTGAAGATAGCCAACAGAATAATCACATTTCATGAAGGGTTACTTCAAGTTTTAAGAGTAATTCTCATCTAAAATGAAAGGTATCATCCAGCATAGCTATCTGTTCATGTTGATTCGAAACCAATAACTCTTAATCAGGAATTCCTGTTTTGCAGGATATTCCCCATGTTGGGCAGTGTATTTCAGACCGACTTTGATAAGGTCATAGTCCACCAGAAATGAGGTGGTATTCCATACATTACGTATTGATGCCTGACAAAGATTTAACTCTTTCATTGAAACCATAAAGAAGTTTAATTTAGGCCCAAACACTTAACTTCTGACCTAAAAGTAGTGGGAAAAAAAAATTCAATTAGTCAAGCCCAGAAAGATCCTTTCAAGGTCAATCTACTCTGAAATCTAGCGTTCCATTTTTGGGGTTCTATTCACATGAAGGTAGTGATCAAGAGAGCAGAGATGGCTGGGTCTGTGTCAGTTCAAGTGCAGGAAGAGGACAATCTGCATCTTGTATGCTCCATTCCATTTTTCTCGCTCTTTTTGTTTCTTTTCATTTTCCAGTGGCGCATTGCTTGATACAGGTCAGACTGAACTACACTGATAATCATAGTCCAACCAAACACCAGTGAGAAGTCTGATACAAAGAAGACAATTCTTACGCTTGATAATGTTTTTCTACTTTTTTTCATTTTGTCTAATCAGCTACTTGCTAAAATAACCCAAGAAATGGATTCCTTTTTTCTCTTTCGAGTTTTGTGTTAATTTGATGCATCATGCAAAGTAAATATGCATTGATGAAGATACACTACCTTGATAGGGTGCAAGGCTCGCTGATGGTCTCTGTCCATCTACTGTTCTTACATGCATTGGATAAATAATATATGCATTGAAGAGAAAAACAATACCTGGATAGGATGCAAGCCACGTTGACTATTTCCAATTCCTTCCACTGTTATTACATGCATTCCTTCGACAGAATATAATGGAGCCAAGCATGCATTTATCGCATGGTGCCTGCACATGAGTTCTACTATCACAAAGCTGAACTTTTAATTAGAACATCTTATATCTCTAGGTTGCTTAAAAAATAACACAATAGCTTAGTTAAATGATGAAAAGCACAACAAAGAAAATCTCATAGATGTATGGGTGAAGAAAAACCAAATTTCTCACTTAAATAGATTGCTAAACATAAAGTCAGCAACAGAAGAAACTGATTCTATAACCAAGGATATTTTGCATCCTAACCATAAAGAAAATCTATAAAAAATAAAAAATCCTTTATTTTTTACAAAAATTTAACTGATTAGAAGACAGATTTTAACCAGTTATAATCGGGACAAGATTCTCACACTGATCTCTTTGATTGTTCGTCAAAATAAGAAATCATCACTGTACAAGCTCCACAGCCACCTTCGCCACAGCCAAGCTTAGCTCCAGTCAGGCCTACATCTATACCCAGTAGAAAATCCAATTTACACCTTTGTTCAATCATTTTATTTGTTTTGCAACAACATCAAAATCTCCACAAAAACAACAGTCAATCATCCAAGAAATTGTTAAAAAAGTAAAGGTAATCTTCAAAGAAAAATAAGCCTGCAGTGAAATGAGATCATAAAAAAAAATAAACTGTGTGTGCCAAAAACCACCAGAACAGGATCATATTACAGAGACACAAGTTTAAGGATATAAAAGTTGATTTGAAGTTCAAAATAGCAATCTATCTTCCCATTCAATTAGTGCCCACTCATATCTTGAACAGTGCACTAACCTTTATCAATTTCATCATCAACTTTCCATTTTGAATCCAGCCATTCAGAATTTTAGATGCCTTATTGAATTCTACAATGCCTTCTATTGTGTTTTATCAAGTTTCTACCTGTGTTCTCATTAACTTCACAGATACTTCTACTTTTTTGTACATTTCTTATATTGCAGTACTTGCAACTTATGATGTTTTACAATTATATTAGTGGGGTTACCTATTAGTTCATGCAAACAGAAGTACAATAAAATATGCAACATAACATAGCTAGTTTTCAGGAGCAAATCTCACGATTGTTCCTGCAACACCCATATAACCTACAGCAACTATGTCCAAGACATGTTTATAAATCAACAAGGCTGAGTAAAGGAACATATTCCTATTTAAAATACAAAGTTAATAGCCAAAGGGCTGAGCTCAGATTAAAGGATACTGATAGTAAGAACAAAGAATACATATTAAATAAATTGCATACAGAACCTGCTGGACATGTTCATAAATCAACGAGGCTGAGTAAAGGAACATATTCCTATTTAAAATACAAAGTTACTAGCCAAAGGACTGAACTCGGATTAAAGGATGCTGATAGTAAGAACTAAGAATACATATTAAATAAATTACATACAGAACCTGTCGAACAATAAAACAAGACGGCTTCCTTCTGTGGATATAGCCTGGACATTTCTCGATTGTCACATTGTGGCAGGTAAAAATCAAATCTACAGAATGTCACTAATACAAACAATGAACTTACAACATGAATATCATGGTATGCACAATAATGTGCTATCAGCATGAGCTACAGATATGTTCCATGTATCATGTGTCACACAGCATGAAATGCCAGTACCTCCAACAGTATGTATCCATGCTGGAGCCAAGTGGAATATGAATGGCATGGAGCACCAAATCAACACTGACTCGGGTAGTACAATTTGTTATACTGCCTGGTATACCGGTGTCCAAACCAACACTGACTCATGATTTAAAAACTTGAACCAATTATTGTTGATGAATCTCTAAATTTAACACTAAACATGATGCTGATTCAGTGATTATTTTGTGTGAGTTCATTTAGCTTTTCATAATTCTGACATCTTCATTGAATAATTTTCCAAGACCAAAATTTGTATAAAGGTCAAATAACCAGCAAAATGATTGGATGTGGCAATTCTTCCTTGGTTATCTAGATAACATAAGTATGTTATCAGTATCTTTTAACATAGAGCTAAACTCAGTGCCTAATGTGGTTGAAATGTAGGTACAATCTTTATACCTTTTTTCATAAGAACATTCTCATGTATTTAGCTTTCTGGGTTGGCAGTGGCAGATGCTCTAAAGCTGAAGATAAAGAATTTCAACTGTTTATACTCGTTCAAATAAGCTATCAGAAGATTGACCTCGACCAAGTGTCAGGAAGTTGCATATGCAATGGATGGTTCCCATCAGGATTATAGATATCTACTGGCAATTTTAAATTAAATTCAAGATCAAAATTTAATTTTCTCTGGGATCATTTTTGTTAGGGAGATAATCTGGCTATCTGTTTAAAACTTTGAAGTTATGGACTACGTCACTGTTATGCATTTACATATCTTGGCCCACAAAACCTCTCTGTCTCCTTCATCTTCCTTTTACCTACTGCCTCCTTAAATCACTTCCTTCGTTCTTCCTCTACAGGAGAGTCTTCCTATGATGCTGACGTGGTTACACAAAAACTATAGAAGAAACAATGAAGAAAAGAACAGGGAATTCAATCCAAGTCCCTGTAGGTCAATCCAAGATGGCTGCCAGAAAACAAAATTTCAAATTTCCATGCATTCAAACCTCACAATCCAAAAATAAGATTTCATAGACAACGTTTCCAAATAACAACCAAAACTATTTACCAAAATAGTCTACCAAAATTCAATCAGTATTACCAAAATTAAGAAAATAATCCACTATAGAATACGTCACAACCAATCAAAAAACAAAAAGGAAAAAAATTTAGATTAAAAGAAAGCAAACCTTGAACACTTCAGCTGTATTATGCAATAACAGAGACCAAACTGCAGAACCAGAACTAAAAACAAAAATATGTTCACCAAACAAACCTCAATTTTGTTCGACAAAAATGGGTAAAACCAAAATAAAATAAAAACATTGAAAACCAGAAAGAACAAAAACAAAATATGTTTACCATATAAAGATCAATTTGACTCCAATTAATTCGGTACTACCAAAACTAAATAAAATAAAAAACATCGAAGACTAAAAAAAAAAAAAAACGCACTTTTAGTTAAAAGAATAGCAAACGTTGGGCTCGCATGCTCTTGAAAGTACAAAACTAGAACAACCAACAAATTACACACCTCTCAGGTATTGAAGGACGGTGAGGTGCGCCAAACCATCGGGCAACACCCTGCGAACGCCGTTCACGTAGACGACGACCTCCCTTGACCACTCTTCCTCCGCCACCACGTCCTGCGCCTTGGTAAGCGAACCCATGTTCCAATTCAAGATCCCGGGTCGCCCTCAAAAGCCCGATCCTTGGAGGCGAACACCGATCTCCAAACAAGATCACGAAGCGTCCTATGCGGCCTCCACAGCCCTCGCGGGAGTCGCCGCACCAAATCGATCGATTTCGGATGGACTCCAAGTAACTTATCCCACGATATACCGGATAGACGCGAACGGTCAGTTGGATCCATAAGTTGGGTCTGCACACTTCGACGAAGTGCGCCTCGCGTGCCTATGCTCAGACTTTATATTGATATATTGAATCTAAGACGAATTTTCGAAAAAAAAATTTCTAATTTTAGTTTTTCTTTTTTCTTAGAACGTTTTAACTTTAAAAATTATCCAAACAATGCTCTTATTTTTTAAATAAATAATATTTACATTGAAAAACTATTTGAGTTCACATAGGATTAAATTAGATAAAAAATCGATATAACATAAATCAATTTTTTTATCATGCATTTACCCACTGATATAACTTGTGTTATATAATCTTTCATCTTTCGTCACTCCCTGTTATATTATTATTATTACCACAATATATTTCACAACCTCCTAGCATCATTGACCTCGTGCGTCATTGTATTTAGGGTTGAGTTCTACCACATTTACAAGTATTGAGTTTCATTGCTAGCAACACTAAGTCGTTTGAGCTTCAATTCTATTGCTATCGCAAGGAGAATTCTAGGGTTTGAGCATTTTCTGTTTTTAAGGTTCCAAAACTATAACATCAACTAACATTATTTGCGATGGAGTTTCAATAATTTTTATAAGGTATGTATCCATTTTTATAAAAATAGTTGCTAGGAAATCCAAATTTTTAGTTTATCATTTAGCTAGGGTTCTAGGGTTGCAGTGATGTTTACTATTCTAAATAGTGTTCTAAAAACTTTTTTTTTCTACTACCAATATATATTTTGAGCATTGTTTAAGAAAATAAAATATTTGTTTAGAACAATGTGCTATTTTTTGCTTTATTTCTTTTATTTTTGATAAATTATAATCACATATATAATTGTGTTTCACATTTAAGCTTCTAATGGGGTCCACAATAATATATGTAAAAATTTTCCTAATAAGTGATGCACCATTATTGAGGAAAAATAAAAAATAATACATCGCATAGATGTATTATTCAAAACGATCTTAATTTTTTAGAAAAACTTTGAATATGACACTTATGAATATATGTCACTGGTTTTTTATTTTAATAATTTTGTATATTTTTAGCATTTATGTCTTTTTTATTGTTAAAAATTATAATGTATCCATGCATTTTTTTTTTTACATTTTAGCTTTAAATAGATCAACAATATATATAAAAGGGTGGATAATTCACTTCTTAATAGTTGTATGTATCTAGTCAATGTACAGTTTCAATTTTGTGAAGAATACGATTCTCCAAAATTTTGATATTTTAAAATTATATAGATGTTTAAAGTTTTGGCCATGTAAAGAGTCTTTTATATGTGAAGTGTATCCTTATTGTATAAACAGAATTGTATAAGCAATGAACATATTCAAGAATTTTTTAATATTTTTATAAATTATTCAAATTGTGAACTATGTGTCATTTTTTATTTTTAGGCAACTTTTTCATATTTTCACAGAAATATCATGGATCCCTATAATATTTTTTGACATTTAAGCTTCTAAACTGGTCCAAAACACCTAGTAAAAATTTAGGCTAAAGAAAATATTTCTTAATATGGGACACATTATTTTTGCCCAAAATTCAAAAATAGTGAATCGCATCGAAGGACTAGTTCAAATGATCCAAAAATTTTAGAATAGATTTGAATTATACTTAGATGGACATATATCACTAGTTTTTTATTTTAGATTTTTTTTTTGATATTTTTATGAATTATTTAGCTTGTGAAACTTTGTGTTATTTTTTATTTTTATCCAGCATTTTCATATTTCTACAGAAATATCATGATTCCATGCAATTTTTTTTTATTTTTATTTAAGCTCCTAAATTTGTTTAAAATACTTGATAAAAACTTGGGCTAGGGAAAATATTTTCTAATATGTGATACACTACGGTTTGCCCAAAATCCAAAAATAATGCATCACAGTTAAGGATCATTTCAAATGATTCAAAATTTTTAGGAAATGTCTGAATTGGATTTAGACACATATAATTGGTTTTCTATTTTATAAATTTTTTGATATTTTTATGAATTATAACTTTGTGTCATTGTTCATTTTTGGCTAACTTTTTTTTTTAATTTTCATAGAAATATCATGGATCCATGCAATATTTTTTGAAATTTGATCTTCTAAATTAGTACAAAACACTTAATAAGAATTTAGGCCAAAGAAAATATTTCCTAATATGTGAAATATTATTTTTTGCTTAAAATTAAAAAACAATGCTTCGCATTGAAGAACTAGTCCAAACGACCTAAAAATTTTAGGAAAAACTTGAATTGGACTTAGATGAACATATGTCACTAATATTCCATTTTAAAATTTTTTAAATATTTTTTTTATGAATTATTCATCTTATAAACTAAGTGTCATTTTTTTTTGGGTCAACTTTTTCTCATTTCTACGTAAATATCATGGATCTATGTAATATTTTTTATATTTGAACCTCTAAATTGATCCAAAATATTTAATAAAATTTGGTCCAAAATGCTTGGTAAAAATTTGTATCAAAGAAAATATTTCCTAATATACGATGTCTTGTTTTTGTCTAAAATTTAAAAATACTGCATCGTAGAAAATAACTTAAAATTTTAGAAACGGTTTGAATTGGACTCAATAGATATTTGCCATTGGTTTTCTGTATTAGAGATTTTTTTTTATATTTTTACGAATTATGTGCTTTTTTTTTAGCCAACATTTATTCTATTTCTTAAAAATATTATGGATTTATAATATATTTTTTTTTTGACATTTGAGTTTCTAAATTAGTTTAAAATACCTAGTAAAAATTTGGATCAGAAAAAATATTTTCTAATATGTGATGCATTGTTTATGTCCAAAATATAAAAGAAACAATGCATCGGACATAAGGATTGGTCTAATAAAAAAATCAATGAGTATAAGTTTCACATTATCATACCATATCCTCATTTAAAAGAACTCGCTGAATAATAGTATCTAATATATCATAAATATTAGAGTGAGTTTGTCACCTTTAACGTCTTCTTGTATTTTTTTAAATTAATTTATTTGTAAAGATATTATCATCATTATCTTTAATTTTAAAACTTAAGTTATTTGACAAATGATTTTCACCTAATGTCGATATCAGCAAGAATTGAAAATATTTCGGGAATTGAAACATTTGTTCTTTTAAAAGATATCAATATATTTATATGATTTTTTTTTTTGTATTCTTCGTTCAAAAAGAAAGGAAAAGATAAAAAAATAGAAGAAAAGAGTGGACACAGAGGAAGATAGACAAAAAAAAAAAAAATTTGTTACTTCTTCACGGAGATCAAACACCCATACTATGACAATAACTTTTGTTACATCGCAGGTCCTCTTAACTGAATTAAAATATTAAATCGACAGTCGATTAGTAAAATCTTACGGAATCGACGATCCAAAAGTCATTGGTTTGGGTAAAAAAATAATGATTTAACTGTGAAAAATAATTGAGATTCGTGATACGATCGATGAAGCGCTTCTGTGTCGGCTACTCGTGACCTTTCAAATGACATTGGCTGAAGCGTGGGGCCCACAGTTTGACGTTCTTGCGGGTCGAAATCTCCCCGGTGTGAACAACGTCTTCACCTTTTTCCATCGCGAGCGGTGAGCCACGTGGATTTCGACCAATGGAAGGGCTTCCGACCCTCATTGTGTTGTTCGGCAGGTTAGCCCCGTTGTCTTCTTGTGGGGGTGGCCTTGTCATCGGACTGGAGAAGCGATCGACCGCCGACCACAAGATGGTCAAAAACAGGAATATTATTGAAGATACGGCTGACGCTGATTGCCACCCCACTGTTGTTGACCAACATCTTGGGTTAAGACGTCATTCGAGACGTCGGCCCACCCAACGCTTTCAGGATAAACACGGCGCTATTCTGATGAAGACTGTGTGTTCTTCGAGGATTCCGTGGAGAACGCTTCTTTTAGTGAGTAGGTCCAACACATGCTGTGTCAGTCCATCCTTAGTTGGTAGCAAGAATTATTAGGTAGATGGAGCAGGTAGCTCCATCTTTTTTATTCGTGATAATATAAATATATATAATGGTAAACAATGTATTATTATGTTTCATAATCAACCATCTCACAAGTCATGTCCTCAATCATAAAGCTACAAAATTATGACAACAAGGTCGAAGCATATACCAAGTTCTAATTGTCTACTGATAAGATATTTAATATGTTACGGTCAGGGATCTTTAACATCATCAAGTTTCCCTACTCTTCTCCTACATCAGAAAATATATCTAAATAAATAAAATGGTACTCAAATAATTATTAGGTCTTCTTCTATTATTCCTTACATTATCAATAGTAATCGACTCACATTATTTCTCCATATTTGTTTTTAATTATGATAACTTCTACTCTTATCCCATCTAAGAAATTTTTTTTTCCTCAAACTTAAGTAAAATTTGGCTCCTATGTTAAACTTATTGGAGCGATAGAAGACTTCACAAAAAAAATCCATAAATCAACATCAAAAAATAAATTAGAGAGTCGATGCACTCTTTACTTGCATCTTGGTATAAAACTAAAATTTTTATTTTATAAAAAATATATATAATAAATATCTCTCTCGAGGCAATCCAAATTTAAGTCTTGAATCACTTATATATCCTCTCACATACATTCTAAAGATTTCTTCACTCAATCCTTTCTAAATCCACTCAAAATATTTTTTTTCTATGCCACTCTCTCGCCAAAACATTGAAGTCCAACATTGTAATAAATCCTAATTCATTAATGACTCATCTTCCTATTTAAATTTCTATTTACAATCCTAATCTTTCATATAGCTTGAATCTAACTAGAATTCTTTGAAGCAGTTTGAATCTAATTAAGATTTTAAAATACTTACAAGCACCTTATTTAGGTTTTAAAACCTTTCCCTTTTTCTCACACTTTTTCTTCTCCAGTGATTTTCAATTCGGTTGGTAGGTTTAAATTAGTCTCAAATGATTTTCACCTTTTCTTGATCTATCCTAAGTCCTTCAACAAATACTATAAATCCAAGAAAGATAATATTATCAATAAAAATTAAATATTTCTTGAGATTCAAGTAAAGTTTTTTCCTTTCGAAGACTTCTAAAGTGTCAAACTTCCTAAGACCTAGGTCATTACTCTCATCAATGTGGATGACACATTGGCAAGGTCGAATGATATAACTAGCCACTCTTAGTCTTGAAGGTAGTTTTTCACTTGTCACTTAATCGAATTCTAATTTGGTGGTAGCCACTCCTAAGATCAATCTTGATAAATTTATTTAAAATAAGTCAAAAGGTCTAACATATCATCCAACCTAGGGATGGGGAATTGGTAATTGATAGTGATTTTGTTAATGACTCTATAATCAATGTATATACGTTAGCTACCATCCTTCTTCGGGGTGAGAAGGGTAGGTACTATACAAGGACTAAGACTTTCTTGTATAAGCCTTATATGAAGTAATTCAATAACTTGCCTCTTGAGCAATAAATGCTTAATGAGATTCAACTAAATCAATGATATGTTGAATGTCACACATTAAATATAACTCATCATGGAGTTTTCTAGAGGATATGTTAGAAAATTTTTAAAAAATTTATTACATATTAAGGAGTAGCTTAGTCTAAGATTAAAGGGAAGTCTTTCTAGCTACTAAGGCAAAAGCAATTCTTGAGTTTTTGAGCTCGATAAGAAAATAGTTAGATCTCAAAATGTGCAAAGACTTGAATGCAAGTGCAAGTGTTGAAACTACCCTATTAGAGGTACTAGCTCTAATTTTCTTAGGAGGCAAGGGGACCAACTTGATTTTTTTCCCATTGTGCTTAGAAAAATTTTCTAAAATTTCTTAGATATCAAGGAGTAGCTTGGTTTGAGATTAAAGGGGAGCCTCTCTAGCTACTAAGGCAAAAGCAATTCTTGAAACTTTTCACTCGATAAGAAAAGTGTTAAACCTCAAAATGTACAAAGACTTGAATATATGTGTAAGTGTTAAAACTATTCTCTTAGAGGTACTAGCCTAATCTCCTTAGAAGGCGAGGGGACCAACTTGTTCTTCTTCCCATTGTACTCAGTAGTAGGTCTTGACTTTGCTATAATAAGTGACATTCATGTTGTGTAACCAACTCATACCAAGTAAGTAATGTATAGGAAATATATCCATGGAAAGCACGTCACACCAAATTTGATCCTTATATATAGCTAAATTAATTAGAAGCAAACATCTCTCGATAATAGGTATATTGGTTTTGCTACCCAAATTATATTGTAAGGTTGTTGATGTGGTTCAAGTTTGAGGCCAAATTTGATTATGGTTGTTTAGGATATTACATTACAGCTACTTCCCCCATCTATGATAATCTTATAATTATCATCATTACACTTAGCGTATATGTGAAAGATGCTAGTGTGATGCCAATCTTCAAAAGTCTTGGGTAGAACCAAGATAACGCACAACTAGAATAGTGTATTGGGTGGTGTCATGTGGTCCCTCATTATCACTTGTGTGTCATTCAGTAGAATCATGCTTAGCAAAATTATTCCTTTAGTCATCATAATCTTGCTCTACATAATTATCTATGAGTCCATTCTCATCTAGGTGTCAGGTTCTATATGAATACTCTTAGCCATAGTGACCATACTTGTGACATTTGAAACGCTATAGTCTATCTCGAGTGTTATCAATAATAACAACCTTACCCTTGTTATCTTGCTTAGGTGGAGTGACACTAGGCTATGTGAAAGTATTTGTGCAAGTGCATGTAAGTGAGTTTAAGGATTTTCAGGTTATATTCCTAAAGTATTATTCAGCTTCAAGAGATCTTTGGAGGATAAGCTCTAAGAAGTCTAGGTTAAAGTGGGACATTTCATATTGAATGTCTTATCCTAGGTCAGTAAAAAATTTAGCTACCATAAAAGTGAGTTCTTTATAAATATTACACATCATGAGTTCGTGAAAATGAGTAATGTAATATGTGGAGACTTGGCGTATGATTAATTACTTCAAGAATTGGTTCCTAAAATAAGGATATACATATTTTTGTTTAAGTTTAAACTTCATCTTATCTAACTGATCTATAAGAACTATGCCAATGCACTTTAGGTGATACTCTTTACCAATCAAATATAGTCGGGCTAGACAAGTTAACATCATATGAGCAAACCTAACTCTATAGTTCTTTAGTATCTAACACCAATCAAAATATTAGTCCATAGCCACTATTGAGTCCAAGAATGCTTGAGAATCGAGATTCCCATCAAAGTAACATAGATTTAACTTAATCCTTTGGGTTATGTCATCCTCATCATTTTAGTACCTAGGTTTAGGTGCATTTTATGGGTGTCTTAAACTAAGTTATTTGTTATCAGTTATGTGTCTCAACATTTGTCTAAATTAAAATTTTTTATGTGTCTAAATTAAAATTTTGTTATCAGTTATCAGTTATTTGTCTAAATTCATCCTTCAATCTCAGTTATGTGTCTCAACATTTTTAAGACACATAAAATGCACCCATAAAATGAAGGATGAATTTAGACAAAAAATGTTATCTTTATCGAACCAAATTAGGCTCAATTGAAGTTGCTGTAATATTAAAATTATATTAATAAAAGAAGGAAAAAAAAACTTAAAATGAGGCCTAATGGAATTGAGCTCTAAACCTCAAGGTAACCTCTTAAACACCTCTACCCTATTTTGGCCTCATCATTCTTACTCGTCTAATAACCCATGACTCTTTCTCTACTTATTTAGTAAGTCTTTTCACTTTTCTCATGAGAATCATCCAACCTTAACTCTAAGAGAGATTGAAGTAAGAAAATTTTAATTCTTCCCTTGCTATACCTAGGATTTCAGTTTTACAAATTATATATTAAAATTTTTAATTACTTTTGAGTAACCTAAATTTTAAATTAATCTTTAAATTTTTGACATATTTTGTATGAATCTCTTATTATTCTAAAACCTTTAGTAGGATTTTTATTTGAGATTGGTACATAGAGTTATGAGTATCCTAATCTAAGGTATTTAGAATCTCCTATTTTCTGAGAAAGAATTCTATTTAAGCTAAATTGACCCCCTTAGGATATGATTAGATATTATCCTTTTGATATATTTTAAAAGATTCTCTTAGGCTTTTAGATTTGATATTGAGTGAATATCACCTCTATGCACTAAAATATGAGATATATAAATTTAGATAATCCCAACCCAATTTCAATAGAATAGAATAGATGTTGATAGTTAAATTAGGAGAGTAATTCAACCTCTAAATAATTCTATTTTAAGTTAAAATTTAGTGTCTATTTATTTTTTATGTCTCCTTTTTTTTTATAAAATTTTATAATAATTTAAGATTATTTATTATAAAATAATGAAGTAAAATTTCTTTACCAAATTATGTGATGGTTTGATTGATACTAACAAGTTCATTTAATTATGGAGTGAACTATTAGAAAATTAGTGATGGAATTTAGATGAAATTTTATGTTGAGTATAGTCTACTTTATTAGGGATTTTATTAAAAAAATTTCATGAATTATTGCTTTGAATTATTAGAAATCAATAATTCACGAGGTAGGATTCTTAATTAAGGCATCTTATGACTCTATGATCTTAATTTGATAGGTGTACCACTCTCTAGTCCACTTGATCATTAAAGAACATGATCTTGTACTAACATGTTCATTTTTAAGTTAAATTAAGTAAGTATAAGTTTAATTCACTATAAAATAGTAGTTGTATAAATTATCATATTCATAATATATTCTAAAAAGTATGTTCCGAATGATATGATTGTCATAAGATAAGCATGAGCTAAATGTGAATATATATATATATATATATATATATATGATGACGTGCGATGTGGGAGTGCATAGATATGTTACAACGTACGATGAACGCATATGTTATGACGTACAATGTGAGAGCAAACGTATATATTAAGATGTGTAGTGTGAGAGTGCACATATATATTAAGACATGTATATATTATGACATGCAGTATAGAAGTATATATATATATATATATATATATATATATATATATATATATATATATATATATATATATATATATATATATATATATATATTACAATGATATATGGTGTAGAAGTGCACATATATGTTATGATATGGGTTCTAAAAATCCATGAATGTTCTATGTTTCCTACACATGCATATAAGCATTTTGAATTATTTCGACTTAAAAATTTTTCCTCTTTATTTTATATATGCTATATTGTAGGGCTATATTTGCTAAAGAAGCCATAGGATAAAGTGTTTATTATTAAATATCTTATGCTAATGATTTTATAATATTATATACATGAGATGATACATGCTCGTCAAAATGAAACTATAAAGGCTTATACTTAGTGATTACTTACTATAGACCTTATTTTATAATTAAAGATATTAGTACTCACCCAAATGATTGGATAGGGAAGTGAGCACATGCGAGCCTATGCTAGTGCAGATATGGACAATGACCTATGTGCATTTTTACATGTATAACTTTTGGACATATTGTATGGGGTTTTTTTTTGTTATAGGTTATAATTATGTATAAGTGCTAAAATCATTATGTACAGGAAAAACTCTATCATTTTGTTTAGTAAACTAGTATGTTTTAAGATTTCCTACTTTTTCGTTACACTCATATTGATAACAGTAATTAAACTAAAAGTGGTACCATACTTTAATCATGTATGTAGAGTATGGGTATGATTAGGAGTAAAGTGTTATAGATTATCATCAAGATGATCCATTTGCCTCGATAGCAATCGAGTGGCCTTAAGAGCTATCAAGCGCTCTTCAAATGTTTGATAGTGTTCTCTATAATAAACTAGGTGGGCTTCCATAGCCTCAAATTTATTATTGATTTAAACTAATACTTATGTAAACTAATTTAAATTCATCATAGGTTGTCCTAGGTTATGAGCTCATTGGGATGGTATGAGATTTCACTATGGGTTTTTATATAGGTAACATGTGTGCAATCTGGTTACCATGACAACTAAGGCGTTTAAGGAGACTATAGGTAGTATTTTTGGCTATATTTTTTAAGGATAGTTCTCGACTTAAAGGGCTACAAGTAAGCCAAATTTAGATACATTTGAAGATGTGTAGGTATGAAACATAAATAGAACAATACCGACAACGAAAGTTAAAAACCGTTGAAAGTAAATAATGATGCAAGGAAGTAAAATAAGTTATAAAGTACAAAAATGATTGGGGTAAGTGGTGTGGTGTGTGAAGAGTAAAAAATAAAGGGTGTATTGAGAGATAATATAGTCAAAGTGCTTGAGAAAAATAAATAGTAGTAGTGAGAATGTTAGCTCATCTTCTAAACTATGACTTAATTAATTTTTTAATTAGTTTAAATAATATTTTAATAAATTTAAGAAAATAAGTATAAAATAATTAAATAAATAAATAAAAGGGGTTAGAATACTCACTTTGGGTGGAAGGATAAAAAATAAAGTATGCCAAGAGTTAATCCTAAACAAGATATAATCAAGGGGCTGGATTAATCTTATTCCCTAAGTTAATACATCAATTAAGCTTTGACTATAGGAAATATTTCTTTCATAAATAACTCTTAATATAACTTAAAAAAGATATAATACTCTTGGCCTTAGATGATGAAACAATAGTTGAGCGAATGACCTAGTAGAATAGGTGGTGTATAGGGTGGTGGTTGTCGGGGCACATTAATAGTGATCAGTGGTTGATGTTGTTGCTTTGTTTGGTAGTGGTGGTGTTATTGTGATAGTGATCGTGCTGCTACGATGATTGAAGACAAAGAATAAGGGAAAAGGAAGGAAAAGGAAAGAATAAATAGGGTTGAGCCTCTCACGCATGCCAACTCTCTCCTCACTTAAATATCTCACGTAAGATTCTTAGGAGCTATAAGCACTTAACTCTTTATTCATTCATTAATTCTAAAATATGGGATTTACAATACTTTTATAAGGATAGATGTCTCTTGGATAAGTACCACATGCATCCTTTTAAAAGAGAAATGGATAGAGATCCATAATAAAAATAAGAGCATACCATTAGATGAGTACCGCATATCTCCTTCTAGAGGAGTGGTGAGTAGGGATCCATAAGATAGGGACGAGAGTAAACACTTACACATAAATGCCGCATGCCCCTTTTAGAAGAGAGAGGGTTAGAGATTCATAGGATGAAGTAATATGCCCACTCTAAAATCTTCTACCACATGCACTTTAAAATGTGTGCATGATATCACCTATGATGATTCAGCTCAAGCCTAAAGCCCAATATAATGTGTTCTATACCCAAATTCTACTATATATATATATATATATATATATATATATATATATATATATATATATATATATATATATATATATATATATATATATATATATGGGTCCGATGTAATTATCCAAAATTTTTCACATCCTCTTAGACCATTGTAATGATATGATGGTATTCTGATCCTTCGTCAGCTCTTTGCTAACTCTAATTTTTGGGAAAGAAAAAAAAAAAGATGGCAAAAGTGGATGAGTGACACGATGTTGATTCGAAGATATTTACTTTTCTAAAATAATTTAGTGAACCAGTTTAGAGAATCTTGAAAAAAAAAATTAGAATATAATAACAAAACTGAAATTTAAGCCCAAGTTAATTTTTTAAATAAAATAGAACCACCGAAATATGTGGACTAACTGGAAAAATATCATCAGTTCATGGTTAATAATCAACTTTGTAGTTGCTGTTCTATTATATTGACCGAATGGGTCAATATAAACCATATCAGTGATTAGAGGCCTTTGATGATTAGCTATAGTCGATACTTTACATGAAAAATAAATAGCGATATTAACGAGCAATAAAATGGCACTTCCTCGATAAGCGATCGCTGCATATTGCTGCGTAAATTCATGCATTCAAGATTCGTTATAAACAAAAATATTGTATACATACGAAAGAGGAATCATATCATCATATTTAGCAGTGAATACACGCTTTCCTTATCATCCTTTTCTGAGGCAGCAGCAGCAGCACATAAGCAAATCCATGCAGATCTCTCCTGTGGCCACCTTCAAACCCTAGCAGAAGAGAAAAACCCCACTCGAGTCAGCACTGCCCATGAGATCCCCTCTTCTCTTCCGTGTTGCCCTCCTCCTCCTCCTCTTCTTCTTCACCTCTCAAGCTGTGGCCCAGCGAAAGCTGCTGCAATTGGAATGGGAGCCGATCAGAGACCTAAACGATCCATCCATCCATCGTTAAGGTCATACACTTCGCGGTGTCGGAGCAGAGCAGGACGCACCGGGGGCTCGCCTGCACGCTCATCAGCGCGGAGAGCGGCGAGCAGCTCTCGGGGCCTGAGGGGGCGTACTACCTCATCAAGCTCAAGGTGAAGCCCCAAGACGAAGATGTTGGGATCTTCCAGGCCTCGGTGTATGAGTCTAAGACGCAGAACTACTTGCAGCTCATATTCTTCATGCGGCTTTAAGGCTGCCGAGGGAAATGATGGTAGATGATGATGTCCGGTCCGGAAATAACAATGGATAAGGTAGCCATATCTCTCTGATCCAATGCTACAACAGTGTTATCAGCAGCAGCTAGTTTGAAGGCATTAACATCAATTACATGGCACGATGATCATACGTATAGTTTTTGAGGATTTGTAAGGATTATATGCTGAAAGTAGATTAAATATAGGATAAATATAAGAAACAATTGCTTCACAGAAACCAACTAATCATGATTAACTACAATGATATATGTGGATCACTCGTGGTCATTCAATCGTATTTTATGATTGAATTGGAGTATATCATTTGTATAGCACTCCTTCATCATTTCGACTTGCATCATAAACTTGGGTTTTGCTCATATGTCAAAGTTTAATTGACTTGCTCGTAAAAGATGATACTAAAATATATATTGAATTTTTTTCTGATAACTTAAGATCTTAAGTTTTATAATAATCCAATCATATTTTTTTAAAAAATATTTAAAATCTATGTTGCTCATCACTCGACGGTGTTATTGATAATCGAGGACAAAGGTCAGGCAACGAGCATGATGGCAAGGTTACAACGCTGTTGGGCATCATGGCCCTATGCTATGTCATATGATGGATTTATTATTCGGTTGTCGACATCAACAGAGGTAATTGAGATTAACTTTTCTCCTCAAATATCTAGCAAGGGAAAGGTAAAATAAAAGAACTTGTCAAATAATCTTGTCTGTCTTAGTTTTTTTTTTTACCAAAGTGAATATGTATTTCACTTTGCTCAAAATAAATATGCATTTAACTTTTTGGTAAAAAAATAGTCTAACCATTTATCTTGAATCTTGTAATTAGGTAGGGAAGGACATATGCATGTCACATGCGGCCACCAAAGCTATCCTCAAACTTAAATCTTATTATTAGAAGCATTGTAGACTTATATAAGGAATTTGAGTTTCCAAATTTCTCATATTTTTAGCAAAAGAAATCATGTCACAAATTGGTTGGCTAAGTTTTTTAAGGTAAACGAATGTTTTTATTGGTGGGTTATTGGAGTTAGATTTATTTCTTGGTTCGCTTTGATGTAAATGGTGATATTTTCGCTCCTTTCAATAAATTTTAATTCTCAAAAAATAAAATAATCTCTAAC
This sequence comes from Musa acuminata AAA Group, assembly GCF_036884655.1. Taxonomy (NCBI): domain Eukaryota; kingdom Viridiplantae; phylum Streptophyta; class Magnoliopsida; order Zingiberales; family Musaceae; genus Musa; species Musa acuminata. The sequence goes on along the minus strand of NC_088332.1, from coordinate 37,347,744 downwards.
ATCATCTCCGTTCAATAAATATTAATTCTTCTTTCTAAAAAAAAAAATACTTATCTCAAAATAGTTATTGCCGTGGTTGAAGACGAAAAGATAAAAATTCTATAGGAGTTTGCATCATCAGTGTTTAGGCTTTGACCAAAGTTACCAAATTATCCTTAGAATTTGATAATAATTATATCTCTTTTTTTTAAAAGAATAAATAGTAATGGTGGTTGAGTCTCGAATTTTGATGATGAAATTAATTGATGAGTTTGATGAACTAATATACTTTTAAGATAAGTGACGTAGAAAATAACTTTATCATAGACCTGAATCACCAAATGATCAAATATCAAGCTGAAGAGTTGAACGTTATGTCGAAAGATTATCATGTCGAAATTGGATATTGAGTTGAAGGGTTGATTGACATATTAGATATTAGACTTTGTGTTATAGTTCTAAGCATCATACCATAAGGATTAGATATTATGTCGAGAGATCAGATGTCGTGGGAAAATAGACATGTCAAATGAATGGGCAATATATCGAAAGATAGGACCATGTATATAAATGATTAATGAGTCAACGTCTTAATTAAGGTCATTTTGGATCGATATTAGGTTGAGATATAGCTCACTTGTTATGAAAGTCATTGGGCTTAAAGTAAGGTCGAATTGGGGCCATTAGAATGTCAAACTAATAGCCTAAAACAATCTTGAATAGTGATGCTATTAGGCCTAAGCGGTGGTATTGCTTGAGTTATCTGACAAACGCAAACAATACTTTGTCAACTTTTCCGATGGTAGTATCACCTAGAATAGTGGTGGTACTATCCAAAATTTAAATTTTATGATAGTATGACCATCGAAGTTCAATTGGTGTCAAAAGTTTTGATAGTAATACTACCGAATATAGTCAATAGTATTGCTCATACCTTAAAATTTTTTGAATTTAAATTTGTGACTCCATTTTGAAATCTTTTAGGAACCATAAATATCTCAATTGAGCTTAGTTGATGAAGTATCTATTTCTAAGTTCGTGAATTACTATAGCTTTCTCTTTGGCCATTATTTGGGTCTCTTCCTCCCTCTTGAGTTTATTCATGATACTAAATTGTAGGAGGTGAGAGTTTATAAAAGAGTGAGTATGAAGGTTCTCTCCCAAGTTTGGAAAAGAAAAAATATTATAAAGGGTTATTGATCTTTATCTGTTGAAATAATATTAGTAACGAAAATTGATTACCTTGAGGGAAGAGGAATCGGGAGTAGACATAGGTCAAAAAGACTGAACCACTATAAATCAGCTTGCTTCCTTTTCTTATGGATTTTATTTGTGATTGCTCACTTATTAACATTTACACTAACTTGCACTCAATACTTGATTAATTATATTTTTGATATGTATTAGTTTTTGATCAAAATTTAAAATCAATTAAAAATACATAGCACTAACTCAACCTCTCCTCTTAGTGCCATTAAAATCCTAACAATTAGTATCAAAGTCTAGTTCTCTCATTTGAATTAACATCCAAAAGAGAGTTAATGATATTTGTAGATAACCAAAAGAATCACTCTATCACACGTCCTTCTATGTTTAATAGAATGACTTACACTTATTGAAAAAATAGAATGAAGATTTTATTGTTTTCTATAGATTATGATTTATGAAATATAATTAAATTTGATTTTTAAAAATTTATTAAACAGATAAATGAATAGAATGATCTTGAAAAAAGGATAATTTTCTTAAAGACTAAAGATATTAATACTTTATTTTATGATTTAGATAAAAATAAATTCAACCAAGTTTTTACTTGTGATACTACACATGACATATGACACATACTTATAGTCACACATGAGGGAACCAATAGAGTAAAAGAATCCAAAATTAATCTTTTAGTTTATAGTTATGAGTTATTTAAAATGAAGTCAAGTGAATCTATTAATGATGTATATATCTGTTTTACGGATGTTGTTAATGAATTAAAAAATTTTAATAAAAATTATATTAATTTTGAATTAATAATAAAAAATTTAAGGTATTTTTTATATAATTAGGATCCAAATATAATTGGAAGCTAAAGACTTGAACAACCTTTCATTTAAACAATATATAAGATTTTTAGTAACCTATTAAATAACATGTAAAGCTCATGATAAAGAAAGGAAAACATAAAAAAAAAAAAAGGGAACAATATTTCTCTCAAATCCAAGCGAGATTGCTTAGGTGAAAGTGATAAATCTAGTGTAAAGAGAAGGAAAGATTAAAAGTGAGCACAAGAAAAATACATTCATATGCTATGAATACGAAAGAGTAGGTATTTCAAAAATAAATACCCATAATTAAAGAAGAAGCCATCATCCCAAAAAAGAGAACCCATTCAAAACAATATGGGATAGAAGTAAAAAAACAAATCAACGAAGAAGTAATACATTATACCTTAATAACTTTTGATAATGAGGTGACAAATTTTGTTGAAACCTCTTTATCATATGATAAACTACTTGAAACATTTGTTAATTTATATGATAAATTCAAAAAGATTAATAAAAAATATAGTTTACTCAAAAGGATCATGCCTCACTTGCTAATCAATTTAATGTATTGAAAAATAAGCATGACTATCACAACTTTTATTCCTTGTACTAAATGTGAAAATTTAGAATTATCTTATCTTGAACTTAAATAGGAGTTATTCCAAATATCAATAGATTTGCATACTTTAAAAAAATAAAAAAGGACTTATTTATCATGAAAGAAAAATTAAAAAAATACTTGAAAGATTGAACTCATAGTAATGATATAATAGAATCACTTAAAAAGAAAAATATATTTTTACGATAAACCTTAAAGAAATTTAAAGTAGGAAATGAGTCCCTTGATATAATTCTTACTAAACAAGATAGTGTATTTAGAAAAGAATGAATTTACTTTATGCATAATAGCAATAATGGTACTCATAAGATCACCAAGTTTGTTAATGGACCAACTTCACATATCTCAATAGCACACACCCCATTTAAATGCATATATAATATTTAAGGAAAACATGATCATTATGTTTACTCATGTTCTTTTAAGGGATATAATCCTTCTAAAATTGTTTGAATTTCTTAGGAATCATTTAAATCCAAAGCCTAAAGGTAATAAAGATAATTCTAACCTTAAAGAACCAAAAGTTAAATGAATATTAATATCAATCTTTTTTTTCTTATAGGTTTATACTCTAAGCCAAAACTAGAAGTATAAGAGAACACCTTGAAAACGGACACTCAAGACATAATATGATTGAAGATCTTATATATGTTTCAAATATTATTAGCCAAGATAAATGATATATCACTTTTGGTAAAAACTATAAAGGAAAAATCATTAGTATGAGAAACACATCCAACTTTATGACATAGAATACTGACATACAAGAATCAATTATGTTGTGTGGAGATTTATGTAAGTGTAAGTTCACAAAAATAATTAACAATACATCATTAAAATATTTATTAGTTCATACAACATAAATAATTTGATTTAAAAAATGACATACACTTGTCATAGACAAATACAACAAATATTCTAGCATCCATTTTTCACTAAATATGAGAACAAATTATTTTATCAATTTTTGTAAATATTTTAAAAGATATTCTACATTGAAAATGTTTCTGGGTATAAAAAGTTGCTAATATTACTTTTGATGGATTTACCCAACATAATTTCTTTATTTTAAGGATTTTCAAATATATCATACCGTAATGTATTTGAATATTTTATGCTTATGATTGTATTGAAAATTAATATGCTTGATTTTAAGAAATTTATGGTTGTAAAGGGATAATTCATATTTTTGAGATATCTATTTTTGTGGCATAAGAATATTTTTGATGATGAAATAAATGATAATTATAATATGAAAAAATTGTCTCTCAAAGTCTATGATTTAGTGGGAGTATAATGTTGAAATAGTATGATGATCATTTTATATTTTGTTTCATATTTTTCTTGTTTCTAATGACAAAAAGGGAAAGGATCTTGAGAATGATTTAATTCACGTCTTGAGTTTCCTTGATGTCTTATTGAGTTGACTATTTTGGTTTCATTGATACCTTACTTATAACTATTGAGTCTTTTGATATATTTCATAATACTTTAAAAAGTAAATATCATATTTGGATGACCTATTAGTTTGTCTTACTTGAGTTGATTACTTTGGCTTTATTGATATCTTATATGCAATTGTATTTTAGAAAGTAAATATCATATCTAGAAACATATGAAAATGACTTATCACATAATGAAATAAAAGTTAAAAAATTTGAATTATTTGTGTGCTCCTCCTTTTGCTAATGATAAGGGGGAGAAATATGTGAAGACTTATGACTTGTGAATTTTTTTTTTATGTTAATGACTTATGTTGGATTTTATGATTTCTCTTACTTATGACTTCTTAATTTTCATGGCTTGTAACTTATGTTTCTTTCAACTTTATGATTTCAAGACTTGTGACTTATGAAAGTCTTTTGTGCTTATAACTTATGTTGGATTATATGACTTACCTTATTCGTGATTTTTCGATGTTCGCTTGTGACTTATGTTTTCTTTTTTATTTTATGATTTCAATAACTTATGAATTATGACTTATGTTTCTCTTGAATTTATGATGCTTATAGCTTGTGATTCATGACTTATCTCTCAAATTTTGATATTCATGACTTATAACTTTTATGAATTCATAATCATCATATTTTGAATTTATCTTTGATAACTTAATATTAAAATCCTTCATTTACCATGATATCAGATTAATTTTTATTTTCATACAATTGGATCACTTATATACTCCCTTTTATTTGCTTATGACAAGAGGAGAGAAGATATATGACTAAATGTAATAAAGAGCAAATAAAAAATACTTGTAAAATATTTACTTAATACAATTTGAGACTCATGATGCCATCAAATTAAATCTCATATTTTTATGGTATATAAACAAGTAGAATCTTGTTAAAACCTATCATAATACTATAATATCATAATTTTGAAGTTTTAAATTATCATGATTCTTGTAAAGTTATATTTCAACTTGATATATTTTGATACTCATGATGCAATTATATACTTATGGTATATATATAGGGGGAATTTTGCTAAGTCTCTAACATTATTTTATTATCAAAAGGAAAAAAATATTGAATTTTAGATTTTGATAATGGAATTAATTGATAAGTTTGATGAACTAATATGTTTTCGAGATAAATAATGCAGGAAATATTTTGATCATAACATAGGCCACTAAATAGCCAAATATCAAATTAAAGAGTAAAATATTATGTCGGGAGGTTATCATGTCGGAATTTAATATTAAGTCAGAAGATTGGTCAACGTGCCAAAGATATTACTTCATACTATAGGTTCGAGCATCATGTTAGAAAGATCGGATATTGCATCAGGAGATCGGATATTATGGGAAAGTCAACATGCTAGAGGAATACACGATATGTGAATGATACGAAGTGCGAGAAGATCAATCGATATGCTGAAAGAATAGATAACGTGTCAAAACCTTTAAAGATATGTCAGATGAATGGTTGATAAGTTAAGATCTTAATTAAGGTTATTTTGGATCGGTATTAGGCTAAAATAGAGCTCATTTATTATGAAAGTCATTAGGCTTAAAGCAAGGTCGAATTAGGATTGTTAGAATACCAAATTAATGGTCTAAACCAAGCCTAGGTAGTGATATAGCCAAGCTCAAATGGTAGTTAACCTTTTCGACGACAGTATTACCTAGGGTGATAGTAGTAGTATCGCCTATGACGATGGTAGTATCGTCGAAAATTTATAATGGTAAGACCATTGGAGTCTAGATTTGCAGCTCTTGTCAAAAGTTGTGATGATATGATGTAATCAATAGTATCATTCATACCTTAAAATTTTGAATACTTAAATTTTTGGCTCTATTTTATAGCCTTTTGAGGTCTACAAATACCTCACTCAAGCTTGGTTGATAGAGCATTTATTTTCGAATTTGTAAAGTGTTGTAGCTTTCTCTTTGAGCATTATTTGAGACTCTTCCCCCTCTTGAGTTTAATTATGATACTAAGTTATAGAATATGAGAAGTCTCTTGTAATAGAGTGAGTGTGAGAATTCTCTCTTAAGTTAAAAAAAAAGGTATTGTAAAGGGTTGTTTATCTTAATTTATTAGAAATAAAATCAGTAGTGAAAACTGATGATGGAAGGAAAATGAATCGAGAGTGAGTGTAGATCGTAAATATCATACCATTGTAAATAGATTTACATTCTTTTTCTTACTTATGAATTTTATTCATGATTGTTTACTTATTATCATTCACTTTGACTTATATTTAATAAGTGATTAATCATATTTTTGATACATATTATTTTTAGATTAAATTTAAAAATATTAAAAATATTACAGCAGCAATTCGCTCTTTCTCTTACTACCATTAATCTTCTAATAATGATGACCCATAAATTGTCGAATACAAGCTGAAAGTAAACTATCCATGTTCAATATTTGATAAGCTATTACTAGCTCACGATTCTTCTAAAATTTCAGTGAAAATGACAATTGTAGTTTTAAAGATGGGGTAAAGGTAAAACATTTGTGATTCGATGAAAAAAGAAAAAAAGAAAAAAATATGTGATATATCATAATCTATATGAGTGTTTCTTAAACTAAAAATAAATAGATATTAAAATTCTTTATTGCTTTAGACTTTCATGATTTTATGTTTTGAAGAGATGCACAGTCCATGTATATACTTACTTTGGTCATGATCGTGATATTGACATTTTGGTTTTCTTTTATTAGGACACAGATATGCGTTGATCATTGTGATCACATCGAGCACTACGGGCACTAAAAATATTTTATATATTTTTATATCAATTATTACAGTTTTGAAAGTGTAGTGGTAAGTAAGGGTGATAACATATTCAAGATTAAAAGGGTGTGGGCCCAACCATGTTTGTGACTCAAGATGGACTGGTATGGGAGTGGGGCCCGTGCTTGGAGTGCGGCTCAAGATGGTCCAAATCATTAGCTAGTTAGGCTCGCGTTAGACCTGTGGTTGACTTGATTCGAGTTAGGCTCGGGTCGAACTCTCCATACATACACAGAAACAAGGAAAATTCTCGCTATAATAACACAATGGTTAAGCAGAAAATTAACCGAGAAAAATTAAAGGAAAAAAAGCATAAGAGGCCATCCAATTTCTCTGTTCCAACAAATAAATTAATATGTGGCTACAAAACAGATATCCAAGTGATGCCCTACATAACAAGCCTCGGCATCATCTACACTACCTGGTGTTGCCTCACACCATATCCATTTGCACCATTAACACCATGGTGGGACTTCTCCGAGCTCCTCGACCTCCGCCTTAGAACTATAGGCCATGTCACAGCTTCCAGAACCAGTGCGACGCCGCCGAGCGTCGCGATGACACCGATGTAGGCGTGCTTCCACTTCTTTGCAGGATCCAAGATGTCAAATCCTTCGAATATGTTCACAATACTCAAGATTATGATGCAGTATCCAACCGAGTGGTGGTACACATTCCAGTATATCCTGTACTTGTGCTCCTTGTTCGGCCTCAGAAGCAATGCAAACACCTGCGCAACCAAACGATCTTGAGTTGCAAAGAGATCTACGGTGTAACTGTTTAACGAGAGGATTGATCACCTGTACTGTTGCTAGGCAGAAGAGGGCAATTGCGATGTCTCTGTGCTTGTGGTACGTGATTCCAACGGACTCGCTGCCGAGCTTGAGGCCAAGGCCCCATCCTGAGATCCCAATTATGTATGCCGAGCATTGGCAAGCAACATGGAGATAGAACCAGGCAGGGTCTGCTGCTTTGAACACCTTCACGTGCCTCGCCATGATGGCTCCAATGGGCATCAGAATTCCCCAGCCGATTGCATTCAACACGCCGTGGATCTGCAACCCGACCCAAGTGCATGAAATATACATGATACAGAGAACGATCATAAATGAATTGCTCAAAAGATCCTACAAATTAGCTGTGCAACTTACGTTCTTGCGGCGCAGCCTCGAATTGCCTCCGGCGGAACCCGCCTCGCCGGAGAGGAAATCCAGGTTGTTCTTAGACAACAAGTTGTCGCCGGCCGGGTGGCCGTTGGGCACGCCGTTCTGCAATTGCGTCGACGCCTGCCACGCCGTGTTCAGCTTCGTGCTGTTGTTGGGTAGCTCCAGCGTGGCGAAGATGGTGTAGTACCCGTTCGCGTACTCCGCCTGCTTGCTGTACACCGGGAAGCTCAGGTTCTCGTCCTTCACGTCGCTCGCCTCCACGTTGTAGCCAGAGAACTTGGTGGTGTACACCGTGACGGCGCCGTTGGAGCCCGGAAAGGCGAGGAAGGCGTTGGCTCCGATCATGCCGCTGCCGGTGGGATTGACGGCCCACGCGACCCAGCCGGAGGATGACTCCGGCGCGCGGTAGGCGACGTCTACCGTTCCATTGGAAGAGTGGTAGTTCCAGTGGAGGGAGGCACCAAGGTAGGGGAGGGAGTTGCAGGAGGAGTAGAGCCTGTTGCCGGAGAAGGTCTCGCTGACACAGCTCTGGGCTGTCGAATAGTGCAGTAGAGACAAGAAGAGGCATAGGGAGATGATGGCTGGCTTCATGGTTGGAGCTCAATTGCTTCTGCTTTCTGTTGATGTGTTGCAGTGGGCTGCTTGTGGAACGGGGAAAGAGGAGGTTGGAGTGTTTATATAAAGGATAAGGAAGAAGGAAAAGGGTGAGGGGAGGTGGGGGTTGTTGGGTAGTGTAGAAGTTTCTTGCTTCCACTACATGTTTTCTATATTCATGTTAGGGTATTAATGGTGGATGCATGCGATTGGTCCCACGATAGTGGAAGATTATATGAAGTAATAAATCAATGTAATTGCCTGTGCACCTCTCTCTCTCTCTCTCTCTCTGTACTTTTTCTTTATCCTGCTCTAAAACCTACCTCATTGAACAAGTATGAGGATCGAGTCATGTATAGCTGCAACCTCCATGGCCTACCCATTCAAAGCTGGTGCAGTAAGCAGGCAGGCAAACGCCAAGTGAAAGCTGATGAAGAACAGTAACAAATCTAATGCAACAAAAAATACTATATTATGACTCTTTTTCTTCTTTCTTTGTTGCTGTCCCAATCTCTTTTGATCAGTGCTGCTGCTGAAGCTTATTCAAAGTTCTGGATAACTTTTCGTACAGTGTTCTCATACTTGGAAATATATAAGAACAGTTGATGTTTTCAACAGGTGAGTGTTTCGCCTACCCACACTTTGCCATCGCGTGTTGTTCTCCACCTGCCATCGCCAACCCTGCACTTAAGGATTTGACCTAATCTCCCATAAATTGAAAGCGTCCTAAGTCACGACAACCGTTAGACGAGAATTCGACGGTGATGGGGGCTTTGCTACAAACATTGCTTCCAAGAGTAGGTCAACAACCCCACCACAGAAAAGACAGGCCTGCCACGAAGCATCGGGGGCGTGAGTCCTGCACTCACCTAAGACATGGGATTCGTCCTCCCCAGTGGGGTCCAATTGCTTAGCCGATCAATACCAAATTGATAGGGTTTTAACCTCAATTATATTAAACTATTAATGCTTATCTAAAAAGGAGGTTTAAGATCGAACTGGTTGAACCAGCAGATGACAACATGAAGAAGAGTGGACTGACTTAGCCCATGCATGCTACAATGTTCTACATGGATGTGGTAATTGAAGGCGGCTAAGTTGGAGCAAGTCAAACCAGATAGTCCAACCCTACACTTTCACAAGCACTTGGTCCAACCTTAGTTGCATGTAATCTTAGTAAATGCATGCTGGCTAAGTCGATTAAACCAACGAGGTGTTGGATGAGATCATCTAAATTTGCTTCCATTTCATTCTCATCTTTGAATGAATAAGTTCCACGTGCCAGTGTTCCATGATGAATCATCTCAAGTCCATTCGCTTACGATGTAGTTGACTTTTTCATAGTTGATAAGATTTGTCTAGGATCCAACTTGGTCTCCCTAGACCCATTAAGCATCAAGTGATCTAAACATCATGTGCAAGAGATGAAGTTTGAGCTGGTTCTATAGACATGTGGTCTAATAATAGTTTGAAGGTCAACTTTTTTTCCTTGAAACTTACGAATTGAATTTTCTAGATTTTTGGGACTATAAACAAACTTTAAAGTAAAAAAGATAAAAGATACATACATAAAGCTAAGAATGACATAATTATGGATTCATTAATCTTATACACGAACTAAAATGCAATTTGAACTATGTTATAATCAGTATGAGCCTATGGCATTCACATGTCTAAGGTGACAATTGACAACCTACCAAACTAAAAATAAGGAATTATTGAGTACACAACTTAAAGAGTACCCTAGATCTAAAGAAATACATTTAAGCTATATATATATATATATATATATATATATATATATATATATATATATATATATATATATATATATATATATATATATATATATATATATATATATATAAGTGTTACTTTGGATTGCTTTTGTATGCATATGTTTTGTTTTTTTTTATTTTTACATTCTTCTTGTTTCTTCTCAAATTTGTTTATAGTTTTCCAATTCAGCAAATGTCATTAATTATTTGCAGTCAACATATGTGATGTATGTGATGTTTACTTCAATACCTAGCCTAAATTGGATATGGTGTGGGTCCAATATTTCGTGAGAAGGAACACTGGAAATACTTGTTATGATCTGTGTTCTTGAAGATGTCATCCAAAGCATGGAAGTTGACCCAGCAATGGTTGCTTGCAGATGTTTTTGACTCCATGTTCTTTGCTGAAAATGAAATGTGGTGCGACCAAGCCAATCCCGCAGCTTTGGAAGCAGCAAGACGAGTCTTAAGAAATGTAGAAGCGAACCATGAGCAACAAAAAGGTTGTATTTAAGAAACAAATAATGTTCATTAGTAGATCCATGCCAATGGGTCTCACACGCATATAAATAAAACTAATTACATATTAATACCTATAATTAATCTCTTTTAGCATCTTGATTCTTATGCTTTCAAAAGTTATATTGAAATCCTCGTACTTACGAAAGTGAAACATTAAGATCTTATACAAGGTTAAAAAGATAATTTTATAAGGTTAAAAATTTAAAGTAATGAATTAAATATTTTACTTTCATAAGTATAGAAATCTTAATATAACTTTTAAAAATATAAAGACTGAGATACTAAAAATAACTAATTATGAATGATAATATATAATTAGATTATATAAACACTCTCAATCTTCTATTTTCAAAATAATTCGACTAAACATTAAATTTTCATTTCATCTATATGTCCCATGTTTAAAGGACTCCAATCAAAAATAATTTTTCTGTATCCCACTCATATGTACCTCATGCTTGAAATCTAACAAAATATTGGCTCAAAATAGAAAAAAAAACCTGTAAACTGATGAAGTCAATTGTAATTTGATCCGACATTCTATCCGAATCATCAATAAGCATGTTTGAGACATTATGATGCTCAGAAAACTCTGGAATATGATGAGATCATGCATGAAGACATTAGCAGTTAATGCGGAAATGACGCAGGCCATATAGCATCCTTGATTAGGTAAAGAAGCTGTGTTGAAATCTCGTGTCCTCGAAAAAGAGAGTTGCTTAACTTCAATACCTACTACCACCATTGCGGCAGTCCATTTGCCTGCCTTTTACTTGTTCTTATCATAACAAGAAAAAGCCGAAAGTGTAGGTTTTAAGAAACCTTAGGAATCACTAACCCTGCACCAGCTACTACTACTATCACTTTCATGATTGTTCTACTCCTCTACACCCGAGTGCTTCTTCCATACTCCTCTTATGAGAGCTGTAAGGTGGCCATTTCTGCAGCAAAGATGACTCAGAAGGACGATTAAAAATACCAACTCTATCAGTGATAGTTGCACAAAAAAGCAATGTTTATATTTCATCAACAGCAGTAATTACTTGACAAACACACAGAATATCTTCGTCAAATTGAAATAAAGGCAAAATCACAATAAACATATTGCTACTGACCATTTTCCTCCTTATAAAAGCTACAGACATTGTGTGAGAGCAATTTCTGTATTTGCTGGTAAGATGGTTATTGTTCACCTTGCCTGCTTATACTGGAAGGACAAAAGATATAACCTGTTGGCCAATCTCAATTACTCCTTTTTGTGGCTAATCAACCATAATGTCGTCAAAAAATTCATTGAAATACCACAATATAGATAGTTCACATATCAAATTGGCTGGTTTCAATTGTATTATTGTCATGATAATGGTGAAATAAGTTGCATAACATTAATAATCAAACAAAATAGTTTTATTAGTCACATTGGAGGAGGTTACCTCAAAATTTTTTCATTGTCTAGTCTATATATAGGCCTACAGCTATCGATTAAGGCATAGACATCCATGAAGTTCCATAAGACAGATTATAAGACACCAATTATTCTTGAGTGTTCTTCATCCAAAAGCTTGTTCTTGGACAACTATAGTTGGAGGAAATTTTATATTACACTACATATTCAACGAATTATTTTCTAATTTATCCATATCCTTTTTGGAGTGAAACACTAAAAGACCATTGTATATATCTTAAACAAGATTCTATCTAAAATTGTTTCTAAGACTCCTTTGAGTTATTGAAATGGTAAAAACCAAAGTCTAAGTCATTTAGATTTCTGAAGTTGTCTTGTTAAAGTAAAGACTTATGATCATCATATAAAGAAACTAGACTCTGATCAATGATTTTTTTATTAATTATGCTATTAACTCTAAAAGATAAAGATTTTATTATTCCTCTCAGACATCTATAATTCATAAGGCAAGAAATTTTAAATTTCTTGAAGATCTTCAACTCTATGAAAGCATTTTTTCTCAAATACAATTTAAGAAAATAAAGATACAGCATAAGGAATCAAATGATAATGTTGGTTTGCTTCCAATTAGCCAACTTTATCACGTTGAGAAATAAATTCATACAAAACAAGTTCATACAAAGCTTAATACTTCCTAATTTACAAAATGAAAGGGATATTATGATATTGAGGAGATCTTCAAAGTTAAGATTTTCATCCGAATTTAATGTTAGACTTAAGGATGATCTTTGGTTGTTTTCATAAGCCATGAGTAAAGATAGACTCTAAACTTGTGTATGGTATCATGAAAGAGGAATTAGAGTTTATGGCCAGAAATCAAATTTGAAATTTTATCGAATTACTAAAAGGGGCTATACTCATTAGTTGTAAATGGGTATATAAGACCAAAAGGAATGCCTCTAGAAATATCGAGAGATATAAAATTTGACTTGTAGCCTAAGGTTTCACAAAAAATGAAGGCGTTGATTATCATGACATATTCTCCCTTATTTCTAAGGACTCATTTAGAATAATCACGACTCTTATAGCTTATCTTAATAGAGTTACATCAGATAAATATAAAAATAATATTTTTAAATGAGGATATTGAGGAAGAAGTATATATGGACTAGCCTAAAGGTTTTTGTGATAAAAATCAATTAGTTTGTAAGTTAAATAAGTTAATACATAGACTAAAATAGGCTTTCCAATAATGGTACACTAAATTTTATCATGTTATCATCTCTTTTCGTCTTATTAAAAATATTATGAATTATGTTAAGGTCAATGGGAGCAAAATAATTTTCTTAGCCCTATACATTGATAACAACTTATCTGCAAGTAATGATTTTGTTATACTGTATAAAACAAAGTATTTCCTTTCTCAAAATTTTGAGATAAATATTTAGGTGAAAACTGTTATATGAATGATATAGAGATTCATAAAAATAGATCTAAAAGGTTAAGACTATCTCAAAAAGTCATATTAAAAAGATTTTACAAAGATTTATAACATAATAATGTTCCCCTTCAATAGTGCCTATTGTGAAAGGAGATAAATTTAATTAAAATAACATCTACAAAATCATTTAGAAAAGAAGCAAATGAAAAATGACCCATATGCATCCAAAGTTTAATAGATAGATAGGTCTTCACATAACATTATATAGCATATGTAGTAGGGATGCTGGGCTAGACATAAAATTAGTCTAGGAATGACTCATTAAAAAGCTATAAAGATGGTCATGAAGTATTTGTAACGAACTAAGGATTATATGGTGACTTATAAACATTTTGATTAGTTTAATATGATCAAATATTCATATTTAGATTTTGATGGATGTGCAATATATTTTTCTATTAGCTCGAGGTGCAATAACTTTGAGAAGCAACAAGCAAATAGTTGCTTCATCCACTATGCAAGTTTAATTTCTTCGTTGCTATGAAGCTACTACACAGACTTTGTGATTGTGTAACTTCATCTCGTAATTAAATATTATCGTTTTAATTACTCAACCTATAAAGATGTATTATGAAAACTCAGCCACTGTATTCTTTTCTAAGAACAATAAAAGTATACAAGTCATAGCAAACACATCAATATAAAGTATCACATAAAGAAACATGAAGTAGATAAATGATTGTTGATCCTATGACCAAAGGTTTACCGGCAACACAATATAATTGTCATGTGGAGCATATAAGGATTATTAGTTCATTTAGTATTTGATGTGATACATTACTTTTAAATTCTTATAAATAAAATATTTTTGTGCACATAACGTATGCATAAATTGACTCATTAAGTGTTCATTTATACATTGCAATACATGAAAGGAAACACAACTGCTATAATTCATGGATTATTTTGCTAACAAAGCAAACATCACAAAACAATCCGACATTCCAAGATTTTTTTTTCAAAAAAATAAGATATATATATCGGATGAGGTCTTGAAATCTTAACCTTTGATAAATAAATCTAGTACATTATATTTTCATTAAATTTAAAATCTTTCTAGGTGTATATATCCCTTGAGTTCTTCCTTTCAAGCCAATTCCTTTCTTTAACAGCTCATGTAACATCATCAGTCATTTAATTATTATGTATTGATTTAGAAAGATGCAAAAGAGAGAAAATGAAGGCTACAATAATAAAGACTGAAGAAGTTTTTAGGTTCCCATTATCATCCTGTATGATGAGAAGAAACAGAGCCTTTCTGTTGTCAATAATGATAAAAGATACATCCAGTTATTTGAATCAAGATAAAGGTCATCACCGATTACTGTGGTCGAGCTCACCACCACAAAATGTGTGTGGGATATATTTCAACTATGACTATAATTCAGCAAAAAAGAGTTTCAGATTTAAGCTCATAGGCAACCATTTGTTTCATTCCATAAAGTCAACACCCATCGAAGCTTTGAAATTGAGTCACAAGGTAATCTAAGTGTTAGATTAACAAAATTTTGGTCAGAAAGATGTATACTCCCCCCCCACACACACACAAAGACAATAAATTGTGATTTGTTAATCATGAGAACATTCAAAATCATCAAGGTATTATATTATAGATCTTAATAGAAAGCCAACTCACTCCTTTCTCATTATTTCGGAATTGTAAGACAATATGTGCACCTTAGCACCCTAATAAAGGAGTCGTAACCGTGAATCTTCTCCATCTTGATGTCTCACACAGCAGTCCAGATTCATTTTTGCTGGAGCTTCCAAGACATCAGTGACCACAGCATAGGGATAAAGGTCTTTGTCCACAGAAATGTTGCAGATGCAAGAGTTCTAAAACAAACAGTCAGCTACAATAGAAGGTTTAACATAGTAAGAACTTACAAACGATGAAATCCATACCATGTATGCATATCAAGTTGGTCACCGCTAAAGAAGGTTTAACATAACACATATTTGATAACTAATAACATCAAGTAGAAGTTGAGAAAGGACAAGGAACAATTAAACCCAATATGATTCTGTCTTGACATAAGAGAATCATATGAGCACTATACAAGTTCAAATAACTCGTTGAACAGCAAGAAAACTTCCAAATTAGTTGATCTTGCCCAATGAAGGAGTCTATAAAGCTGTTTGGATGGTTGTATTTATGGACGTGCTGCATTAGCTGATACCTGGATCTACAACAATAAAAAAGAATGGCGGAAAGTAAGAGCCTGCCTTACATTTATGAATTTGCTGTGTTACAGATGCAAGTCTTTGCAACTGCAGGGTCACTCGTTTGGATCCCTGCATTTTTGCAATGGCAGGCTGATATCAATTTCTGCATAGCGAAATGAAAGGATGTGTGAAGGAAAAAAGAAGATGCTTTCTCATGCAAACATGTTGCTGCATGATTAAAATTTGTGACCCAACTGCATTTTAAGAGGAACGTTCTTCTGGAAAACGCAACCATCCAAGAATTTCCTGCATCCGAAAGTCCTGTACCACTTGATGGAATGCAGGGGAAAGCACTCATCCAAACAGCTTCTATGTAAATCTACCTAGGTGTTGATATGGCTGGTGGAAATTGGCCTGAGCGGGTGGGGTTTGGTGTCATGATAAGATTGCTCCTCGGTGATCAGCGTGACCTCAAGTCTCCCCAGAACCCTGCGGGAACTTTGTGCCCTATGCTGGCCTTGGTATATGAATTTAATCAACGAAAAAATTATAGAAAAGGATTAAACTCGATAAAAAAATCATTTTTTTCATATATAAAACCGTCATTCATTTCAATTATGCTCGATCTATAAGTCGATACACACTGACAAAAACATTTGATCATGCATAGAAGATAGCAAGCATAACTGTGTTTAGTTTAGTAGAGGCAACCAATATGTTGGACGAATTGAACAAAGATGCAAATTTGCCAGAAGAACAACTATCCAAAAGGTAAATGTTTCAATACCTCAAAAGACGAGGTCATCAGATGCAATTGGGCCACCTGCAGCATGAACCAAATCAACAACATCAACTCATTTCACGAGTCATTCAATTCCCAGAAGCACAATGACCGAAAGGGAAAGAAAGATAGGAAGGGGGAGAGGGGACTAGGGTTAACTACGGAGGAGGTGCACCTGGTACTTCCGGTAGAGGGTGAGGGTTCCTGCATCCACCGGTAGGGAACCTGGATCTCACTTCCTCCCCACCGCCACCCTTCCTCTCTCCCCTTGTCGCTCGCAAGCCTAGACACCTCCGCTTTCCGTGCAGATGCCGCATCGTATTGAGATGGGAAATGGGATTTGCATAAATGGGCTAATCAAACCCAATCGATCGAACCAAATTAGAACGATCGACCACGAGCCGGAGGTAAAATTATCCTATGTAATCGATAAATAGCTTTTCTCTAAGAGAAATTAATATTCGGTTCTATTTCAATGCGAAAGGAGAGTAGTAGATGCAGATGAAATGGGAGTTTTGACGAGTAAAAACAATTGGAGAGAGAGAGAGAGAGAGAGAGAGAGAGAGAGAATGCACTCAACATATAGTCAACGACAAGTGTTGGGTATAAGAGAGTTGTTTAGGCCGATCCATAGACGATGGATGGTCTTATAGTCAACGACAAGTGATGGCACTCAACATAGAGTCAACCACAAAGCCTGTTGGTGAATGCACGTGGTTTGCATTCCATTTGCCCCTCGGATATTTTCTTCTTCTTCTTCTTTAGGTAGTATATGCCTCTCCCCACTTGACTGTAGACCATTTGATACCAGAGCTTGCGCCGTAGAGAGGCAGATGAAGTGCTACCAACCATTGATTCTGCAAGTCAAGTGGATGACAACCCACTATTCTTGGCAGCTTTTGCCTCTCCCATGCCTAACTCCCCACAATACACTAGCCACCATCAGCCTCACTGACCTTTCTGTTTTGGAAATTTTGTATTAGATTGTATTGACAAGAGCCAGCTGCTACTCAATGATGGAGATAGCAAACCTGGAGCTTGGACTTTTTGCCTTTGGAGCCCAGACCCCACCAAGGAAGCACAATCTTGATTCTGGATCATTCCTCTCGAGTAGATCGACTGATTCGCTTGAAGAAAGGACTCGATGTGTTGATGTTTCTAATTGAAATTTGCTGACTTTTGGGAGAAAGAGGAAGACCTGGTTCCGCCTTTGAGGTCATCCTTTTGCCCCTTTGTCCCCTTGGGAGTCTGCCGCGATTTGAGTTCCGCTTGAAGCCTTTCGGTGCGCATTCGTCCCGTTCCGCCTCGGATTCCGGTGCTGGTGCTCGCTCTCGATTAAAGGTGGGGTTTTGGTGTTTGTGCTGTGGGTCGCTTTTACTGTTGGTTGTTGATTGGTCCCTCTTGAATTCAACATGCGCTAAAGTTTTCTCCTTTTCTCGGGGCTTCTCCGTCCAAAGTTTGGATTTTGGGACTCGATTTCTGTGTGACGTTTGGATTTTTTAGGCTCGAAGGGCTCTTCTGAGGTACAGAACAATCTGGTCCCGAGGGCTTGACGATGCTTTGTCATCTGGGTTGGATTTGCTCCGAAGATCTCGGAGTAGATCGCTATTACCACTCCAACTGCCAAGTTCTTATTTTTCCCAGTGTTTTGCAATCCTCAATTCTTATATCAGTTCTCTCACTGCAGTCTTGGTTCTTGTGCTTCGATTTCTTGAGCGAGAAGAGATATTAGCTTCATCCTCAATTTTTCTGTACTGTATTTTGCTAGTGTTTCTGTTCCCAAACATTCCAATCTTAGTTCTTGTTCCAGTTCTGATCGCAGTTCTTGATCTGACTTCTTCAGCTTAATTCTTCTGGTGTCCTTGCAGGCACTGCTTCAATCGATGGACTCCTACCAACTCTTCTCAGCGACCTCCGACTCCCCCACTGCCGCTGCTGAGCCCGGGAAGTCGAAATCGGCGGCCGTCGTCCAGGACTCCACCACTTTCGACGGCGAATTCGATCCCCAAGTGTTCATTGGGTTTCTCGAGGTCTTCATTTACCAGGCTCGCGACATTCACAACATCTGCATCTACCATAAGCAAGATGTTTATGCCAAGCTCTGTCTCACCAGCGACCCCGACGTCGCTGTCTCCACCCGGATCATCAACGGCGGGGGGCGGAATCCGGTCTTCAACGAGAATCTCCGGCTCAGTGTCCGAACGATCGAGTCATCGCTGAAATGTGAGATATGGATGCTTAGTAGGGTGAAGAACTACCTCGAGGACCAGCTGCTGGGTTTCGCGCTGGTGCACCTTTCGGATGTCCTCTTAGCTAAAGCCAAGTTGGTGCAGGAGTTCTCCCTCTCATCTACCGATCTCTTCCATTCTCCTGCGGGCTTCGTTCAGTTGTCGCTCTCTTACGTTGGTGCTTCCCCGGATGTTATGGCAATCACGTCAGTGCCAAAAACTGTGATTACTGAGGCTAATTTGCCGGATGCAGAAACTGACGACTCGATTCCCTGTGAGTATGAGAAGATTGAATTCCCCGACCTGAAGGTGGCTAATGAAAATCAACAGATGGTTTCTGAGTACTTCGGGCTACAGAGCACTGATATGGAGACACAAAGTTCAGAGAGCTTGGTGACTTCAGAGAGTGGCAACTGTGTCGACGATGATGCAGGGGTGCGCCTTGTGGAAAGCTTCTCATCCACCAAGAGACTTGGATCTCTTGATTCTGATAATGCACTGAAAAATGACACTACCATAAGCAGTGTTTCCATGGCTGAATATTCTCCTGTAACACTTCCAGTTGCATCTCAATCCATCTCTGATGTGTTGTCAGTCACAGCATCTCCAAGCAGAAAAGATAAGAGCTCAGAGGTCACAGATGGTGAAGCTGATTCATCTGCGCCATCAAAGGTTGAATTCATGAGACCAATCATCAGCATAAACATTGAGCCAGAGCAGACAGTGGTTCAGCAGGATATTGTTGATATGTACATGAAAAGCATGCAAGAGTTTACAGAGTCATTGGCTAAGATGAAGCTTCCCATGGATATGGAGACCAGCAGCAGCCCGAGTGTGGAGAATGGTAGTCCTGATAGTGAGAGGAAGGTGACAACACCAAAAGGAATTGGCTCCAAAGTTTTCTATGGAAGTAGGGCATTCTTCTGAAAGTATTCCTCTCGAGGTATACAAGTTCCTCTGCAATTGTCAATTAAATAATCAATTTGCTGTCAGATATGTGCACATTGTCTATGTGGTTTAGTCCTATCAGAAATATTAGATGGCATGGCCATTACAGACTCTGTTTACTATGCTTGTCATGCTCTGTTTGGTGGTGTTATGATTAATATATTATTGTTTCTGTTGATCCTTTTGTGGTTGTTATCTTCACCATGCTATTTACTTTGGAAATTGAATGAATATACAGAGATGCTATATTAATTAATGTCTTCTATATGATATCAAAGTAGCAAGGTGCTACTAATTAATTATCCATCATTGATGGAAATACTTCTCTATATGCCACTTGTATAGGTCACAGAAAATGCAAGTTATAAATTCCATGTCATAAATTTCAGTTCTTGGGACAAAATTGAGATCACTATGATTCTTCGGATGCTTAAT
This sequence comes from Musa acuminata AAA Group, assembly GCF_036884655.1. Taxonomy (NCBI): domain Eukaryota; kingdom Viridiplantae; phylum Streptophyta; class Magnoliopsida; order Zingiberales; family Musaceae; genus Musa; species Musa acuminata. The sequence continues at coordinate 37,327,332 of NC_088332.1, read as the reverse complement.
TTCTCTTAACTTGGTTATGGAACCAATTAGGTGGTAATTTTCTCTTAATTTTCCTCGTTTTGCATATGTTATAATCTGTAGATACATCTCATGATTAGTATGCGCTGTGTTGAGTTCTTTGAGTTAAGAGTTGTTTGTATCTGCTCTTTTACTTCTTTAACCTGGACATCCTTTTGTCAGTATCCAATTGTCTGATCACTATCAAACAGTTATGATTCTTGTTAGTCAATTTTGATTTTTGGATGTTCCTTTTACACCAAGAAAGCTAGGGTAAGTTGATGATGTCATCTTCAGCTTCTTTGTGCTCTGTATTACTATCCTGATATCGTAAAAATCCAAGTCAAAGTTGAGAAGAACAATATGATTTTCTATAACCATCACGAGTGCTACTTTATCCAAATTTCTATTTCACAATCTGATCTGTATAATAATTTACTAGAACTTTTATTGATCTAAGTGATTTTCCACAAACAAATAACAAGGACTGATCTGCGTTATGGTGCAAATGATTTTGGTTGCTTAAAAAAGTATCAACCAAATAATGTAAAATGACACAGATTCCATCGATCAGGAAAACAATATGTACTCCCTTAAGTCAGTTGATTATGGTAAATATTTTAATTGAGCTCTAATCATGTTGGAAATTTGTCACCAACACATCTCTAATACATGGAGAAAATCAAATTTTATCTTGTAATATGTTTTCTTGAAAGAAAATTTAGGATATATATATTTTTTTGTTTTTCGATGATGGCCCTGCTGACTCTTTTCCACAAAAGAAATAACAGGAATATAACATCATTAACAGCAGGTCTTATAGGACCTGTAACTAATGCAAGCCCTGCATGATATCATCTATCCTTGGAAGATCCTCGGATTCTTTTTCACAGATTCTGAGAACACCAAATTAAAAATGTTGTAACTCTCAGGCCCCAACCTATAGTTCCAAATTCTTGTATTTATTTAAGTTCCTTTCTTACTAAATCTGAATATATATGAGAATAACAACATTAAATTACTTGTTTCAGATCCTATTATATTTTCTTTCCCATTTATGCAGAAGCAGAAAACAATACTGTGATTCATGGCTCCATTTTATGCTTATTGTGAATTACTTTGCCATGGTCCCTTATCTTTTCCAAATAGTAAAGAACTTACTGGGATTCAAGTTCCACAATAGGTTATATCGCATGCTAGTCATGTACATATCATTGAATTAATTCACAAATGGTTCTGCCATCTTTGCTGTAACCACAAGTCTGAAAGATTGAAGATACATCAAAGCATCATTCTTTTTCTAGAAATCTAGATGACCAGTTGAAAGAATTTTATTCGTTAATTTATGTTAACTTACCTGGTTGTTTTGCAGAAACCGCTGAAGATCTCTTCGGGTGGCACAGTTATTGGATTTGCCTGTGTGTACTGCAGCTGCTGGCAACTGCTCCTCAAATTTCATGTTCTACTTATTTGATCAAATCAGAAACAGGAGTCTTATTTTTCTTGTTTTTGGGTTGGACCAGTTCTCTTTTTTCCTTGTCAAATACGAGGCTTCGTATCCGCGGTATAATTTTCTGATGCTTGTTTAAGAACTTCTAAGCATGAATTATACAACTCTTGTATCTCTTTACTAAGTACTAAGCTCTCAAACATCAGAATCTAATGTGCACTTGTTTCTCGAAATCTAACATGTCATGCAAATGTCGATATGGTTTGCGGAGGAGAAAAGAATTCAAAATGATCAGATATTGTATTTGCCATGTGGCAAATTCATGGATTCACATGTGGAAGATCGAAATAAGAAAGGAAACCTTTTTTCATTTATTATAAATTGGTAGTTAATATTGAACTTGTTTTCATTTGTCAATTTAATTCCATGATCTCCCTTCTCCTATCCTCCTGTAAAATAAAAATGCGTTATATGAACTTATTTTAATCATGTCTATAAACCCTTGTTTTAAAGGAGACATAAGAACAAGAAAACAAAAACAACTTTCTCTCCTTGCAAACTGTTCATATCATAAAAGTCATTGTTATCCTTAACAAGACACTGAGAAAAATGGTTGCATCTCGATCATCTGAAGAAAAAATGGCAACCATATTTGATCTAAACCTGCACAACAAGAACATCCTATTGTTATTCTCATAGCGTACTCAAGCAACATTATGAGTAGCTGCACGCAAAATACTTGTACAAGTGCTCATTATGCTAATGACTCTTGTTGAAAGACCATGCTTTAAGTTCGATAGTGAGAATAATGTGAGCTATAAATTCTTTGGTTTGATTTCTTGATTGCACGTATTATTCTTGAATGGTTTGATCATCAAGTTTGCAGAATCAATTTCTGAAATGTACAGGCAACAAAATATAGTGACTAAAAATTGCCATGTCCCATACAAGAAACCCAAGACAAGGAGAAAAGCCAAAAAGCCCAAAAAAATATGCACCATGAACATAGACATTATAATTTGGAGAGATTTCTTAAATAGAAAAGGATCTTTGAAAATTAAATATTGATTCCCATATAAATACCTTATGTATCACAAAGTTTTGACATAAGAGTGAAAGAAAAATACTTTTAGGTGCTCCTAAATTTTTTCTTTAATATATTTAGAGAGATTTTAAATGAGAAATTATACAAGAGACACTATTTTTTATAGAAGATGATGATCATGATAAGATTTACATAACTGACTTTAGAAAATCTCTCCTAACGGATAGATCATACAAGAAAAAATATTTTCCTCTAAATCTATATAAATACTACTCACTTCTATCAAATTTTAATTTATCAGTTTTGACCTTAAGATAAGTCAAGAGGAATTTCTTATCTTTTATTATTCTCAAACAATGAGAAATTTGAGTTTATCTCCATAATTATAAACAAAGGGTATGGAACTGCATATATCTATCTTATGTTCATTATTTCTAAATATTTGCTTTATTTTTTATTCTCTGTACTATTCCTTTGACATCAGTCTATTTTCTCCATACTCATCATGGTGCTGGCACTCATGGAAGTTTAATACATTTTTCAATGAAATCAAGTTTATTTTTCATTATCCCTTCTTAAAATTAATTTTTTATAAAAAAATTATAAAAATACTATATTCTGATTGACCCTCATTTTCTTTAAAAATAATATAATCTTCTATCTCTCTTATTTTACATTCATCTCTTATTTCTTTACCACTATAGCCACAATGTGGAAAATAAAGATGCCAATGGTGGAATGTCCATATGAAATTTCACAATGTGGAGTCGTAAACATCCTTATACAATATCAGAAGAAATCCAATCCAATCCAATGGAGATGTTTGGTGAGAGGACATCAATATGATAATGATATCTCATTCATCCTTTTTTTTTGGTTTCCCCCTACAGCTATTGTCACAACTAAAGGCTTTTATCCAATGATATGTGGTGCAACTTGTTTGGTCTATGCAATTGAGAAACAAATACATATAGGTTATAGAGAAGGCAGGAATGAGTGAATGGGTCTCAAGAATTAAAATTTGTGATATAAAAAAGAAAAAACCGAAGAGAAGATGAATTATAAAATAGATATAAGCTGTGGAGAATTTGTATGTATTATATACATTTAACATTATTTTTTTAATAAAAACTCATAATTTTTGTTATACTATTATTTCCATACTATTAAGTACAAGGAAGCTTCAAATGTTGTTTCTTATTCCTCTTATATAAGGTTCTAAAAGGTTATCGTTTTAAAGTCTTCTTATACCTTGTTTATCTTAATTGTACTTGTTAAGATTCAACAGAAATTATGTAATGGGGACTCAGAAATATGCCATAATCATTAGTTCTAAGCATCCTTGTTTAGAACATTATTCATAAAATGTGCAAAACATCCTTGTTTACTCTCAAGAAGGCAAGCCAAACGATCATTAGTTCTAAACATGTCTACTTATTCAAGCTTAACAAGAAATAATAAAGCTAAAAGTCTCTCCATGCAAATTATTCATGAAAGGTGAAAAGCACCCTTGTTTATTCTCAAGAAGGAATGCACTGAGAGGCATTGCCGAGATCCGAGAAATGTTTTGATCCTCCTATAGCGAAATGGAATGGTCACCTTATTTGTGATCCACCTGCATTACAATTTAATAATATTAATTGTCATAATCTCCATAGCATACTCGAGCCATATTGTAAGAAACTTCAATAATAATAATAATAATAATAAGACTTTGATTTCGGTATATCACCTCATGGGACCTAAGAATCCTTCGGCTTGATTTCATACTCACAAATCTTGTGCTTGATACATTTGATCATCATATTGGCAGAATCAATCCCTGAGCAGTTGTTCAATCATCAAACTGTTGATGTTGGAATCTACGATATGTATTAGATGAAAGAACCAAAACAAACCTGCAAGATATGCACCATGGACATAGCCATTGTAGTGCTCGCTTGTGTGTTCACCAGTGAAATAAACCTTTCCAATTGGTGCCTTCACAACATATTTTTTCGCATTACTCATTGCAATCACTGATATCTACTTATGAGAATGATATGTGACAAGTAAGTAAATTTACCCTGATCTGATCATACTCATAACGGTTGACACCAAGTGGCCAATTGGAGAAGGCGCCCTTGAAGAACCTATCAGACCACCACCTGGGAACAAGTATATCTGTGGCCTCGGGAATATGTTTCCCGAACATGTTCCTCAAGACCTCCATAGCTTCTGCCTTGGTTTGGGAGTCTGGCTGCTGCTCTATCCTCCTTGATTCCTCATCTGTTACCGTGACCAGTAGAACATTGGCTCCTGGGTATTGCTTCTCGAATTGCTGCAGCATGCAAACATGATTCATGCATGGTGTGGCTAATATATATCTACACTAGCTTCGCTAGATATTGCTTCTCGAATTGCTGCTGCATGGAAGCATGATTCATGCATGGTGAGGCTAATATATATCTACACTAGCTTCACTAGATTGTGTTCATTATTCTCAGGAAAAAGTAGCTTATCCTTTGTTCTTATCTATGTTTCTAAATGTAAAAGAAGTATAAGATCATTAGTACCTGCCACACTGGATAATATCCTCTTCTTTCATTAGCATAGAGAAAGAATTCTGTCCCATTTCCCTCAGGCCAAAACTTGTAAGGAAATTTGAGAAAGATCTTGGTGTATACCGCCATATCGAACTGGTACATTGCAAGGATCTTCCATTGCTATATTTCAGAAGATGATGTTGAAGGTCATATTATCCCAAAACAAACAATGATAACTAAAACATTTAGCTTCTATAAACTCCAAGAAAGGAAAATTACAAACATATTATTATGTACAGTATCGAAAAAAACTTACAGGCAAGTCTGGCTCAAACTTGATGAGTTTGGTTTGAAGAACACCAATGCTAACTGAAACAATTACATAATCTGCTTTGTAAACTGATCCATCCTCTGTGACAACAACTACACCACTTTGAAAATGTCGTATACGTCTCACTACCTGTAATTGTTAAGCAAATAGAATTTTGTAAGACATAAATATTTTATAATAATAAAATCTAACTTCTATTGTGAAAATTTTGAAAAAGAAATCCTAATTTACTTCTTTTTTTTTGCTTAGTGTCTCTTGTTTCTTACTTTCCGAGGATATTTTTTACCATATATAACAAAAATAATTTTTTTAATTATCTCTTCCTTCCAATAGAATTGCTTGAAGTCGTGATTCAAGACCAGTTCAAAATAATACTATACCTTATAATTTAATAAAATATATATTACAAAATAGATAGTTTTATTAAAATTTAAAATAATTATATAAAATAATATAAGAATACATATGAAAAAAATGGTAAATGCATATAGTCAATCAAATAAAATGAGGAACCATATGAGTAACTACAATAAAAAAATAATACTAACTGTATATTTAAAACAATTTTAGTCAATATTCTAAATGTTAATAAAAAAATATAAAATTGTAATATTATCTAATTATCATATACACCATAATAAAGATTTGCATCTTATAATATCAATTAAATTTTTAGTTGGGCTTTCACTTTTAGTAATTTAACATGATTTTAATTAAAATATATCAAAATTAATAAAGATATGATAACAATCAAATTATTTGTAATGTTTCTAAAATATTAACCTAAGAAATCTTTATAAACAGCTAAAGTTATGTTGTTCTTAACATAATGTTATGTTATTTTGTCATAATTTTTTAAAAAATACAACTCTATTTTAAAATATATAGTGTCGCGAGTATTCTTAAACTCCAAATATCAACCACTCTTATATATAACTTTTCTAAATGTCCTGCAGGCTACTTCTTTGTCAGCTTATTCTCCTAGTTTCCTGCTGCATATTCTCTTGGTTTTATGATATCAATGTTTAATATATGACTAGATAGGTAAATAAACGATATATATATATACAGAACAAATAAGATAGTAGCATATGATAAACAATTTGAAAAAGGAGAAGCTGCTGATGCTCCTTTGACTTGAATAGATGATTGATATGGTGATGGATTCGTAAACTGTAGATGGGAACATCGTCATGCTTCAACCTAATCATAGTGCATCAGCGTGGCGACCAAGAGAGATGTCAAACAATGCATATAAAACACTTGTGATAAGATAAGAAAAGACTGGTTCTATGGAAGTACGCACTCTCCATGGAAGAATGTAGAGATAATAGATTTGATCTGAAAAGTCGACAATGGTCAGGGAAACCTTTACTTATGGGACCAGAATTTTATGAGTTCACCGCAGGATTCTAGTCTATTGCATGGTAGCCATGACAATAAAATAAGTACAAGATAAGTCCATGACAGTGGAAGAGTGAAGGCGCTTCCACGCTGTTCCAACAAGATAAAGGACAAGATAAGTACAAGTTAATGGTAGCCATGACGTTCCAACAACAGTTGCATTTAAATACGCAAGTAGAAGAAGTGAAGCCTCAAACGGAACCTAAAACCCGTAGCCGAGGTGTTAATATACCATTAAGTTGCAGATCGCAAAGCTATTTGACAATAAGATAATAATGAATCATAAATATGACAGCTGTGTTGGTAGAAAGATAAGTCTAAGAAACATGGAATAGTCATTATATTCTAAAAACTGATGCATTAAATGAGAATTCCCTTCAAAAAATTTAGTTCACTAGTAATGTTTAATACAGTGATAGATTATTTTCCTAATCCTTCAATGAACCTGCAGAGAGGCACCAATGGGTATTGATAACATTTCAGTACTTTTATATACTATTACAGTCTTATTTTTTCCCCACTCTTACACTATTAAGATTCCTCCTCTACATTTTAAATGTTATTTCCACAATGAGTTGCAGCATAAACATATCTTATTTAAGATAATATAGATCAATATATACTATAAAATATAATATAATCTAGTTTATTTATCATCTAGAATGATCTTCTAAGGTCATATATATATATATATATATATATATATATATATATATATATAGAGTGTGTGATTATAGATCTGTCAAGAAACGAGTACTGTGGAGTATTTACCTTTCCAAGGAGGAGACGAGGATCTACAATGGTGCCGTTCTTGGCCGTCCTTAGGAACTGGCCGGCCAAGTCGTACACCAGACTCTCGTAGCCTCGTTGGTCCGCCACAAAGTAGACGTCCTCCCCAAAGTTGGCGAACGTGGGCAAGGGAACAGTATTCTGGAGACTCGTCACCCTCGGTGGCTCCGCGAACTCGTAGTCGTAGGTGTAGTAATCCACCACCATTTCCAACGCGGTGGAAGGAACACTGCACGCATGCAAAACCACACAGTCATGCGTGCGGTTTAAACGACAGAACGGCATGCATGTGTTGGCAGAGCGATAGATTTACTGGTTCTTCAGGCGTTGAGACGTCAAAATGGAGACGTCCTCGCGGCCGCTGGGAGGTAAGGATGCGGAGAGCTTCTCTCCAAAGCTATTGACCTTGGCGGCCTCCTCGATGACCTCGTCAACTTCGGAGCTCTGGTAAAGCCCACCACTGAGTACATAGAAATTAAGCAGATGGCACGATGTTAGGGAAATGGTGAACAGAAGAATTAAGAGCATGAAATATATGGCTAGATTTGGTTACATCTCATTGTAGGTGTTGGAGGAGAGGTTGCTGTAGTCTGAGAAGAAGTTCCTCAGGTGGAGCTTATTGGCCATCTTCCAAATGGGGTTCAACTCAGGGCCGTTCACTCCTTCCACCCAGTTGGCTCCCATCTCCACGTTCATCCCTGCGAAGTTGACTTTGCGCATGCGGCCACCGATGCGGTCCGTGGCCTCCAGGATCAGTATGTCCTTTATGCCGGCGTCCGACAGCGTCTTCGCGGCAGAGATCCCTGCGTAAACCGGCATCAAGTTCATTAGATGCTTGAAGTACATGCATCGACTGCACCAAATGCTATGATGCGAACGCTGATTAATATTTTACCAGACATGCCGGCTCCGACGACGATGACTTTTGGGCCGGCCGCCGCGACAGCTCCGGCGAATACATTGGAAACGAGCAGCAGAGCCACGATAGCATCAAGGGCTCCCATCTCTGTCGCTCTCTGTGCGACCTCTCCCTGGCTTTAGTTGTACAAGATAAGGATGCGGATTGTGCAGCAGATAATTGGACTTATATGGAGGGAGATGCTCATCATGTGACAGCTCTGGCTACGTATTCTTTACTGTGACATGGTGCCTTCCATAATTAGATCAGGAGATGTTGCTGCTACCAGCTTAAAGACACTCCCACTCCGTTCACTCGAAGTCAGATCTCGATGTCTGCAGCACTTGTTTTCACCTTTCATTTTTCCCTTTTCCCAAGTGAAAAACTTGTATTGCTTCAAAGTGCATGCGAATACAAAGTTGTCATCCATGTCACGAGTTAGAAGATAGTTTCATATCTTCCTTCCTAAGGCATCTCATGAGAACTCTATTTAACTAGGTCATTGTTGAGCTTATTTTCTAAGAATAACATGGTCATCATCCCCCATTCATTACTGTATTGCAGCCTTTCCTTGGTTTCAGCTGAATCAGAATCTCGGGAAGATGTTCATACCGTGAGATGATAGGTCAAGCAACATTTTTCTTTGTTTAATATATTTAAATAAACGTGCACATCACATGGTTTGTTTATAGATTATTCTTTATTCAATATATTTAAAGTACATGCATATCACATGGTTGGTTTACAGGTTACGTTATAAGAGACTTGAGGATACTTCCAAGGCAAATACATTTCATATCATATACAATATTACATCCATCCTTTATTTATCTAAACGACCTCGATGTTATTTAGATGTCTATCATATTCTAATAAATATAATTAATTAATCAAGTACATTTTACCATAAAAATCTTTACTATTGGACCCCTATTTATTTTTACCTTGCGCGTATTTTTTTCGCTTAGATGAAAGCACACTTAGACTTTTGGACTTAGTCAGAATACATGAATCGATTGCGGTTCGATCTAATTTAATAAAATCTTATTTAATCAAGTCACTCATGAAATTAAACTAAGTTACACTCAATCATCAAACCTATTGAAATAACTGCAATTTCGATAATTAACTATCATAAAATTCTCAAAACATTGATATCTTTGAATATGTCATAGTAATTCTTTGGAAGTTTGGATTGATTTAATAGAAGTTGACTAAGTTACACTCGAAATTAAATTAAGTTATACTCAATTACGATTTTAAAAATCTCATATTTTAATAATTAATTATCATAAAATTCTTAAAATCGTAAACACAATAATAAAACCTATTCAAAAAAACATCAATTTTTTGGTTAATTTATTATTATAAAATCTTATAAAAATAGAAAAGTGATAATAATGGCCTTAGAATCACGGCTAAATTGTTTGGTAGAAGTTTAATTTAGTTTAGTGAAAATCGATCAAGTTACATTTGATATTGAACTAAATTACACTCGATCACAAAACCTATTAAAAAAATCTTTAGTTCAAGTAAAGAAGAGGATACTATCTCCTTACATTTCAAGCATATCCTAATGATGCTATAATGTGTTAGCTACTATAATGATTCTATCAACACACATCTCCTTACATTTAGAAAAATAGACCAACAAAGGGTTAGCTCCACTTTTGCTATGAATTAAACTTAAAACTATCTAATTTAACTCAAAAATAAAGATGCTAATGAAAGATCATATTATTTAATGATCGAATATCCTAAGGAGTAATAAAACTATCAAGTTTGGATCATAGAGTCATGAGATACCATAATTAAAAACCATACCTCTTGGAGTGCTGATCTATAATAATTCATAGAAATTTTTTTTGAAAAAATCTGTTCTAAAATAGACTAACCTAAAATTCATCTAAATTCTACTATTAATTTTTCAACAGTAAACTCTATAATCAAATGAATTAGTTAGTATCAATCAAATTATTAGACAATTCTGTGAAGCAATCTTATATCATTATTCTAGCTGATCAAACGATATTAAATTATCATAAAATTTTATAAAAAACTAGGAGATATATAAAACTAAATATATTCTAAATTTTAGTTTAGAATAGAATCATTTAGAGGCTAAACTATCATCCCTATTTAACTACTATCATTTATCCTATTATATGAAAAATGGGTTAAAACTTTATGAACTTCTATACCTCATATCTTGATGCACATAAGCCATATTCACTCAATTCCATACTTGTAAAACCCTTCAAGAATCCTTTTAAGAGATATGAAAAGATCATGATCCAGTCTTATCCCTAAAAGGATCAATTTAGCTTGAACAAAACCCCTCACAAGAAATAAAAGATTCTACATGCTAAAGAGTGATAGATCTATAACTTAAATCACAAAACTTAGATTTAAGTTGTTCTAGAAGCCATAGAATTCAAACTTAACTATACAAAACATATAAACAAATTAGATCTTAATTTGAACCCTAGATCAACCACAATCAATAAAAAAAATAGCTTACAAATTATAAAATTAAAATCTTAGGTATAGCAAGGGAAGAATTAAGTTTTCTTAACTCAATCCACGTTAAAACCAAAGTTCTTAAGCTTGAATGAAGAAAAGACTCAGATTTGAGAGAGAATAAGTGAAGAATTAAAGAAAGAGGTCGAGATAGTGAGGTGGATGATGCCAAAATAAGGTCTGTTGTTTAGAGCTGTTTAAGATGTATCCTAATGGTTATGGGTTCAATCTCATAAGCATCCTTTAATGTTTTCTTTTATTTTTTTTCTTTTCTTCTTCTTTTGGTATAGTTGTAGGATTAACATAGCTTAATATGAGTTTAATTTAAATTGATATAAATAAAGGGTTTTCACTCTTAAATTATATTTTTATCTCACTTTTTGATATCAACATTTTTCCGGCAGCACTCCTCTTTAATTTCTCATTTTACTTATGCATATGTAATTAAAGTTGTCATCCCTTAGATGTTTAAATCTCAAAGTCACTTATTTTAATTATGGTTAAACTAATTCAAACCTTAACATTCACTTAAGTCATATGACAATTCAACCGTCACTTCTAATCATTATATGCATGATTATTACTATAATTTAACCTCAAGTTTATTAGTATACTTATACTTATTGTACCAAAGGATAATGCATTTTTGCTATAAAATATGCTTACGATAGACATTGATGTTTATAGAAACTCAACCAATATTTTGTAGAATACAGTGAATAATATTTTTGGAAAGTATATACTTCAACTTTAAAAGCTAAAAATATAAACATATTATTTATCATATTTATGAAGTATATATATCATAAATCATATCACTAAATAAGGATTATATATATATATATATTATTTGTGTTTTTATTGACTTGCTAATTGTGATTTAATATATATAAGACTCGGACACTGTATGCTAAGAATAATAAGCACTATCTAGTAAAGCTTGCGTAGATATATGTTAGCCTCACCATGCATGAATCATGGTTGCATGCAGCATTGTTCTTCTAGTCAGAATAACAGATGAGGAATCAAAGGAGGATAGAGCAACTGTGAGACTCCCCAACAAAGGTAGAAGCTACGGAGGTCTTGAGGAACATGTTCAGCAAACAAAGATAGTTGGTAATTTGATAGGTTTCTCAAAGGAGGCTTCTCCCATTAGCCACTTGGTGTCGACTGATAGAGTATGATCAGATTAGAATAATCTATATATCATATATCATTCTTATAAGTAAATATCGATAATTACAGTGTGTAAGGTTAACAAATACGTTGTGAAGGCACAAATTGGAAGATTCACAAGTGAGAGCACACAAGCAAGCATTATAATGGTTGCATCCATCGTGCATATCTTGTAGGTGAGTTTTGTTTCTTTCTCCTGCTACACTTATCTTGATTTCTTACCTAAAAAATAGTTTAGATTTAAAGATCAATAGTTTGATGATTGAACAACTTCTCAGGGATCTTAGTGTATCAAGTACGAGACCTACGAATACGAAATCAAACCTAAGGATTCACTACAATAAAATATATTTCTACCTACGGTTCTTACCTGTGTATATCGCTGTTGATTGTGACTATAGAAAGATATATTCCTGTCGTTGAGAATCATGGAAATAAGTGACATCACGTAAAGATATAATTTATGAATTTTATAATTGTAAGTAAATATCCACAAGTTATTGTGGTAACTCAGTTGCAGTAAGATGTTTTTTTCCCTATAAATGACAATCACAATATATATTTATATATTATTGTAATTACTCAATTATAATAATAGATAGTCTTATCGTGTGAAATCCACAATAATGGTTCACTTATTAGTGTGATTGTTTAACTATAGTAATTAATACATACTCTTACCGTATGAAACATAATCATAGTAACAATCTACATATTACTACTCTTATTCAACCAGATTAATAGATACTTGCTGTCGCAGTATGAAAGATAATAGTATCTATCCACACATTAATTGATACTACTATGAAAGATAACATAGGAATTATCCATACTTCTTTCACGATAACAGCACCCAAATGACTACTTTTGAATTCTTTGACATAAGAAGATGAAATTCTTCCATCAACTATATTAATTTATATAAAAAACATAGTACTTACATTCAACTATATCTAATTTCATACACAAATTCAAATAAGATATCATTTATTGGTAAATTTTGAGTAACACAATAAAAAAATAAAATAAAAATAAAAACAGGGTTTCTAGAGCTCCTCTTAGAGTCTAGCACCTGCATGGAGTGAATAATAACAATTAGATAACTCTTTTATAATATAATATAATATAAATAAAAATAATATATTATATAATAAAATTTAAAATTTTACTTCGAGAAGCTCTTTTATTGAGAAGTATTTATAATTAAACTTGCATTTCTTCCATTATCTCGAGTATTTTCTTCGAGATTCAACAACAACACTGAGCTTGTGGTTTTCAAAAATATATCATAAATCACATAAATTGATATTTTCAGTAAACATTTTATATGATTTAAACCTAATTGACAACATTAAATAGTAAAGGAAAGCATGAAATATAGTCATATATATCCTAATCCCATGACACCATAGTAAAATTTCATGATACAACAAATACAAGATAAAAACAAAAGCAAGTACAACACCGTATGAAGCACCTTACCCATTCAAGACATTATGCCTTTAAATTCTTCATTTTCTGCCTTTAAGAATATGTTCAGCACATACTCTTAGCTTACCTAAGGCAATATATATATATACTGGCAATCATAATTCATTCTCATGATCAAATAAAAAATGGGAAGGCCAATGACAAATTCGATCTTTCCAATGACTTAATTAGCCTGTCTATGAGTTACGTTGTTGAAATAATATGGAAATTATAACACCTAGTAGTATTATTTACCTATAATGCTGTGGGTGGATTACAAATAAGGCGAACGAACTTTGTAAAGGGCGGATCAAAATATTTTTAGCATCTTGCCAATGCATCTATCTCATTTTTTTATATTTTATATTAAAACAAAAAATTTATTTCTCAAGTTTATCTTTTAAATATTTTTAATGCTATAGCCAATTTGAATTTATTTGAGCCCATTTAAATTTTATCAAACCAAACTTTGAGCCAAATCAAGAAAAAGATAAGAAGGCGAATCTTTCCTCCTTTCAGGGTAAAATCGAAAGCAAAAAAGAAAAAAAAAATACAATCAAAAGGTTGAAAAAAAATCACTATATCCAAAAAATAAAAAAATGAGGCGTTCTTTGTCAGTGGTTTTTTTCTATGAGAATTCACCTATTATATTCATGATTATTTATGATAACATTGTTATTTATGTGTTGTCACAGAACATTCATTGTTAATCTTTTGTGTCTTTTCAACGTGACCTTCGTCTATATTGAATCTTATCCTCCCTCTATTCTTCTGCACATTCTTTCATGCTTACCAAAAAATGTTTTTTTTTATCATATTACAAGTGTTTTTTATTCATAGGTGAGAGGATAAATATTCGTATCCAACGAGATGGAATATTGTATTTATTTCATTGCCATGGTTACCGTGCATTATTATCTTATTGGCACACTGCAGATCCAGAAGATTGGATTAGAATTTTGCGATGAAATAGAAAGAAAAAACGTTTGTCAGACTATTGTTGATCTTTTGTGTCTCTTCAACGTGACCTTCCAGATTAAATCAATCTATCTATTCCACCCTCTATTCTTTCATGCTTACCTCATTATAATAATGCTTTTTATTCACAAGAGATAGGATAAATATTTATATCCAATTAAATCTCGACATGGAATATTATATTTATTTATTTCATTGCCATGGTTACGATGTATTATTTATTACCTTATTGACAAACTGCAACTCCAGATTGGATTAGAATTTTGTGGTGAGGTAGAAAAAAAGATCATGATCCAATAGATAAAATGTTTGTCAGACCATTGTTAATCTTTTGTGCCTCTTCAACGTGACCTTTCAGATTAAATCTATTCCTCCCTTTATTCTTCGGGACCATAAAATCTTTCTTGTTTATCTTATTCAAAGTGTTCTTTATTCACAGTTGAGAGGAGAAATATTTGTATCCAATAAAATCTCGACACCAAATATTATATTCATTTCATTCTCATGGTTACTGTGAATTATTATCTTATTGGCAAACCACATCTGCAGATTCGATTATAATTTTGTGGTGAAATAGAAAAAAAATTATGATCCATTAGATAAATTGTTTGTTAGACAATTGTTGATCTTTTGTATCATTTAACGTGACCTTCCAGATTAAATAAATCTTTTGATACATTCTTTCGTACTTACCACAATATCTTTCTTGGTTTTAACGATCAACCATCATGTCAACAAAAATTAAATAAAAAATATCTAAAAATTATTTTTTATTAAAACAAATTTTCCCTGGCGACAGTCTATAAAAGGATAATTTGAGTATAATTATCAAGATTTGACTCTTTTCACTTGTGCCTTTGTATGATCTCATTAGAAGTCTAACCTAATCTGATATTGATTTGAGTATGGATTGACATCATATCACATCTAAAAGTATATAATCAATATCTCCATAATACAAATTAGATTAAAACTAAATTAGACTAGTCAATCCCTCCTAATCTATCATTGACATCATCCTTCAACAGATTCACTAATCTAAAGGTATCAGGTAAATGCACTTTGATTAGGTTGGAAGATGTTGAAGTTACCATCACTAATAAACAGATTCACTAATAAATAGTCTTTGGCTTTATTTTTTTAAAAATAAAATAACATTAACATTAGATCATATAACGTATCACTTTTGTGAAGAATATATATATTAACCCATTCCGACTTCTTTGACTTTTTTTATTTAATTCAACCCGATAGACAACGTTGAGTTTTTCATCCTTGCGGGAATGAAGGGATACAAGTATTAAAATTACAAGATAAGATCATACCTCATGTGTCCAATAACTCTCCTTCTCATGTGAGAGAGAGTCTTGTCACACTTCACACAATTGTTGTTCCTCCATGAGTAAACCATGCTTACACCAAGAATTATAGGGTCCATGTTGTTAAATAAAAAACAAAGAATTAAACGCTCGATGCTAAACCTTGTAACCTAACTCCATACGAATCAAGCGTTGCAAATGTGCTTTTCACGGACTAAACATAACTCCAGCTTCTTGCATGCATCACATTACCTTCTTCAGATAAAGTCAAGGGAGAGGTTCCAACAAGAGTGAGAAATGGCCAAGGTTGGTGTCGATGGGTATTTTATACGAAAAAAAATCTCTATTATTATTATTTTACCTAATAACATCCCCATATTAGTTTTTATTCAAGGGCATCATTTTAAATAATAAAAAAATTATGAACCAAACCAATTAAACTAATGGTATATGAACTATTCAAAATTGAATTGATTTTTAATCAATTTCCATTAAAATCACCCCACCATTAACCTTTCTGTAACTACAGCAAAGGGTGGACAGCGATCTCTCGTCGGCTTTCCTTCCTCATCATTGGCATCTCTTCTGTTTTTCTATCTGCTGTGATGACATCTCTCAATAATAATATCTCTTCCGTAATAATGTTTCCTGGAACCCATCATCTAGCTTAAGTCACCCTCGTCGAAGCAAGGACTCAAAGCAATCATTCTTGACAAAGTTTCATCCTTGTTGACGTCTCCTCGGTATACTTTCTCCGTGAAGCCCGATGGAACCTCCTCGGCCTTAAGAGTTCTCGTTTAACCTAAGGTCAATTTCAACTGAATTAACTTAAACTTCTATAAAACTATTTTATCATGATGCTAAGATGATGATATTTTTTATCTTTTGATGATATGATCGAGTGTAACTTAGTTTAATTTTGTTTATAACTAAAACAACTATAACAAAATCAATCCAAACATCCATTAAACTATATGGCTATGATGCTAATATGATTATTTTTTTTATTTTTAAAATATTTTATGTAATTTAATTATCAAATTTTAGATTTTTTTATAGATACTATGATCAACTATAATTTTGTTTAATTACAAGTGTAATTGGATCAACTTTAATTAAAGTAACTCAAACTTCCATGAAACTATTTGGCCATGATACCAATATGATTAGTACTATTTTCTTACTTTTAAAATTTTAATAAAATTTAATTTTGGAATAATTTTTTTTTTGAATAGGTATTATGATCGAGTGTAACATAATTCAATTTCAGTATAACTAACTTTTATACTGAATTCTAAAATACTAAACCAATCCAAACTTTTATAAAAATACTAGAACATAATTATAAAATGATTAGTATAACTTTTATTTTTTTTAATAATTTACGATGATTAATTATCAAATTTTAATATATTTTTAATAATTAAATATAATTTAGTTTAATTTCAAGCATAACTATTATTATTTTTTATTTTTAAAAATTTATAATAATTATTTATCAATACTAAAACTACTATAACATTTACAAGAGAAGAAAATGAAACATATTATTTTCTAAAATAACAAAAAACACTTTTACTCGATGTGCATTGCTGAATCGTAAGCCAATCCATCCTGATGATGGTTACACCACTTTTCTCTTATATTTCTCACTACCAGTAATTATTAACCAAGTAGAATTTAGTAAAACATAAATATTTTGTAATAAAAAGATCTAATTTCTAATGAAAAATTTTTGTGACAAAACATTCTATTTTTCCTTTTTTATTTGCAGAGTGCCTCCTATTTCTTTTCTTTCCACTTAGGGTTTTTTCCACATACGATGAAACTCCTTAAAAAATAGACGACACTTTTTCCTCTTTTTCAATTTTCTATTCCTTGTAATAGAATCGGTTTAAGTCATGATTTTAGACCATTCAAAACAATAAAAATCATTTTAAATATACATAAAGTATTAAAATCGAAATAATTCTTTAAAATAATTTTAAAAAATATATAATTGGAAATATTTAGTATGAAAATAAAATATGAAAATAATACTAATTACACATATCTGTAAAATAAAAATAAAAAATAATTTAATAAATTAAAGATAAATAACAAAAAATAATATAATTATAGTGATATGTCAAATAACAAAACAATTTTGATCAATATTTTATATGATAATAAAATATAAAAATTATATTATTATGCACCTTAATAAAGATTTTCATCTTAGAATATCAATTTAGTTCATATCTAGGCTCTCACTTTCTCTACTTTACCATAATTTTAATTAAGGTATCAAAATCAATAAAAATATAATAAAAGGTTAAATATATAACCTAAGAAATATTTATAAAACTATACGATTCTATTTAAAATATAGTGTAAATAGTATTCTTAAACTCCAAATCTCAACCACCCTTATAGATTAAAAGAAAACCACTCTTATGGATTGGGGGAACAGCATCATGCTTTAAACAAATGATAGTGCATTGGTGTGGCGGTCAAGGGCGAGTTTTCCTATTGGAGAAAAACCCATTTTCAATAAGATAAGAAAAGACTGGGCTCTTCTATCGAAGAATGCACTCTCCTTGAAAGGATGGAGAGATAGTTGATTTGATCTGAAAGGTCACCACGAAGAGACGCAAAAGGTCACCATTGGTCTAAGATATATATTTTTTATTGGACAAGAATTTCTTGATTTCACCGTACCATTCTAATCTGCAATAAAATATTAATGCATGGTAATGATGACCGTGGAAGAGTAATGGTGTTCCGACAACGCGTGCATTTAAAGACGAGGGTGTGTGATGAATGATATTTGCAAAGAGACAAGTGACAGCTCAAGCTTTGGAAGACGACAATTGCCAATGGCCAATTATGCGCTGCATGCAGTAATGCTACTAGTCAAGACGATAATAATGAATCGTAGACATGACAGCTAAGTTGGTAGAAAGATAAGTCTTAAGAAAGATAGAAGAGTCACCACCAGGTACATTTAAATACTCAGATCCCTTTGCAAATAGAATTCCACGAGTAAGGTATACATAAAGTGAAGTGAGCGTCCACTGCAGGTGAGGCGAATATAATGGAATTTTTTGGAAAATTTATATATATCTGTGTGTCAAATTGCTAATGCTTATATTAAATTCCTTAAAAAATACTTTCTATTCAATCTTTCTATTCTTCAAAATATTTAAAATCTTATTAATATAGTTAAATAAAATTTTGATTGTCCTATACATTAGGGACTAAAATCAAACATGGGTCTAACTTTCGAACTCATGATAAGCCTAGTGTTGGAAAGCAAGGGATTTGGGAGAGTCATCCTTAAAAAAAAAAAAAGGTATAATGCTTCTATAATTTCTAAACAATTAGAGATTTTGAGGATTAAAGAGTAGGAACAGAATATTTTGTTTTTCATAGAGGTTCAAGAATGCACCATGAGGGGTTCATTTATAATGAATTGAGGTGATCATTGAATTGGTGTAAGAGTTAATATGAGGGGCAATTATGTGAAACAGTCGATCATTATTGACTTACGAAATCATGTGATAAATCATCAGAAATATAGAATATATGGGTAATGTTCATGATGACATCAAGGACAACCACCTATCATGTAAGGTTGAGCGAACCTTCGTGCTGGCAACGAGTTGTTGTATAATGGTCATTCGATCAATGTATGACCTTCGAGCTTAGAGTGCTTAACTTGATAATCATGTTGGGGTTCTTTTAACATATCAAATATGGATCAAATAATTATTTTATAGAATCAAAACCGAATAGATCCAAAATAAGAGATTAAGAATGTTTCCATAAAACTTATCAAATCCATTATAATATGCATGAAATCCTACAATAATTAAGAAACAGATTAATACGGAAGTGTACCTGATGAATCCATTAGAGTATTTTCTGAATTGATTGGTGATTTAGTCTTCCAATTGCAGAGTAGCTTTTGAACTTTAGATTTCTCCTTGACGGGTGAAGAGAAACTTCATTCGATACTGCAACCGGGGATCATAACCTTATTTATAGTCATAACTGATGAATCTACAATTATGATTGTATTCATAATTGATGAATCTACAATTATGCCTCAAGAGTTTCATATTCCTAACTTATCTCGTCATTAAGTTAGGAACATGATGGTATCCACACAATTAATTTTCATAACAATTATGTCCCTTAGCCAAATAACTTTACTTTAATTGGATCACTTTAATTTTGGCTAATCAAAATAATGGCTTAACGCATTTAATTATACATGTGTGACCCTTAAAATTCCAACAATCTCCCACTGAGTCACATATGTATCATTATAAATGTGCTATACTTTATGAGCTCAAAACTGTTGCCATTATTAAACAAGACATACAAAACAATCTCGTCCATTGGCCATATTAATATAGGACCAAAGCGGTCTTCGCTATATCAATCATAGCTAAACCCATCAATGATCACTAATATTAACATAACCAAATGACATAGATCAATTATGAAATGTGTAGCATGAAAATTACATGAATGTGATCTGTACATGTCAATTTTCAACTGGTCCATCTTTATCTATATGAGATCATTAATAACTTTAATAGCCATAATGTACAAAGTATAATAAACTGAAGCTTTATTTCTGATCAGAAAATGTCTGTACAAATACAGAATCTGGCATAGAACATACAACAAACATATGACAGGCTCCCACTAAACTGAAGTTTCCTCAAATTCTGATATACCCATATGAGCAGTATGCTCATGAAAAAACCTTGAGTGGTACATCTTTTGTGAGAGGATCTGCCAACATAAAGTTTGTTCCTAAGTGTTCTATAGAAATTTATTTACTTTGTACCTTTTCTTTCACAACTAGGAACTTGATGTCAATGTGCTTTGACTTAGTCGAGCTCCTATTGTTATTAGAGTATAAAACAACTGATTTATTGTCACAGTATATCTTTAGTGGTCTTTCAATCCCTTATACTATTTGCAGCTCTGTGACAAAATTTCTCAGCCAAATTCCATGATTGGATGCCTCAAAACATGCTACAAATTCTGCTGCCATAGTGGAAGAAGCAATAAGAGATTGCTTGGCACTACGCCAAGAAATCGCCCCACCAGCCAACATATAAATGTAGCCCGAAGTGGATTTCCTACTGTCTTGGCATCCAACAAAATAGGAGTCAGAATACCCAATGATCTCCAAATGGTCTGATCTCCTATATGTGAGCATATGATCTTTTATCCTCTTTAAATATCTCATGACTCTTTTAGCTGCCTTCCAATGATCCATTCTAGGATTGCTTAAGTATCTGCATAACACTCCAACAATGTACGCTATATCCGGATGCGTACAAATCTGTGCATATATTAGATTTCCTACAGTTGATGTATAGGGAATCTTATGCATTTCTTAAGTTTCCAAATTTCTTTTAGGACACTAATTGAGATTTTTCATGTATTAGATACATGTATCCATATCTAGAGTAATCATCTATGAATGATATGAAGTATTGTTGACCATTCCATGAAGGTGTAGGAAATGGTCCACAAATATCTGTATGTATCAATTCTAAGACGTCTATAGCTCTATATACACCTGATCTCCTAGGTTTGGTTTATTTACCTTTAATGCATTCAACACAAACATCTAGACCTGATAAGTCAATGGGATCAAGAATCCCATCTGACACAAGTCTTTCAACTCTATTTCTAGAGATATGACCCAAACGTTTATGCCATAATATACCAGAATTTTCAATTTTACATTTAGTACCTCGCAATTCCGCATTCAAGGTTTCATGATAGGATGCTATAGTATCAAGTAAATATAGATTGTCATAAGTCATAAGTGAACCAGTTCCAATCATATTTGAATCTAAAGACAAAGTAAACTGATTGTTTCTAAATGAACAAGAATAACCAGATTTGTCCAAATAAGAAACAGAAATGAAGTTCCGTCTAACCAACAATATAACAAAAGTGTCTTTCAAATTCAAATAATATCCAGTACACAATAACAATCTAAATGTGCCTATAGCTTCCACATCTACCGATTTTCCGTCCCCCACATAAATGCTTCTCTCAGCATTATTAGGCCTTCGGTAGCTTAGGCAACCTTGCATTGATACACTGATGTTAGTTGTTGCACCGGAGTCTAACCACCAAGTGTTTCTAGGTACTGAAGTTAAATTGATTTCTAAACAAACCAAAGTAAGGAATGTTCCCTTTTTAGCATGCGAAGCATGATATTTAGCACAGTCCTTCTTTAAATGCCCAGATTTCTTGCAAAAGAAACAAGTATCATCCTTATTTTGTTTCTTCTGTACTGGGTCCTTATCAGCCTCATTCTTTCCATATTTGTATTTTCTTTTCTTGCCCTTAAAGTTGGTTTCGTTTAAAACCAGTACTAAATTGAGGTTAGCAGATATTTTATAAGAGAACCTAAATAAGAGAACAATAGATAACCAGAAATTATGCTCATATTTATTACCATAAACTTAAGTAAATTCAAATAATGATTTAACCCATCTCAAGATACCAAGTGCAACATTAATATCTTGTCTTTGGACTTCAATATTAATTGCCAGTGATAGTCTTGTTGTAATGATCAAATACTGATAATAAGGCATGTCAAATGAAAAACTCATCTTTGGATTGATTTATCATTTACATGTATAACTTTATAATTATCACGTATTTACCATTACATGTATAAAATCCTGCCAGTTATTAACCTTCTTTTGGGCCGGATAATTACCGCATGGATGTAAATACACACTACATTTAATATTTTCATGAGAAATGTTATATATGAGAGGTCACTTTGGCGACTTCATATATTAAATTACTCAATCTAATATTAAACAATCACTAATTGAATTTAGACCATATTAGTCAAATTGGCTTGATCTTAATTTGTTAGCTAAAATATTTAAAGCATGTAAATCATTCAATTTATGTCAACAAACAACTTTATAGAACCAATACTATGTTTAATCCAACATAATATTGCAACAATATTATTAAACCAACATAATATTACAACAATATCTAATTAATTAAATTCATATTAATTAGATAAAATCCAAAAACAATATTATTAAACCAACATAATATTGCAACAATATTATTAAACCAACATAATATTACAACAATATCTAATTAATTAAATTCATATTAATTAGATAAAATCCAAAAACAATATTATTAAACCAACATAATATTGCAACAATATCTAATTAATTAAATTCATATTAATTAGATAAAATCCAAAAACAATATTATTAAACCAACATAATATTGCAACAATATCTAATTAATTAAATTCATATTAATTAGATAAAATCCAAAAAGAATTTGGAAAATTTATGCCTTATAGTGCAAAAATGAATTTTTTTGCATATTGATGAATAGGAAAAGACACGAAGTGGAAAAGATAATCCAAAATTAAACTGATATCATATCAGAAAAAGGCATTGAATTGAATGTGAAGCATGCTGTAGCATGATTACATAAAACCATAATCTTTTCCAACGATAGAACCAAATCACTTCAAAATAGCATGATTACATAAAACTATCATCTTTTTCAACGATAATAGAACCAAATCACTTCAAAATATTGATGAAAACATCATTAAAATATATGAGAAAATAAGCTTAAATGTTCATCAATCATTGTAGGATGGCTCTAATACCACTTGTTGGGGTTCTTTTAACATATCAAATATGGATCAAATAATTGTTTTATAGAATCAAAACCGAATAAATCCAAAATAAGAGATTAAGAATGTTTCCATAAAACTTATCAAATCCATTATAATATGCATGAAATCCTACAACAATTAAGAAACAGATTAATACGGAAGCGTACCTGATGAATCCATTAGAGTATTTTCTAAATTGATTGGTGATTTGGTCTTCCAATTGCAGAGTACCTTTTGAACTTTAGATTTCTCCTTGACGGGTGAAGAGAAACTTCATTCGATACTGCAACCGGGGACCATTACCTTATTTATAGTCATAACTGATGAATCTACAATTATGATTGTATTCATAATTGATGAATCTACAATTATACCTCAAGAGTTTCATATTCCTAACTTATCTCGTCATTAAGTTAGGAACATGATGGTATCCACACAATTAATTTTCATAATAATTATGTCCCTTAGTCAAATAACTTTCCTTTAATTGGATCACTTTAATTTTGGCTAATCAAAATAATGGCTTAACACATTTAATTATACATGTGTGACCCTTAAAATTCCAACAAATCAACCTTATATACTAATTCACTAGTTTTGAACTTACAAAAATGCTATGGAATCGAGACTCAATTCCCTTTCTACCGTTTCTTCATCGAGTCTTACTTGTGTTGAAGATCTTGTCTAACCAAATGACAATGAATTTGTGATATTATCTTATAGTATTTGCTGAGAAGTGACAGAAGAAGTCGAGAGACTCTTCTATGGATTAGCACGTTAGATTACGTAATCTAATATAATAGGCAAGATATATTATAGATATGATTATAGTTATCAACTAATACAAAGAAAGTTCTTTTATGATAGGATTTCTCTAGAGATGATTTTGATAGGATAGAGACTTATAATTATTTATTCTAGACCTTTGATTCTTGTTTATAAATAGATATGATCTCTTAGGAACTCAATACGTGATGTGACAAAATATGACGTTAAGTTATACATTGAAAAATTATAGATCTTCCCTCGTTCTATCACTTATCACTATACTATAAATATAGGAAGAGAGTAGAAAATGAGTTTAGATCTCTTAGTAGATTGACATTATTGCTTCTTTTAGATTTGATAATGGTGTGCTTATAGTTCATATAAAAAGTTTTTTGAATGACATCTAATCATTATCTTTGGTCTATAATTATTTAATTTTAGTTTCTAATATTAAAATTTATTATATAATAGTATAATTATATTTTTTATACTTATAATTGGTATCAAAATCATATTGTAAAATCAAATACCTTATATTATAAAAATATGTCAGGTTTATTTTATATTTAAATTTATTTATTAACACATTATTCCTCGGGTAGACTATATTTGTTTGTCGGACTATTTAGAGTGGTTGCCACCGTGGGCAACAACTACCTTGGGTGGTGTTGCTGTTGCCTAAGACGGTAGGATTTGGCCAGAGGCGATGTGTGCGTGGCAATGTTGGCTACATACAGTGGCACAAGAAGTGCTGATGTCAGCTGTTGTGTGTGGCGGTTACCATCATGAGCGACGACTGTATCTTATGTGCAACGGTGCTACCGTGTGTGACGACGAGCTATGTGTGCAGTAGTCGTGACTTCTAGTCGCGGTTGGTCATCGCGCATCAAATGACTATAGTGGACAGAGCATCACAGCGTCGCGATACGATGACCAAACCGAAGCCTGGGCAGTGGTCACGCAAGGCTAATGGCGTTGCCAGCGGGCTGCGTCACGTGGCTTGCGGCTGTGCTATGTTGATGGAATGATGCACAGTCTGTGACCATAGGGCAATGGGGCCACTAATAAAGACCAATGAATGTGTGAGCACAACCACGTGTTGTGGTGACCGTGTGGGTTTCTCCGCACTGTCGCTGGAGGACATGCGACATCTGCGGTGGGATGGGGATGGAGATGAAGATGTCACCAAGGTCGTCGGTCAGCCGAGTGAGAAGGGGCGTCCGCTACGGTCGTAGACGATTGGCGTGGTGGAACGCAACAATGACGGTATGAGAGTTTCTTTTTTATTAAATAAAAGGATATCTTTCACCCTTCAAAAATTAGATAATTCTAATCAGCATCTTTTTTCTTTTTTTTTACCTTTTAGAAATCGAATAGTTCTAATTTATATCCTCTGCTACAAAATTGTTATTATACCTTCATGAAATTGATTATTTTTGGTTGATATCTTTTATTTATAATTTTGCCTTTCTAATTTGGTAATATTATCTTAGTAAATAATAAATTATATCATAAAATATGATTAATATTTCTATTAGAATTAAATTTTAAAAAAATAAATTATAGATATTTCATTATTATCCATGTGATATAATTTATTATTTTTAAATTTAATTACTTATGTTATTTAGAAATTCTAATTTTTGTTGGATATTTATGTGGTTAATAAATACATGAGAATGAAAGAAAATTATGAAATGATATCTATTTTTCACATAAAAGGCACAGGTCATGTTTGTCATAATTATAGCTATCATTTGAGTTTTTTTTTAATGTTGATTATAATTCAATAATTATTACGGTTATTATTTTATTATTATTAAAATATTTTGACATAAATTAGATTAAAATTTTTTAGTGAATATTATTTGTAACTTACATCCCTAAGTTTTATCTTATTAGTTGTCAAAATTATCTAGAATGGTATAATTATGAGATGTAAATTAAATAAATATTTTATTATTTATTAGATATTTTTTAAATTATATTTTAAATTATTGTATTTATCTTACAATCATCAAAGTGACTCTTTAAAATTTGGTAACATAATTTGTGTGTCGAATGATCAGGAGTTAAAAAAAGAGATAATGAAGGAAGGATCTAAGAGAACTTGTGGTGGAACGATATGAAAAGAGAAATTGTAGAATATATTTCACAATGTATTCTTTGTCAGCAAGCTAAATTTGAGAGCCATTGCTCATATCTAAATGGAAATGGATGGATTTTGTAATAGCTTACCAAAAACTCATAAAGGAAATGATACTGTTTGGGTGATCGTGGATTGTCTAACCAAGTCAGCACATTAGCCAAGATATATATGGATGAGGTCGTCAGATTGCATAGTGTAGCATGGACTATTTATTGTATTAGATACAGATCTCAGGTTTATCTATCACTTTGGAGAAGCTTGTATAAATCTTTGGGGAATAATTTGAATTTCAGCACAATCTTTCATCTACAAACAGATAGTTAATCATAAAGAACTATACAAATTCTTGAGGACATGCTTAGATCCAGATCTTGTGTGATGGATTTTGACATATTTTGAGATGCAAGATTATCTTTAGGAGAATTTGTCTATAAAATTTTTTAAGAAAGACTAAATTGCAAAGGGATAAATTTTCTTTATCCTTCAGCACCGCCTCTTGCCACCATCTTAAACCAGCCACCATCGCATCAGAGATCAGAAAACTAAGGTATGATTTCGAATTCTCACGTTTTTCCTACTAATTAGATTGATATATAGGATTATTAATTAACTAATTTGAACTTTTTAAGTTAGTAGGATCCTTAATGACCTTAATTAACATTAGCTTATTATTAAAGTTGATGTTTAAATTAAAAAAAATAAAGTTAATTTGTGCTTTAGGCTTAAGTTGTAATTGTAATATGTAAAGTTAATTACTTGAAGTTTGCTGTACTTTAAGTTTCTGATAAAGAAAAAGGAAACAAAGTTAACCTGTAATTGTACTTTAAGCTGCTATTTGTGTTTACAAAAAGAATCTCAGGTAGTGATACCTAAGAATAAAAGAGAGATAAAGGCAAGCTGGACCTGTGCTTATGGTTTAATTAGGAATTTTTAGAATAATTAGAAATGGTAACAGTAAAAAATGAAGAAGAAAATAGAGTAAAATCAAAATAATTTATAGATGATATTTTTTTTAATATTTAATGGGTGATCAGTGTATAATATTTTGTGTGTAATGGGTGATTAGTTTTAAATGTTATATAAATTGTTAGATTTGAAATAAAAGAAAAAAATTTACTCAAATATTAGTTTTCTAAATATATTTAATACGTTATATTGCATAATTAGTATGGCTACAATTTGGACCTACCAATGAGGGTTATATATTAGTTTTTGTTATGAAACTAATTTCTTTTGGGCGAAGGATATGTGTTACCTATATCATGAGAGTTAAATATGAATTTTGGGCTTTGTCGTGATGATGCAATATAATCGTAACCGTTAGTTTTCTGACTGTGTTTTTGACATGTACTCTTAGTTAGTGATATTAATTATGAATTTAGATATGCTTCATTAGATATATCATTTAAATTATGAATAATTGATCATTGTCGACGACGATGCAGAGGTATGCCTTGTCGAAAGCTTTTCATCTGCCAAGAGACTTGGATCTCTTGATTCCGATAATGCACTGTGAAATGACACTAGTGTTTCGACGGCAGAATCTTCTCCCGTAACAACTGCAGTGGCAGCTCAATCTATCTCAGATACGTTGTCGGTCACAGCATCTCCGAGCAGAAAAGATAAGAGCTCAGACAGAGGTCACAGATGGTGAGGCTGATTCATCTGGGCCATCAAAGGATAAAGTCATGAGAACCAATCATCAGCATAAAACATTGAGCCAGAGCAGACAGTGGTTCAGCAGGATGTGATGTAGATATGTACGTGAAAAGCATGCAGGAGTTTACAGAGTCATTGGCTAAGATGAAGCTTCTCATGGATATGGAGACCAGCAGCAGCCCGAGTGTGAAGAAAGTAGGGCTTTCTTCTGAACTGATTCCTCTCAAGGGATGCAAGTTCCTCTACAACTTCCAATTAGATGATCAATTTACTACAAGATTGTCAGATAATATATACATGTTCTATGTGGTTTACTACTGTCAGAAATATTAGATGGCATGATCATGACAAACACTCTTGTGTTTTTTTCTTTTTTGATAGAGGTAAATATGTATTGATGCAAACTATGAGGAAAACACAGACCTAACAGCTACATCAGTAGCTGAATCACAAAAAAATGGAGATACACAATTTCTCCCAAAACTGGCAGCCCTATCTGCCATGCAAGTGCTCTCTCTAGGGATAAACTCGATACTGCTTACAGACAACCTATTACAAAACATAACAATGTCTCTTAAAAGAGACCGAAGGAATCAGGGAACTGGAAGTGTTCCTTGGGACAAAATGCACTTGACTCTGGGAGTCGGTTCTGATTCGGAGCAGTGAAAGATTCAGCTCCTTGCTTTCCTTAACCCGGCCAGTAGAGCACTGCGAGGGCATCCTCCAACACCAATCGGTCAACCCTACTTAATGATAAGTCTAGAATTGAGTTAAACATCAATTTAATTAAATTATAAAAAAATTAAATTTGATCAAAATCAGAACTTAGATCAAAATTTAAGTTTTCTCAAATTGGATCAAAACCTAATTGATTGAATTTCAATCCAATTAGGCAATCAAAACAAAGTCATGATAAAATCTGATCAAAGTATTTGATTAAAATAAATAAAATTAGTCAATTTTATAATTGAGGATAAAACTATAATTTTAATTAGGATATACAATAAAAATCTCTAATTTATCAAGGGCATAATTTGAAAGTAAACTTAGGAACACATATTGAAATTATTTGATTTATTATGAGTAAAATTATTCTTTTAATTAAAAACCCTAATTGTCACTCCCTTTTACGATCGCTACATGAGGTGCAGTCACCACCACCATGTGTAATCGTCGCCTATGTGCAACCTCCTCGCCCATGTGTCGTTGTGTGCATGGGCTATTGGATGACTCCCAATGTTGTCGTGGCACGACTATGCACTCACATTGCTCAGTAACCTTGTTGGCCTTCGACATCCAATGACATCGCAATAGCATTACTGCAACCGTCACAATCGCTGCAAGTAGTGGCAGTGCTGATGCAATCATCACACATAGTTGCATAGGTAGTGGCATTGCTATTGCCATCACATGACTGTCGCACCTCATAGTGCTTGCACTAGGTACATAACTACTGCCTTCAACTGGGTTGATAACCACCAAAGGTCACTACACTTAATAGTATTATTATCGATAAAAAAATGTTGATAATGGTCCATTGATTAAACATGAGTAATCTTGCATCGCTCGCAAGTAGGTGATAAGATAGACTAGATAAAAAAGTAATTTGATAACACAAACAAATCATTCATATATCGTAAATCAAAACTGAATAACACATTTTCACACGCGAAAGGTACTATTAAATAGATCTAAAATACTTAATTTCATAAAATGACTTTGATACCAATTATTACTATAAAAATCATCATTATACTTCTATTATGTGAAAAATTATAGTGTCAAATAACAATAGATCAAATTTACGATGTGTACATTTTGATACCATTCAGAAATTTTTTATCTAATCCATGGACGCACCATCATCGGATTTAAAGGTTATAATGATGTTAATATGCAAAGAGAACTAGATTTGACTTCTTCTTTCTTTTTATCTTTTATAGAATCACTATAAATAATAAATTAAGAAAAAAATAATAAGAAAAAAATTATAATATCTTATATCTCCCGTTATAGGTTTCACTTGATGTCACATGTCTGGAGTACATGCTTTCACCTTTCATTTATTTCTTTTCCCGGCAATAAAAAATTGCATTACTTGAAAGTGCATGCGAATACAAAGTTGTCATCCATGTCAGGAGTTGGAAGATAATTTCATGTCTTCCTTCCTAAGGCATCACATAAAAGCTCTATTTAATTATGTCATCGTTAAGCTTATTCACTAACAATAACATCATCATCATCGCCCATTCTCACTGTGTTCCACATGTTTTAACAATAATTTCATGTCTTCCTTCCTAACGCATCATATAAAAGCTCTATTTAATTAGGTCACTGTCACATGTTTAACCTTTAGCTGACAAGAATCTAGGGAAGACACGATGCTCATCCTGTGAGGGGTCAAGCTACCTTTTCTTTGTGTAATCTATTTAAAGTGCATGCATATCACATGATCTGTTTATAGTTTAGGGTATACGAGACTAGAGGATAATTCCAAGGCAAATATATTTAATATCGTATACAATATTACATCCATACTCTTATTTTTCTAAGTGGTCTCGAAGTAATCTAGATGACTATTATATTCTAATAAAAATAATTAATTAATCAATCATATTTTCTGATAACGACACCAACCTCTGCCATTTCTCACTTTTCTTGTAACCACTTGCATGGCTTTAGGTGAAGAAGGTGATGATGCATGCCGGAAGCTGGACTTACGTAACCTAGAGAAGATGTTCATATTGCCAGAGCCCTCAGATTCTTTTTCATTGTTTAGTCTGTGTAAAGTACATGCGCAATGCATGATTCGTTTGGAGTTAGTTTACAAGGTTTTGTACTGTACTACACCCATGATTCTTGTCATTACATTGCCATCCTTTTTAATCTCTCTTCTGTTGGGAATAATTTTGTTTTTACTCTGATCAGGAGTCTTATTTTGGGTTAGAAGTTCGAGATTTATTATGAATAAAATACATTTATCTATTGCGCGGTAGCTAAGAGAGAGAGAGAGAGAGAGAGAGAGAGGGTTTCTTATGAATAAAAACACTTGTCATAAACACTTGTGGTAAGATAAACAAGAAAGATTCTGTGGTAAGCATGAAGGAATGTACCCAAGTATAGAGGGAGGAATATATTTAATCTTGAAGGTCATGTTAAAGAGACAGAAAAGGTCAACAGTGGTCTGACAAACATTTTATCTATTGGATCATAATCTTTTCTTTTTTTTTATGTCACCACAAAATTGTAATCCAATCTGGAGATGCCGTTTGTCTATAAGATAATAATGCATGGTAACCATGGCAATGAAATAAATAAAATTTTTCATTAACCTTAATTCCCATTTTTTATTTGATCATGAGAATGAATTAATGATTGTCAGTATATATATTACCTTATATAAGCTAAGAATTTGTTCTAAACATATGGATAAGGTGCTTCTTATCATGACTTTTACTATGAGATTAGGGTATATAAGTATATTACATGTTTTCTTTACTATTTATTATTGTTGTCACTTAGGTTTAAATCATATAAATTATTATTGAAAATATTAATTGTATGTGATTTATGATATATATGTAAACCTCAAGCTCAAAGTTGTAATTCTTGTTGTTGAAGAAATGTATGTTTAACTATAAATATTTATAAATGAAAGAGCTTCTCGGACAGATAATTTTACTAAATAAAAGAGTCATCTACTTTGAGAGGAACTCTAGGAATCCTATTTTTATTTTTTTTTCTATTATTATGCCACTCAAAATTCGTAAAAAAATTATCTCGTTTGAATTTCATATATGAAACTATATATATACTTCAATATCGGTATTATATTTTTTTATATAAATTGATATGGTTGATGGAAGAATATCATATTCTTTTGTGAAGAAAGAATTGTGAGCTATCACAGTGATTGTTAAGTGTGACGATTGATCAATTATTACAATGTAAAAGCATTATGGTGGTTATTCAATCATAGGAAATATGGATATTATTACTGTGATAAAAGTATCGTTTGAATAATAGTAGTATTATGATTATCTATGGTAGGGTAAAAATATCTACTAATATAATTAAATAACCACAATAATAAGTGTAACTATTATTGTGGATAAATAAAAATAGCTATTGATATAGCTAGAAAAGTTTATTGTGATTGAAAAAACATGCATTATCATAATTGAATTACCACAACAATATATAGACATTTACCTGTAGTTAAAAAATCTGTAATTATTTCTTTTCACGATGTGACTTATTTCCAAGGTTTTTAACCTTAGGGCTATATGTTACTACAGTTACAAACAACAGGGACATACAGGTGAGGAGCAAATATAGGAATATGTTTTGTTGTAGTGAATCCTTGGGCTTGATTTTGTACTCGCAGGTCTTGTACTTGACACACTTGATCATCATATTGGCACAATCAATCCCTGAGAAGTTGTTCAATCATCAAACTATTGTTCTTTAAATCCAAACTATTTTTAAGGTAAATGTAGAAGAAGCAAAACTCACCTGCAAGATATGCACCATGGACGTAACCATTATAATGCTGGCTTGTGTGCTCACCAGTGAAATAAACCCTTCCAATTGGTGCCTTCACAATATATTTGTCAACATTTACACACTATAATTACCGGATATCTATTTATAAGAATGATATGTGATATATATATATATATATATAGATTACCCTGATCTGATCATACTCGTATCGGTTGACACCAAGTGGCCAGTTGGAGAAGGATCCCTTGAAGAACCTATCAGACCACCATCTGGGAACGAGGATATCTGTGGCCTCAGGAATGTGTTTGCCGAACATGTTCCTTAAGATCTCCATGGCTTCTGCCTTTGTTCGGGAGTCTGGCTGCTGCTCTATCCTCCTTGATTCCTCATCTGTTACTGTGACCAATAGAACATTGGCTCCTGGGTATTGCTTCTCGAAATGCTGCATGCAGCCATGATTCATGCTTTGTGAGGCTAACATATATCGACACAAGCTTCGCTAGATTGTGCTCATTGTTCTCAATAAAAGTAGGGTTAACTCTTTGTTGGTCTACGTTTCTAAATGCAAATAGATGTGTTGATAGCATCGTCATAGCACCTGCCACACTGGATAGTATCCTCTCCTTTCACTGGCATACAGAAAGTGTTCCGTCCCTTCTCCATCGGGCCAAAACTTATGAGGGAACTTGAGAAAGATCTTGGTAAACACAGACATACCGAACTGGCATATCGCGAGGTTCTTCCATTGCTACAATTAAAAAGATGATGTATAAGGTCACATTATCCCAAAGCAAGCAATAGTAGTAACTACTACAAAATCTACAGGAGAAGAAAATAAAAAATATATTATTTTTTAAATAGCTAAAAGGAAAAAAAACTTACGGGCAGGTCTGGCTTAAACTTGATGAGCTTGCTCTGAAGAACACCAATACTGACTGAAACGATTACATAATCTGCATTGTAAAATGATCCATCCTCGGTGGTAACAGTTACACCACTCGTAGAGTGTCTTATATCTCTCACTACCTGTAATTATTAATTAAGTAAAATTTAATTAAACAAAAATATTTATAATAATATTATGAAAAATTTTATGAAAAAAACTCCCTAATTTCTTCGTTTTTTGCATAGTGTCTTTTATTTCTTTTCTTTCTATATAGGTTTTTTTCCATATGCAATAAAATTACTTCAAAAATAGAGGATATTTGTCACTCTTTCAGTTATTTGTTCCTTCTAATACAATTGGTTCGAGTCATGATTTTAGACCAGCTCAAAATAATAATTTAGTTTAAAAATCAATATAATTTATAGTTGAAAATATACAAATTATCAAAATTAAAATAATTATTTAAAATAAGTTTAAATAAAAATAGAAATATTTAATATGATAAATGCTTGCAAAATAATAAGATAAATTGAGTAACCATATGAACGACTATAATAAAATATGGTATAATGTAAAACTAATTATATATTTAAATTAAAAATAATTTTATAAAAAAAACATAAATAAAAATAATTCATAGTGACATTTTAAATAAAATAATTTTAATCAATATTTTAAAAATAATAAAATTTAAATTATAATATTATCTATATTTTCATCTTAAAATATTAAAAATTAAATATTCATGATGAGTTTAAATTAAAGTAGTCAAAGTTAATATATATCAGGTCAAACACCAATTCGACCTAAAAACTTAAATTATTAGATTGTGAGTCAAATTTAATAGATGTCACTTGACTGTCTCAATATTTTTCAATGTAAGACTATTTTTTTAGTTAATCTCTACTCACACATTAATATTTTTTGATATAGAATATCAATTTAGTTCATATCCAAGTTCCTAATTTCATTATTAATTAATTAAAATATGATTAAAAAATCAAATTATTTGTAAGTTGTAAAATATATAAGCTAATAAATATTTACTGATTCAAAAAAAAAAACACACACACACACACAGAGTTATGGATGGGAACATCATCATGCTTCAACCTAATCATAGTGCACTAGTGTGGTGCCATGGAAGAATGGAGAGATAATAGAATTGATCTGAAAGGTCAACATTGGTCTGAGAAACCTTTATTTATCGGACCAGACTTTTTTTATTTCACCGCAGGATTCTAATCTGTTGCAGTTTGGCATAAGATAATAATGCATGGTAACCATGACAATAAAATAAGTACAAGATACGTTCATGACACTGGAAGAGTAATGGTGTTCCAACAACAGGTGCATTTAAATACGAGGGTATGTAATGATGTTTGCAAAGAGACAAGTGAAAGCTCAAGCTTTGGAAGCGGACAATTGCCAATGAACAATTATACTTGCAGCTCACTGTGCTACTTGGCAATAAAATAATAATGAATCATAAACATTACAGCAAAGTTGGTAGAAAGATAGGTCTAGGAAATATGGAAGAGTCATCAGATCCATACATACATACATATATATACATGTATGTATATATATATATATACATGTATGTATATATATATATACATGTATATATATATATAATATGTATATATACATGTATATATGTATATATGTATATATATATATACATATATACATGTATATATACATATATCCCTTTCTCTCAAATTGATATTTTTTGTATTAATTCCTTAGAAAATAACTTTCTATTCAATCTTTTAATTCTTTAAAATATTAAAAAATTATCAAAAATAATTAAATAAGATTTTGATTGTCTGCTTATTCACGGATCTAAATCAAACATGAGTTTAGCTTTCAAACTTGTGATAGGCTTGGTGTCGAGAATAAAGAGATTTAAGAGTTATCTTACAATAAAAGCTCTTATGATTCTTAAGTAGGGATTCAAAGGATAAGAGTAGGAGTAGAGTTCTTTTTTACTTTTAGAGAGTTTTGAAGACACATCTACAGAGGACCTTTTATAATGGATTGAGATGATCATTAATTTAAAGTAAGAGTTAATATGAGTGGTGATTATGCGAAATAGTTGACCAATCATGGAGTTATTTGTTGAATAGTCAGACATTACAATTATGGGAGTAATGTTCATATTGACTTCTAAGATGACCACTTATCATGCAAGGCTAAGTGGACCTTCATGCTAGCGTAGATTCGACGTCATTATAGGATGGTCATTCAATGGACGTAGGACCTTCAAACTTATAGATCTTCAACTTGGTTATCCACCCTATATATCAACATTAGAGTCGAGACTTGGTTCCCTTTCCACCATTTCTTTGTCCTGATATGCATCAAAGATCTCGTCTGCTTAAATGGCACCAAATCTATGATAGTATCTTGCATCATTTGTTGAGGAGTGTCATGGTTGACATTATATTGACATTGAGCTTATTTTATGTGTGTTATAACATATGCTTCAGGAGGTTTATCTTATTTCCTTCCAATCTAAAGTGTTGCAAGATCCAAGGGGCTCCGAGCTCCAATAAGAAATAGAAAGAATTTTTTTTAATATGTTTTCAAGGAGGGGGTGGTCTTTTAGTCTTGATTAGATTACTCAAATATTTGTTGATACTCACTTGATGATGGCCATAGTAGACAATTTACTTGAATATATTGAGCTTGTTTGATTCACTTGAATATCTTAAGCGTTATCTGAATTCACCACCATTGTCAAGATGAGAGAGAAATGACTCATAGTAGTTAAACTTAGTCCTAGTAGCTCTATTAGAATGCTTAGGAATTCAACAATCTATGTCTCTTTAGCTCCAATTAGTCTCTTCCTCAAGTCCTCTAAGATATCTCAATCAGTGACCTTAATCTGGCTATTTGATTGAGGATTTCTTTATCATTATTTGACTTTAGATGTTGGGTAGGCTCTTGACGCTAATTTTAGGAGCACCCCTATATTTTCTTCATAGGGCACTTGCTCAATCTAGAAAGAAAGACAAGTATGCAATTAGCAGCTTGGCCTTAAGGAGGTATTTTGCCATGGTAGAAATGCAAGCTTCATATCTCCTATTGATATGGTTTACTACTAGCTAAGAGACACTATATAATTTTTAAGTATTCTATAGATATGTATTTGCATCAATATAACGAAAGCCTCGTATTTGGCTTCATTATTAGTTACTTTGATTACAAATCGGAATGCATACTCATGTATCCCCACTCTACGAGATCAAGTCAACCCCTCCCTTATTGTTGTTGTTAAATTATCGATATGAAGCATCTAGGGCTTACTTAGCATCTAGTATCAACTCTAATGAGTAAGTCATCTCAACGATGAGGTTGATTAGTGCCTGGGTTTTTATGCTAATTTGGGGACAATAGGATGTATCGAACCCTCCTAACTTAATTGACTATTTTATGAGTCAATTCAACTTCGATAAAATATAGTGGAGAGGTTGATTTATTATTATATAATATAGTGCCTAGAAGTAGGAATAGAACTTTTGAGCAGCTAATAACAAAACAAATGCTATTTTCTTATAAGTGGGGTAGCATTGCTCTATATACTTTAAGATGTGCTTGACGTAGTGAATTAATATTCAAACCTTATCCTTTTCCTAAATCAATTTAGAGCTTATTATTGACTAAGTTACCAACATGTAAATGTATAACTCATCGTCAGAGTTAGGGCTCTAAAGTTATGGAGAATTTGAGATGAATTGAGATATATCTTCAATTTATCAAATGTCATCTAACCAATCCAATAAAAAAATTTAGGATGTCTAAGTGCCTCAAAAAGGGTAGGCATCTATCGCTAGTTTAAAATGAGAAGTGATTCAAGATGACAATGCTTCTAATTAATTGTTGAATCTTTATTACTAAAAATTCAAGACTTCATATCAAGGATAGTCTTGACCTTCTTTGAGCTAATATCGATTCCTCTATTCCTCTCTAATAGATTATGAACTCTAGAAATTTGCTTGATCCAATGCCAAAACTATACTTTAGAGGGCCTAATCACATTCAAAACTAACGGTGATGAAAGTTCCTTCAATGTTAGTCAAATGGTGTCGACCTCTTTAGTTTTTGACCAACATATCATCAACATGGATCTTCATGTTACATTCAATTTTGAATATTTTATTGATGATTCTTTAATAAGTAGCATCCACATTTTTTAGTCGAAAGGGCATAACTTTATAACAACTTATTGAGTCTATCGTGCATCTACTTCCTTAGCTTCTATCAAATTAGGTGATGTTCTGATCAATATTGAGTCGGTATGCCAATATAGTTCAGTCAATGGATGGTCTGATCTAATAGAGCTGGATATAGAGGCACTTCAATCCTAAAGTCTACGACTTTAGGATGACTCTACTAACCCACCCCTCAACATGTTATGACCCAAAGAAGGTCAAAGCTATCCCGGATATAGTGACAACTCTAGTAAACCTACTCCACTTCATACTTGTGTCGACTTATTCCATCTTATGGAGATAATAATTCACTATAGTGGTCCTTGTTGCTCCATTTCTGCACTAAACTGAAACAAGAATTGCATATGCATCATTCTCCCCAACTTGTAAGTTTCCCACATATATAACATGAGGAATACAGAAATTAACAAGTTTTTTATTAGTTGTTGAATCAAAAGCACAGAACGAAACATCGTGGCTTAGTTCATGTAGGTGATAGGTTGACATGAACTAGCCTAAATCTTTCTGCTACCCACTTGAACACTGATAGCAAGATTCATCCATCAGCAGTTGCCCTGACTTCCTTGAGCAGGAGATCATAATGTGACTGCACACTTAGCCTTATAAGATCCAGTTCCCACATCTTCAAACTAGGGTTGCAGAGCCTCAAACTCTCTACTGGTGGATTCATCTTGCCATAAGTGTTTAAGAGGGTATCATAAAGATTAAGATAGGTTAATACTATGTATCATCTGCATGAATATGAATTGTGGTAGCTGCAGTAATTTCTCCTATACTTTTGATTCAACAACTCATTAGACATTTATAGAAGATGAAACAAGCTTCAGAATAATATGTGTAAGGTTAGAATAATGACATTGGTTTTATTGTTCATGTGTCTCATGTCAACAAGTAAATGCCATTAAGTTTCTTATGTCAAGCAGATGGATATGAGATCAAAAGAGAATTATACCATATTTTGCGCATAAAATAAGAACCTAAATTCCCGACAATGGTCGACCGTAATATAATGTAAAAAAAACTAAAAAGTTCCCTTGTCTTATTTTTTTTTTTCCAAGAATTTAATTCCCATGTTTAATACAATGGTAAATTATTTTCCTTAATACTTCAAAAGAAAATGATATAGAAAATATCACATCACTACCCTATATTGTGCCCACTCTTATACACTTTTAAGTTGTTTCCTCTATATTTTTAATATTATTTTCCACAAGGAGCTGCAATGTAAAAATATATAGTCTGAGATAATTTAGGTCAAAGAATATTATAGAAAATATTTTCTAGTATTTTTATCAGTATTTCCTAGGACCTTATTTTCTATCTTAAATTAGAAAGAATAAAAGGTTACTTAAACTATATCATCTACAAAATTTTCTTATCACTTAAAATAAGAAAAAAGCTTGTTTTGATAATTGGACATAAAATTGGAGATATATATGAAGCATGACATGAAAGTGTGTGCTGACTACATATTATCAATCAATGTGAAGCATTTACCTTTCCTAGGAGGAGACGAGGATCGACAATGGAGCTGTTCTTGGTCGTCCTTAGGAACTGGCCGGCCAAGTCATACACCAAACTCTCAAACCCTCGTTGGTCTGCCACAAAGTAGGCTTCCTTACCGAAGTTGGCAAAGGTGGGCAAAGGAATAGTATTCTGTAGACTCGTCACCCGTGGTGGCTCCGCGAACTCGTAATCGCAGTTGAAGTAGTCCATTAGCATTTCCAACGCAGTAGAGGGAACCCTGCATGCATGCAAAACCACATGTCAACGCATGCGCTTGCATGTTGTTTAAACAACGGATGGAAGAATGTGCTAGCAGAGTGATAGATTTACTGGTCCTTCAAGCGTTGAGATGCCAAAATGGAGATGTCCTCATGACCGCTGGGAGGTAAGGATTTGGAGAGCTTCTCCCCAAAGCTCTTGACCTTGTCTGCCTCCTCGATAACCTTGTCGACTTTGGACCTTGGGTAAAGCCCACCACTAGATAGGTACAAATGAGATAGTTAAAAACCAAGATGGAGAAAGAAAGGAGATAGAAAGCTTATCACATGGAATACCTACAATAAATAAAAATAAAAAAATATTTTATTAATAAAAAATTAATTATAAACCCCTGCTATGCATTGGTTCTATTATTCCTCTCTTGATTTATCCTTGTACACTTATGAGAGGAGATGATAACTCTAATTATTAAGGCAACTATTTCTAAAACGATTCAAACTCCTAACTAGTTCAAGACTCATACTTTTACCTTAATATAGATTTGGACTTCCTGTTTATGTAAACTAGGATTATTAGCATTATCTTAGCACTCTTGTATAATGCTAATATCTCTAATTTCAATTTTATCCCTTTAAAATAATAAAAATAGACAAAGGCTCAATGAAAATATTTGTAGGATAGTATCTTTTGTCATAGCATCTAAGTTTTTATACTTCAAACATCTGTGATAGACTGATTACCTGAGAGTGATAGTTAGAGTCTTGTAAAAAAAAAAAAAAAAAAACTTAATTCGTCTAAAATTATTGTCAAAGTGTAAAATGAATCCATTAATATCTCTTATCAGAAAATAAGAATCAGTCTTGATCTCCTGTTTTGCTTTCTTCTTAAGATTAGCAAGTTCTTTTAACTTAAACAAATGTACATCTTTCAAAAGTATCAACTAAAGATTGTATTTTACTTGTTGGAGCTTCTTCTAAAGAACTTAGTAAAGTCTGAGATGATGAATGACTGCTACTTTCAATGCTTATAGAACTTCCTTTAGAAACATTTTGACATTGAAGTTGCAAAATTTACATTCTTTAATTTGAAGTCTGACCCAATAATAGTATTGGATTTCAATTGAACATTGATTTTGAGAAGATTCATACATTGGTTAAAAACTACATCATGCATCTCGTCATCTTTATCTAATGTTATAATATCACCATCTTAATCAACATAAATAAGAATAATGTCAGCTTCGAAGTTAAAAATATCAATAATCATTTTTCTCAATCTAGTCATATTATGATTTTACGTCTTTATAGGCATTAAACCACTTAAATAAATTATCATACTTTTCCTTGATCACAAAGTCACACTTGTTTGGTGCACAATTAATAGATTGACATGTAAAAAAAATAAACTTTCATATTCCTTATCTCCCCTACAAAATTAACTTATTTATACTATCTTTTTAAATACCAAAAATTTTCAATAAATCGATACTTCTTACAATAATAATATTAAGTATTATTTGATAAGAAGTTTGATTATTACCATTAGTCTACTTGCCCCACAACCATGGCCACTAAAATTTTGTCTATTTAGTTTTTCTACATCATTATTTTCTTTTTTCCTTCTCCTTCTAAATATTCAATTTACTTTGCAAAGCATGTTCAATATTAGTATTTCAAGTTCTACTCAATATACACTCATGTGATTGTAAAAAACTAAGCAATCCACAAACATATAAGTTAGATCGATCTTTTGATTCTTCAATAATAGTAAATATATATATGACTATATTTATCTCAAGGACCTCTTAAAATTCTTTTACTAATTTTTTGATTAGAAATTAATTGTTTGTATCTTCTCATTTGATTAACTATATCCATATCTCTTGAAAAGTAAACTTGCATTGTTTCACTTTCATATACAAATAATTCTTTTAATATATCTTCAAAGAGTTTGGAGTCCAACAATCAATACCTTAGAGCATGGCACTCTTGCTCCAAAATCATCTAAGCCTCCTTAGAATTTATTGTAGTAGAAATTCAAAAAAATATACATCTCATCAACTATTTGTTGAAGCAAATAGAGGGTGTGCAGATGGTTTCTTTGATCTTCAGCTACATCATGATATTCTAAAACAGTCTCCCATAATTCATCTTCGTATTAATATTAAATAATTAACTCTTCTGAAAATCGAGACCGACTATAAAAGTCCCATGGTGGCACTTATGCTACTGCTCACCGTCACAAATAAAAATATCATAGTTTTGATATCATTTTATTGAAAATCGATAGAGGAGATAGAAGGCCAATGATGCCGAAGAACTAGAATAAATCAAAAAAATAAAAGACTATTTGATAAATAAAATAAACCTAAGCATAATTGTTCTACCAATACTCTACAACTCGTTAGAACTCTTGAATAGTTTTAGGGTAACAAGGATGATTCATTAAGAAAAATAGGAGTTTGGGTCATCTTACAAGTGGGATTATTAGCATTATCTTAACATAGATGGAAATGAATAGTATTAAAAGAACTATGAGTGTAAGAATGTGGATTACACGGAAAGCTTTGATTACTTCTCTTTGTAGGTGTTGGAGGAGATGTTGCGAAAGTCTGAGATGAATTTTCTCATGTGGAGCTTATTGGCCATTTCCCAAATGGGGTTCATCTCGAGGCCACTCACTCCTTGTACCCAATTGGCTCCCACCTCCACGTTCAACCCTGTGAAGCTAGCCTTGCGCATACGGCCACCGATGCGGTCCGTGGCCTCGAGGATCAATATATCCTTTACGCCGGCATCTGATAGCGTCTTCGCAGCAGAGATCCCTTCGTAAATTGGCTTCATGTTCATTAGAGGCTTGAAGTACATGCATCGATTGCACTTAAGGTTGTCGGGAGAAACTTATTTAAAATGTTACCAGACATGCCGGCTCCGACGATGATGACTTTTGGGCCAGCGACCGCAAAACCTCCGACGATGACATCAGAAATGAGCAATAGAGCTACTATAACATCAATGGCTCCCATCTCACTTTGCCACCTCTCCGTGACTTTAACTGCAGATGTGAAGGATGCCCGTCCTATGGTAGGTAATCGGACTTATATAAACTAGGGAGGAGGGAGGGAGACGTTCGGGCAAAAGATAAAAAGTAAACATAGTCTGATTAATAAAACTTTAAAGGATAAGATTTAGATATCATTTGAAAGTACATATTTGTTAACTCAAATAATGTTTCTATCGAGCTAATTATAAATTATCTCCTTACTTGAACCCTATTAATATTTTCATCCTTATACTTAAAAAATTTATATTAGGATCACTATAATTTTAAAAATAAAATAAATAACCTTATTTATCCTAAAATTATTAATTATATTGATAAAAAATATAACACGTGATATCACGTGCTGCAATAATACAATAGTGATGGG
Source organism: Musa acuminata AAA Group (assembly GCF_036884655.1). Classification (NCBI taxonomy): domain Eukaryota; kingdom Viridiplantae; phylum Streptophyta; class Magnoliopsida; order Zingiberales; family Musaceae; genus Musa; species Musa acuminata. The sequence continues at coordinate 37,284,370 of NC_088332.1, read as the reverse complement.
TAAAAAAATAATTTTAATATCTCTTTCATTTCTAACAACTTTACCGATAAAAGGATAATTTTAATAGCCCACATGCCGGAAACAAAATGATGTTGAAATTCTTTTTTTACCCATCACTTTCGTACCGATCCAATACATGGTGTCACATATTATGTTTTCTCTTGTGACGGATAAATAATATTATCTTTTTTACTTTTAGAACTATAAGGATTTTAATATAAATTTTTTTAAGTATAAGGACGATGATACTAATATAGTTTAAATAAAAAAAGTAATATATAATTAGTCCATTTTATAGTTCAAATAAAAAAAGTAATATATAATTAGTTCGTTTTGATCCCTTTGATCTAAGTATATCATTAAATTCATTCCCCTATGATATCACCATGAACGTAAAGATTTCTCACAATTTAAAGAAACCAGTAGATATATCACTATATAGGGAGTGAATCTGTAACTAGTAATAATAATCCAAACAATGGATTTTGAATGTACTCTCTCTCTAACTTTCTAGAGAGAGAAGTGCTGGGTGTTTCTCACCATGGTGGTGTGAAACCCCATCCCCATGTCTCCTTCAACAACTCGTCCCCCTTCTTCCTCTGTGTGCACTGGAGGAGATCTGATAGACACATGGCTCCAAAGATGCTGAAGCGTGATAAGGGCAAGGCGATCATGGTTGACTCCTCACCACCGTCGGCTTCATGTGTTGGGAAGTCTCTGGCCCCCTTGCGGCCTCATCTTCATGCGTCAACTAGGACTGAGAAGGCATCGACCCAACCTTCATCATCCACTCGACCTTCGGGTCGCAATATGACTTGGAAAAACCTAATGGCCGACTCTTAAGGGTTTTATTGAGTTCATCAGGTTCATTCTTATCATCTTCTGTTTATTCTTGGATTTGTAAGAACTCTAAGGGTTTTATTGAGTTCGATGAGGCTTCTCTTCTTGCTTGACGACAACCGTGGATTCGTAGCCTCGCCGGATATGTTTTTCGCTGACCGCCTCCTATTGATTTTCTTAGATATGTTTGTTTCCCGAATTTGGAAGTGTTCACTGCCTCCTTAGGTGAACACTGCCTCCTTTGGTGGTCTCTTTTCTCATCGCTAAGGTTGCTCATGTGCTGTTGGGAAAACATGTTAAAAGCGGAATAATTCTTTCCTTTTTTATATCAAAATAGGTTTCTCATTAAAATATTAGTTTAATATCTAAATGCAAATATCAACCAGTACAGCATAAACAATAGAGCAAAAAATCAATCACACAATGAGACCAAATCTTTTAACGTGAAAAACCCAATGTGAAAAATTTACTGGACCGTAGTCCATCTCAAACTTCCACTATCAATAATAATGATAACAGGTTTAGATCTTCTCTAGAATAACTAGAGGATCAGAATAACATCAAGATTATATATCTTGGCTCAAGAAAAGCATATCTTCAATCTCCTCAAAAGAGAATTCTAGATCTTACAAAGTGGATATTGCAGGAAAATACCTTAGAGAAGGTAAACTGTAGATCAACACCATTAGGATTGTAAAGTTTGCTACAAGGATTCTTCACATAAAATTTGGGTCGAAACTGACAACGTTTGGCCACCGATCGTCAAGTAGAAAACTCAAAAACCTAATCTTTCTCTCTCTTCTTTCCTATACACGCTGCGATCTATTTTCCTCACCTTCTCTCTCCTCTTTTTAATTTCTTTCATTTATTGATTTGAACTCACTAGGCTCGATTATCCAAGCTCACGTACACTGACCAATGTTCCTTGGACCTAATGCCCTAGCGTGCAACCTCTTACAGAACATATTTTATTGGTTCCAATTTGGGTTTTCCAACCTCTCACAGAACATATTTTATTGGTTCCAATTTGGGTTCGATTTGTGAGTTTGCCAATTGAATATTAGAATCATAATTGCATTTTTCGTATGGCTTTTCTGTTGGGTCATCCTCTTCGGGTTGATGAATGCTCATTTTCGTTTGAGCAAGAGCATTTTATCAGGGTTTTGCATTGAAATGGATCTATCTAAACCCCTCAAGCATGGGGTTTGATTGGGTTGTCACAAGAAGGGAATATTCCAAGTCGTTTCTTACAAGAATTTACCGTCGGTCTGCTTGAAGTGTGGCTGTGTTGGCCACAAATCGAAGGCTTGTCATGTTTCTTTCGCTTATGTGAATATGTCTCCCCACAGGTTGAAGGCGACCCAGTGTAGTAGAGCAACCCCCTTCAGAGTCGGATGGCTCCAATGCCCTATTTATGGGTGCTGTGCTGACCCTAGAAACAGATCCATATGGCCCCTAGACCAGAATGGACAGACGGAGGGTTTCCTAGCATGGACGTGCCGGTGGTCACCCTCCGACAATGCCGGAGAAGAAGACGTGAATGCTGCAATGTCCAACTCACATGAGGAACATGTGAAAGTGGAGGTTGTCACTATTATGCACGTGCTAGAATCGGTAAGCGCAGAGGAGGAGGATGTTGCTGATATCACAACACCAGTTATGATATCACAACAATTATGGCTGAGGAATGAGAGTGCTCAGATCGACCACATGTGGCCAACGGTGATTTGAATCCTGCTGTTAATACCACTAATGCTGATGTCATTCCGTATTCACTCGGGGAGAAACAAGTGTCCGACATGAGATCTCTGCCTTTGGAAGGATGCATGTAAACTGTCAAGTTAGGTGTGGCTAGCGGATGCCACGAATGCTGATATCTATCTAGACGCGTCCCATGTATGATCTCCTCATATTGCAGGATACGTGGAGTCTATCAATTTGATCACACTAGTATCAAATCCCATGCTTAATACTAATGAAGCTAATACTATCTAGATTGAGGGAGAAATATCCGACTTAAATTTAAGGCTCCTTCGTTTATTAAGTGATAGCTCCCTTGACTAATAACTCATCTTCTTCGCTCACTCGGGTACTCTCTTCATTAGTGTAGGCTGACGTTAAATCCTTGGAAGATGAAAGGGGGTATTCCTCCTTCATCTTCCTTTACCCTTTTGGTGGAGAAAGTCGGATAGGGAGGTAATCAAATGATTGATGATAATAGTGTGCCTCTATTGGAGCTTCCTGATGATACTATCCTTGCAAAGGTGCCAACTCCAAGAAGAAATGACAACCGCGTTAACGAAGAGTAATCGGAATGCCCCCCAATTCCATCAGATATTATCATGCGAAATAGGATCATAATCTATATATTACTAATAGAAATATGTTATATTAGGTGACAATATTTCAAGTTGTTAAAAACCCTGGTATTTCCAAAATTATACGGACAATTAGAATACAAGACTTCAATAACCTAAAACTAATTTACATTTATGTATGATACATAAATCTTCTAATAATGTTTTTAGAAAAATAAAAAAAAATTGCTAACTAAAATGTGAAATTTTATCTTAACTTAATTATATTCATAATATAAGACATATGAAATTAATATAAATTTATAATAAAATTCCAATACAAACATATTGACAATTGTTAGACCATAAAATGACACCTGATAGCTTTAATCAAGGTATGTAATATCGTACCGGTGTTTCGAGGTTGGTTCGACATGGTACTGGTGTACTGAGTGGTACACCAGGGTGTATTGAATGGTACACTATGGCTTACCGAGCGATTTCCTCTTACTGTAGCACTGTAGCATTTTTGCTACAATGTATTACTGTAGCATTGCTACAATGTATTACTGTAGCACTGTAGCACGGTCCATCCGGTAGCGGACTGTCATGGACAAACTTCTAAACATGATGTTTGATCTAATGCTTATGTATGTCCGTGTCTTTTGGTATGTTCATGCCTTGTACAGCATGTAGGGGGATGACCGAAGGCTTAATAGTCCCATTTTAGTTGGGTTGGTGGCATCTTTAGGCTTGTAAATAAATGTTGTGTCATGTGGACATGTGCGAGAGATTTTCGATCTATAATGGACCATTTTACCCTTTGTTGTGCAATTGTTCAGAGCTTGTAAAGTCTGTTTGTAATTTGCATTGTCTATGAAGTGTTTTTCGGAGATGTTTGCTTGTGGATCCCGATTGAGGCGTTCTCTCTAACCCGTTCCCTTTTTTGTTGGTCCTAAGGGACAATGGGAGGCTTCGGGGAGGCTGACCTTTGCGGACGGACACGCAAGGGTGCCGCACGACTTAGGCAAAACCAGCTAAGTCCGTGACAGATGGTATCGGAGCGGGACAAGCACTCATAGAAACACTTAGCATGCAAACGTGGGGGACCTAGCGGGGCTGCGTTGAGGGCAGTCAGCACACGCGCGACCGTTTGGGGGAAAACAGGCATGGAGATGTAGGGAAAAGGAGTCGCTCGGAGGAGCGGGCATCTGAGATTGGCATTCAGAGGAATGGCCAACCCTTCGCGTAAGAGGCACCATGAGAATAGACAAGCTTGGAAGAATGTAGAGAGCACAAAGGTTGGAATGGCTGAGTTTGAGCTACGGCTCAACGTTGACAACTATACTTGATGGTGCTCAAGGCAAGCGAGTCGCTTGGTAAAAAGATGAGACCATGCAAGGTGGAATAAGTTGCTCAGCGATCGAAAGAGTTGTGCAAAGCTCACAAAGGTGAGGGGAATTGCTAACTCAAAGAATTCGGTACTCATGCATGGGCTTGTATGCGGACGATGGAATGTTCACAGCCATCTCAAGGCGACCGAAACTCGGCGCCATGGAGCATTGAAACTTTCTCTTCGGCATGTGAAGGATACGTCCGTGGGAGGCTGAAGTGTGCAACGAGTTCAGCATGTTGCTAGGCCTTGAGTGGTGCAGCGGGGGCTGTATTGACGTGGAGTCGCAATCTAGCAAGTGCGTTTGTAGGAGGCAGAACAATGCACAGTTTGTTCAGCAGATCGGAGTAGTCCAAGGGGATGGTGGTCTTCGAAACGAAGAGAAATGTTGCTCCAATGGGACAGTTATCCAGGAGGGATAAGTCCCGGCTCTCTAGAGGGAGAATCATGTGGGACAGACCGCACATGTTGAGGAGGAGTACCTCAACAAACAACAACTCCATGAAGCTCAATGGACCGAGCAAGCGGTGAAGAGTCATCGCATGATCTCGCTTGAGAGAATGCATTGGTGGATGCATTGCGAGATCAAGTGGGGGAGCATCCCAAAGCAACACAAATGAAGGCACACTTGGAGTCGATTTGGAGATCGGACTCAAGGGAGGGCTGACCCGTGGAATGGTGGGCGCGAGGGCCACCATCGACTCAATGCAAAAACGAGGAGCAGAGCAACTTGGGTGTAACTTGACGAAGTACCCAAGCTGCATGAAGGGAGCCAGCATAGAAGTTGGAACATGGAGCAGAGGCACAGTGCTTTCCCTAGACAGAGGTCAAGGACATGAACTTTTGCAGAGGCAGGAGTAGAATCATGTTATTCCATGGGTCCTTCATTCCGACGGAGTGGACTCATCTTGCATGGTGCCAAAGACGAAAGGAGCTTCTGGGCACATGCACCTTATCTCGGAGAAGCATTTGATGGAGGAACTAAGGCGACTCAATTTGCGGAGGCAAAATTGGGTTCAGAAGGCCTTAGCACGGGGCAAGAGGACTCATAGGTGGGTACTCTTGAAGAATATGCTACAGTGTTGCCATTCAAGTTGCCATGAAGGAAGCGGTGCGCAGCAGAGATTATGCTGGTAGGGGCAGAGGCCCAGGATCCAGACAATGGTGCACTAATTGTAGCGAAGTCGGGGGACTTTGGGAGCTGCTAGGCGACGGACTGTCCTAGAGCGGTGCTTCATCTAAGTGTGACCCAAAAGTGGGTGGATGAAGGTCGATTGCCAAAGGAGCGAACAAAATCGAAGGTGGAAGAGACCCTGCGATGTATTGGTAGTGGCCACACATGGAGGGTTCACAATTCGAGTTTATCCCACAAGGATCAGAATGCAATAGAGATGTCACCAGGAGGCGACATGGTGCAGCGGGTCGTGGTGGAACAGTTCGTGGCAATGCGATACACACGACATAGTCCCGTGAGGGACTAGATCATACAGAGGTATGATCGGGAGCTACTGGAAGCTCCACTTAGGTGAACAACATGACGACAAGAAGGGCTATGGATTCAAGGAGTGAAGGCCATGGTACCGCAGAGGCGGGTCTTTCGTGCGTGCATCGAATTTTAGATCGGATGAAAACCTTGGTCATCAGCATATGGGGGCTGTGTTCCACCAAGGGAAAAGTTTGAATGTAAGTACCAGTGAGTTCCATGGGAGGGACTTGATCATGCAGAGGTATGATCGAAGCAGCTGGAGAGTTGGATTGCTCCAGAGTTCATATTCGCTTAAGGGAGCCCGACAAGTCAGAGGACAAGGTCGAGTAAGCGAACGTTGCTACCAAGGAAGCTAAGGAGAACAGAATCGGTGCAGACCCTATAATGCGATGGCAGAGGCCATGCATGAGAGTTGCAATCTGTCTTTCCATCGACCAAAGGAGAGCTGCTTGGAGAACATAGAGGTGTTGAAGTAGGGGGTTGAAAAGGGCGAGGAAGCGACGACGAGTCCAGAGGGACTTAGCTACCCAAAATCAAGCATCAGTTAGAATGGAGGTGGACTCGAAGGAGTGCCACAAAGGCATATCTACTGATTGTGATGAAAATGGATGCAGATACGAGGCGACGGATAGTAGTGCCATGGCATGGCAGCGCCATGGTACTGTAGAGGCGGGACTTCCGTGAAAGTCATTGATCCCTTGCTCTCATGGAGGGAGAGCGCTTGGTCGTGAAAGGGGCCGAGGAGGTGGAGCATGCAGAGGCAATCTCCAAGTATCGAGACAAGGCTGAAGGGCATAGGCCGAGGAACTTCGTAAGACCGGTGTCAATGAGCTTCTCATCAAGATAGCCGAAAGTGAAGGACTTCGGGTCATGCAAGAGTGCATAACCAAGGAACGAAGCAGGCAGTACGCGGTGTTGTACCTTTGCTACTCAGTGGAGTAGGCGGCAGGGTTGATGCAGAAGACAGTACAATCCCAGAGGCGACCAAACCTATGAGAGAATTACTCCAAGTTGGGGTGAAAACTTCCTGCATTCCAGAAGTTCGATGGCATTGAGAAGGTGAATCACAGTAACTAACTCAACGCAAGGAGTGCAAACACTTCAAGCGCTTCAGAAGTGTGAGCAAAGAGCAGGCGAAGGCTAGTAACCAGCTCGATGCATGGAGTACAACTTCGAGGAGGCGGGCGAAGTCAAGTAACCTTTGCCTTCTCAACTCTTAAGAGAATGGGCGAAACCGAGTACCCCAATTCTCTTATCTATCTAGTAGAGGAGCTCTGCATATGTTCAAAGACCCTTTGAAGATAATGGAAGACAATATTTGTCAAATCCTCACCAACGGTGATCAGTGTTACTGAGAGTAGATTGTCCACTTCATTTCCCAACGAAATGCCAATCGAAAGTGGAAGTGATGCTAACCTACTTGGATGTGACAACTAAGTGAAAGAAGAGTCAATGAGCAAATTTTGCGGAGGAATGACCTAAAACTTCAGAAGTTTGCGAGACGATGCTCGTTAAAGCTCCAACAAGCATCCACCCAATTCAAGCAGCATGAGGAATTTGAGAGATTGGCGCAGTAAGGATGGTCTTTTCCTTCATCTGGGGGATCCGTAGGAATCAACAATAATAAACACAACTCAGCCAACCCCACACTAGAGTTAAAGTCATTGGTGAGTTGAAGCAGCATGGCGGATCAAAGGTTCGACTACTCAAAAACAACAGCGGAGAGCAGCTAGGAGCCAAGAGACGCATTGTAGCTGTAGCAGAAGATTGAAGACTCAGCAAAGGCGAGAAGTTGCAGTGTCAACAAAGGCTTCAACGAGGATGTCGAAGGAATAAGTGTGGGAGAATGTCACGGACAAACTTCTAAACAAGATGTTTGATGTAATGCTTATGTATGTCCATGTCTTTTGGTATGTTCATGCCTTGTACAACATGTAGGGGGACGGCCGAAGGCTTAATAGTCCCATTTTAGTTGGGTTGGTGGCCTCTTTAGGCTTGTAAATAAAGGTTGTGTCATGTGGACACGTGCGAGAGATTTTCGGTCTATAATGAACCATTTTACCCTTTGTTGTGCAACTGTTCAAAGCTTGTAAAGTCTGTTTGTAATTTGCATTGTCTATGAAGTGTTTTTTGGAGATGTTTGCTTGTGGATCCCGATTGAGGCGTTCTCTCTAACCCGTTCCCTCTTTTGTTGGTCCTAAGGGACAATGGGAGGCTTCGGGGAGGCTGACCTTTGCGGACGGACACGCAAGGGTGCCGCACGACTTAGGCAAAACCAGCTAAGTCCGTGACAGGATGGTCCGCATAACGGTATACCGTTGGACCGGTACGTATCGCCCGTACTAAGCGGTACCATTCAAAATTGCATACCATGACTTTAATTCATCTTTTTATCTAAATGAACGGTCCTAGAATCAATCAAATGGCTATTAAATGAATCTCAATTTTGTTCATATACTAATATCCTAAAATGGCACAAACTGCAGTTGTAAGAATGACTCCACCTTCCAAAGGTCATTTAAGCTATTAAGCCAACTGATAATTATGAAAAAGGGTTTGAACGTACCACACGAATGAAAAAGAAATTCATATATTAATCATTACATATCTCATTCATAAAAAAATATATAATATAATTAGATACATAAAATAACATAATAATATCAATAGGACGGGATTTAACAAGGAATAATTTCCCATCATTGTTTCCTCCATCTATACTCTATTCCTTATTTAAATGGGTTGAGGGTGAGAAATCCATGAGTCATCAATATTTTGTTAATTAATATATTAAAATTTTTATTTTTAATAATAATTAATAATTAATAATTTATAAATAATAATAATTATTGAATATTGATTTAATTCATTCGGTAGAGTGTTGTTTTAGAATATTAATATTATTTCATATGATTCAATCAGACCAAATAACTTATAATTGACTCATAATCGATTTAACTAAAGTGTATAACCTAATCTGATTTGAATCAGATGGGTTAAGCATTCGAATCGGACGTTAAAGCTCAACAAGAGATGGGGATGGGATGAGTGATGAGTATATATATATATATATATATATATATATATATATATATATATATATATATATATATATATATATCTTTGTGGATGGCTGATGGCTTCACATTATAATTGTCAACCAGGGTGGAGATGTTGCATTAAATCCTAAACTAAAGAAGTAATGATCACAAATTAATTTGCAAATATAGGATATATAGATATCAAGATCTTCAAATATAGGATAACATAATCACCAACTAACATGCTGCATGCTGCTAGCCAAATTTCTGTCTATGAGAAGCAACTGGCTCAGGAACCAATATATTGCTTATCATGTTTCAATCATAAGAAGCAACATCCTAAAACTCGTACTTATATATGAGCATAACAAATAATTTGTCCAGACCAAAATTATATTTTAATGAAGTATATATCTTATGGTTACCAACCTAAAATACAAAATTTAAAACAAAACAAATATTTGTTTCCAATTCCTAAATGGTATTCCATATGATTTGATCAGCTTCACTGAGAGCACTGCAACATATTACAAGTTCAGTGAAGAAGAAACTTCACTTTTGATATCCTAGTGGGTAAAAAGATGAGCCATAACCTGTTCCCAAACCAGACATGGGGTAGCCGCCGTAGGATGCTGGCCTGTCGTATAAACCGGAGCTAGCATGGAACTCTGATGGATAAAGATAAGACCTCGGTGAAGGTTTTCCACTCAGTTCGATGGTTCCAGGAATACTAGGGAGTGCGGCATCATACAGAGCTGCAGTTGTGGTAAGGAAGAGAGTGATTGCCGCTCAGTCATACCCAAATGGGACTGATTTTGAGCACACGAAGGAAAAGGGTGAGAACGAACAGGATATGATAAGGTTGTAGATGATCAAGATAAGATTTTCCTAACTTTGATAGAAGATAAGATACAGGATATGATAAGGTTGTAGATGATCGTGATAGAAGATAAGATTTTCTGTACTTTGATAGAAGATAAGATTTCCCGTATGAGGAAATTTCTTTATTCTGTTTATTCTGTTGAGGGAAATCTTTCTTAGTTCCTAATCTGTATAAATATGAGATTTCCCGTATGAGGAAATTTCTTTATTCTGTTTATTCTGTTGAGGGAAATCTTTCTTAGTTCCTAATCTGTATAAATATGAGAGGAAACATATTAATATATTCAAGCTAAAGCTATTTTCTATAATAAAGTAGTGAGAAAAGCGAAGCTTCGCTCTTGCCTTTGGCCAGCGACTAACGCGAGGCTCTACGGCTCATCTTCCTCACCGCGGTAATCTTCCTCACCGCGGTAGTCTTCGCTGATCTGCCAACAGTCGGCGCTACGGCTCATCTTCCTCACCGCGGTAGTCTTCGCTGATCTGCCAACAGTCGGCGGACTTAAGGAGAACGAAGGGCGGATGTAAGGAGAACGAAGGAATGCCTATGCCCTCACAGTAATAGCAATCGCAATAGCAACAACGATTTGCTCTTGCTCTACTCACGAAGCCTCTTGCTTTAAACCATTCTTTGCATCGATCCAAGATTGGTATCCTTGTCAGGAGCACCATCTTGCGGGGGCATGATAGAAGATAAGATTTTCCTAACTTGATAGAAGATAAGATTTCCCCAACTATATGAGAAAATTACAATAAAGCTTTTCAATTATTGTTCTTATCTTTTATTATTTTTATCATATCGAGGCCTGGAAGGCTGCTGCTGCTTTTGCTTCGAAGTTCTTGAAATAGTGGCAGTAGCAGCTCTCGCAGTTCGTTTCTTGTCTGCCTTTTGTTGCTCCAACCGAGTAGCTTCTGAAGATCCTCACACGAAAACTCAGATTCAAGCTTGCATTCCTCGACAGTTTTAGTCACCGCTTTCACAGCAGCAAGCTCTTTGGAAATGGCCTCATTCTGTAGCAGTTTATGCACAAAATGGAGCTATGAATGGAATCATGGACACCTTTAATCAACAACACCTACAGTGGGTAACCATGCATACCTGTAACTGACTAGAATTATTTCCTCTCTCAAGCCTTTCTGGATTCCCTTAGGTAGGCTTCCAAGAGAGGCACTGGAGGGTACTTGTCAAATAAGTCAAGAGCATGGACAAATTTGATAGCCTCAAGCTGTCTGTTCTTGCTGTTCAGTTTCTGAATTAGATCTGTCACAAGCAAAAAGGTTGCTTGTAGGTATCAGAGACCACCAGAGCTTAACAAGCCAAAAGAAAAGCACAATGAAAATTTCTCAAGATTTATACCCTAAAAATTGATAGAAGATAAGATTTCCTAACTATATAAGGAAATCTCTCTATTCTGTTAAGGGAAATCCTATATTCTATTGAGGAAAATCTTCTCTCCTAATCTCTATAAATAGAATAGGGACATGTTAATGTATTTAAGCTAAAGTTATTTCAATAAAATTTTTTAATTTCTTTTTTAATAAAGCTTTTTAATTTCTTTTTCAATAAAGCTTCTACAATAATTGTTCTTATATGGTATCAGAGTCACTTGTACAATAATTGTTCTTATATGGTATCAGAGTCACTTGCCTAGAGCAAGCTCTCTTCTCGCTGTCGACTCATCTGTCGACTCATCTGTTGCTTCTCCACCTCCGACGGCAAAAGAAAAAGCTTTCTACTATTGCTTTTCCATCGTCAGGCCATCAGTGCGATAAATCTTTCCTCCTCGGCAAACGGCAACTATCTTCTTCACTGCCACTCTGCACCAACGTTCGTTCCCTTCCGCTGTGCGTCTCTAGTGCTATGCTCACCAGCACTGCCCCACCTTTCCTCCTTTGCTATAGCCTTCTTTTCTATCGTAGCATCGTTGCAGCTTCCTCCTCTACTGTACCTCTATTGCAACTTTCTCCTCTGTTACACCTCTCCTGTAGCTTCCTCCTATGTTATAGTATCGCTGCAACATCGCTGCAACTTCCTCCTCTACTGCAACTTATTCCTTTGCTACAGTATTGCTATAACTTTTTTTATTACTGCAGCTTTCTCCTCTACTACAGTCGTCGCCGTCGCAGTCACAACAACAGCAACAACAATATCAGTAGTGATCTGCTCTTGCCCTACTGCAACTTCCTCCTCTACTGTAGCATATTCCTTTGCTACAGTATTGTTATAACTTTTTTTATTACTACAGTTTTCTCCTCTACTGTAGCCGTCGCCGTCGCAGTCGCAACAACAGCAACAACAACAATAGTAGTGATCTGCTCTTGCCCTACTCACGAAGACTCTGGCTCGTAAATCATTCTTTGCATCAATCCAAGATTGGTATCTTTGACCGGAGTACCATCTTGCGGGGGCATAATAGAAGATAAGATTTTCCAACTATATGAGGAAATCTCTTTATTTTGTTGAGGAAAATCCTCTTTCCTAATCTGTATAAATAGGAGAGGCATGTTAATGTATTTAAGCTAAAGTTATTTCAATAAAGCTTCTTCACTTCTTCTTCAATAAAGCTTCTACAATAATTATTCTTATCTCCATATGGTGATGGTTACAAGTAGGAAGAGTGGATCAACATTTACACAAAAGAGGATCGGTCTTTAGAAAAATGTTTCCAGAAACAAAATTATTGAAAAAGAAAACATGCTGTAAAATAAAATCTCAAATGTTTGATGATAACAATGATAGTGACTTACAAACAAGTAAAAGCTAGTAAAATGTTAAACTAGTGGACTGCAATGGCTCAAATATGCAAAAGACCAAATGAAGAGAGGACTAGGACCTTCATGACCAATAAAAACTAACAAGAAGGCCCTTTATTGGTGAACCTTTATGTCGTGGTCGAGGTGTCAGCATGGCTCAGTCCAGTCCTGGATATGCAAGGTTGCCCATGCGGAGGCTCGAGTCATGTCGACGTTGGGTCAGGTTAGGTCTAAGTGTCATCTCCTAAGCGCGGTTCTCCCTCGACGGGTTGCTGCTACTTCATTGCCAGTTCTTGCACAAAGGTCGAGGTCGAGAGGGGGATTTCCCGATCGACCCCTTCGAAGTTCAAGTCAGTGTTGTGGAGTTAAGGGGAGTTGAGTCTCTTTCTCTCTTGATCAAGGAGGGTTAGCTTTTATAGCTGCGAGGATGAGTTGGCCGTACAGGGTCAATTAACTGTGGTCAGCTTCTCGGGCAACCAATTTAAGCTATTGTGCGAGCGACAATCGACCTGCACGAATCGGTGCCGCATGGCACCACCCCGAGCTTTCTGGGACGATTGTACTATGATGATGTCGTTCGTTTGGAGGGGGCGATGAGCGACTGCCCGTCACGTGTGTGCTACGTGCCATATCAGACTTGAAGTTTCACGTCTGCATTGTTGTGTTTGCTTACCTGGGTCCACGTGGGTGATACCAAAATGTGTCATATCATTCTCTCCCCCTAAAGAGGCGTGCCCCGGGTTCCTTGTGGAGGGGCTTGGGGCATGGCTTGGTTCCTTTCGTTGGCAGGGTTAGCTGTCATACTGGGATTGTTCGTTCGGTCGTTGATTGATCAAGAGCTTCTATTCGGGAGCTGGACTTGTCGAGCGGCATAACTCGGGGACTAGGTTAGCCGAGCAACACTACTTGAGTGTAGGACTAGGCGAGATGTGACTATGACATTGGACTGGCCGCGAGGCGTGGCTCAGGCATCAGAATGACCAAGATGCAACTCGGACATTGGATTGGCCTACGAGGTATGGCTCAGGCAATAGACTGGCCGAGATGCAACTCGGACGTTGGATTGGCCGCGAGGTGTGGCTCAGGCATTGGACTGGTCGAGATGCAACTCGAACATTGGATTGGCCGCTAGGCATGGCTCGGGCATCGGAATGGTTGAGATGCGACTCAAATGTTGATTGGTCGCAAGGTGTGTCTTGAGCATTGGACTAGCCGAGATGTGACTTGGACGTTAGACCAGTCGCAAGGCATGGCTTGAGCATTAGATTGGCCGAGATGCGACTCAGACGTTGGACTGGCCGCGAGGCGTGGCTCGAGCATTGGACTGGCCAAGATATGACTCGGACATTGAATTGGCCGCGAGGCATGTCTTGAGCCTTAGACTGGCCGAGATGTGACTCGGACATTGAACTGGACGAGATGTGACTCGGACGTTAGACTGGCTGCGAGGTGTGGCTCGGACATTGGACTAGTTGAGATGTGACTCAAGCATAGGACTGGCCAAGATGCGACTCGGACGTTGGACTGGCCGTGAGGCATGACTCGGGCATTAGACTGGCCGAGATGAGACTCGAATATTGAACTGGCTAAGATACGACTCGGATGTTAGACTGGCCGCGAGGCGTGGCTCGAGCATTGGACTGGTCGAGATGTGACTCAGACATTGGACTAGCCGAGATGTGACTCGGACATTGGATTGGCCACGAGGTGTGTCTCGAGCATTGGAATGGTCGAGATATGCTCGAACATTGCACTAGCCGAGATGCAACTCAAACGTTGGATTGGCCACAAGATGTGTCTCGGGCATTGGAATGGTCGAGATGCGACTCAATCGTTGGATTGGACATGAGGCGTGGCCGAGACACGATCGAACATTGTTTAGTTGAGGTGCACAACTCGGCACTGTTTGGTCGAGATGCCCAACTCGAGCACTGTTTGACTGAGGTGCACCAATGAAGCACTGTTTTGGCCAAGGTGCACAACTCATGCATTGTTTGATTGAGGTGCACCATTAAGGCACTATTTTGGCCAAGGTGCACAACTCGAGCATTGTTTGACCGAGGTGCACCATTGAGGCACTATTTGGTCGAGGTACATAACTCGGACACTGTTTGACCAAAGTGTACCAATGTGGCACTATTTTAGCCGAGGTGCACAACTCGAGCATTATTTGACCGAGGTGCACCATTGAGAAACTATTTGGCCGAGGTGCATAACTCGGACACTGTTTGACCGAGGTGCACCAATGAGGCACTATTTTAGTCGAGGTGCACAACTCGAGCACTGTTTGATTGAGATGCTCTAATGAGTCACTGTTTTGGTCGAGGTGCACAACTCGGGCACTATTTGACCGAGGTGCACCATTGAGGCACTATTTAGCCGAGGTGCACAACTCGGACAATATTGGCATCCGAAGTATCATATAGGGCCATCTGGGCTAGAAATGCAATGACATGCTCAGTTGGGTCGAAGCTATCATCGTAAGGCTTGAGCATAGGGAGGCAAAAGTTTTGCGAGGTCGGCTTGTCCTAAATCTCCTACACAAATGCGGATCCTACTGGGGGAGCCTCATCGATCTCTTCCTTGGATTTGTGAAACTCCTTTTGGACCCTATCGACACATCGATTGACCGAGCGTAGCTGAGCCCGGAAAGAGTCCGCCGAATTGGATGACAACATGTCGGGCTTGGGAGCGCTCGGTTAGGATCGTTGAAGGTCTGGAGCATTGTGCTCGGGTGGCAGCCTTGGATTCCCCGATAGCTCTTCAGGCAATGGGGGAACATCCGTTGCGACGGGCTACTAAGGAGCTATCGGTGGCATAGGGATAGGAGCCGATGGATCTCATTGCGACGATTGAGGTATCGTTGCGACGATTGAGGTAACGTTGACTGCCGAGCAAGCTGAGGAACAAGGGGGATGATGATCTACATCATTCTTGCTTGGGCTTGAACTTGATGCATGAGGCTAAAGAACGCCTCGACAAAGACGGAAAGTTGTCCCATGGTGGCTCCGTGGGGTGACAACCTGGGGTCGATGAACAACCACCAATAGTGGCTCGGGGTTACAGTGGGGGCGTTTTCTTCTAGGCTTGGAGGAGGGGGAGTTATCCTTCGAATTTGAAGGTTGAGTGCATTGGGAGTGGCTCCTCTCCAAGGCGCTCGCCTAGATTGCTTGGTTGGGGATAATCTTGCAATATCGGGGCCCTCCTTCTAGTGTTAAAATGTTGGTGAACCTTTACGTCATGGCCAAGGTGTCAACACGGCTCGGTCCAATCCCAGATGCGCAAGGTTGCCCATGCGGAGGCTCAAGTCACGTCAACGTCGGGTCAAGTTAGGTCCAAGCGTCGTCTCCCGAGTGCGGTTCTCCCTCGGTGGGTTGTTACTTCTTCGTTGCTAGTTCCTGCACAAAGGTCAAGGTCGGGAGGGGGATTTCTCGACTCGATCCCTCTGAAGTTCAAATCAATGTTGTAGAGTTAAGGGGAGTTGAGTCTCTTCCTCTCCTAATCAAGGAGGGTTAGCTTTTATAGCTACGAGGATGAGTTGACTGTATAGGATCAATTAACTGTGGTCGGCTTAAGCTTTTGTGTGAGCGCCGATCGACTTGCACGGATCGACACTGCACGGTGCCGCCCTGAGCTTTCCAGGACAACCGTACCATGATGATGTCATTCGTATAGAGGGGGCGTTGAGCAGCTGCCCGTCACGTGTGTGCTACGCGCCACATCAGACTTGAAGTTCCACATCATCGTGTCTACTTGCCCGGGTCCACGAATGTGTCATATCACCCTTCACAAACCAGATCCTAACAGCAACCTTTGATCAACCAAAAGGTATTAAGTGCTAAAGAAAACAAGGGAAGAGTTCATGCTTTTTACTTGTGAAGATCTTGTTTGTTGGTTTAAAAATCAGGACATTACAATTGAAATATTAGGAATAATTGATCATAAGAAGCATAGCAAATTTAGTAACTGTGCTATGTAAGAAAAGAAATTATAAACTGGAACTACTGAATTAGAAGATGGTTTAATTTAATGTCTGTTATATATTGGGCAAAAGATCTTCTTGAGGAACAAAATCATTAACAAAAATTTCTTCATTGATGAAAAGGACAAAATCAAAGAGAACAGCTACAAGAAGTATGCCTAGAACTTTTGCCATGCAACAAAGCAACAACTAATAAAATAATTAAAGAATCATGGACCAAGAATGGGATAAGCTATGCAAGAATTATATGTATATAAGTATAAATATGTTTATATATATGTAACAGGTAAACATTGAGATCAAATCTCATACACTATTCTTCACATCATCTGCTTCCATTCCTAATAAACTGTACATGCATTATACATCAAAATATTTTACATGATTAAGATGTATGGATACAAACATGTCCAAATTCCGATTGGAATTAAGCAGTTAACTATTATCAAATTAGATAATAATTACACAAAAAATATAATCTCATTTACAAAGTAGTACAAGTGAAAGGTAATAAAAAAGGTTCCTATTTGGGTGCACAATCTGCATCTATAAGACCTTAAACAAATCAGTGATAGATAGGCTATCTTTCGTATGGTACTTAATTTATTGGAGATATTATATGCCTTGGATTATAGAAATTACGATAAAATAAACCAATTCAAAATGATACTAAATCAATTTAGGGTTATTTATTCACTTATGTTATAGGAGAACTTAGATTTAATATGATATGATGTTGCTTTTCTTTATCAAACAGATATGGCCTTAGGCCATAATGTTTTCCCAAACAATCCATCATCAAATTTAATAGGACCGGATCATCGAATTCCATCTCACATGATTAATAATATCTGTCCTCATGGTTTACCCATCGGGGAACAGTAATTGTATGATCTGTGACAAGACTCTCACATTCGAAGATAGATTTTAGGACCTATGAGGTATGTTCTTATCTTAGAATTTTAAGGATGATTTCCAGTTTTTTTTTTTGTTTTTCCTCGGAGATGTCTCTTTTCGGATTTCTCTGGCAGCTTCCTTTTGCTTGTCTAATTTTATCCTAGCACATGATATTCTACTATTTTATAATATTTTTTATATTATTAAAAAATATAATTCAATGAAAAATAGAGGTCTTTTAGATTGGTTAGTATATTTGGTATAAGTATCATAAGTAATCTAAAAATAAGAGAAGAAAAAAAAGATATATGACTGATGGTCAAAGCAAGATATATTAGGCAAAGGACGAGCGCTAGGAAAATCTAAAATAGAGGGGTATATTTGAAAACAAAAAAGAGACTTTTTCGGAAAGATCGAATTTTACTACTTCTGTAGCTGTGCTATCGGGGACGGCTAGCCGTACAATCAAAATCCAACGGTTGATAGGGACCCTATCGGTTTTTGGATTCAATTAGGAAAGCAAGAACCCACGTCGGGTCGGAGTTTAGTTCGTGTACGATAAATTTACCCTACCCACCGATCTGTCCTCTCCTCTTCCGATTGGGCGCTCTTTCGATTAGGGTTTCGTTCGTCATCGTCGTCGTCGTCACGCTTCTTTTCGAACACCGTCTTCGGTAGATTTAAGTTAGGGTTGTCGTATCGTAGGTCATGGCGACAGCAGAGATCGAGGCGGCCATGGCGTCGATCCCCTCGAAGAAGGAGGAGCTCCGGAAGGCCTTCGAGGCCCTCCAGGCATTCTCGTCCTGCCTGGCATCGTTCACTCTCAAGTGGAAGGACCTAGAGGATCATCTCGCCTCGATTGAAAGCCTCATTGGTGACCGCCTCCGCGAACTCGACTCCAAGTCCCACTCCTCTGTGAAGGCGGAGGCCAACCCGGAGACTGCGCCGGAGGTCGTACCGCGGCTTCAGCTCAGCTCTCTCTGCGTCAACATGGATGGCGTGGGACTGAGATCGTACATCATTGTGAACCGGAACGATATCGCCGAGATACGGAAAGAGCTCGGTGCTGCCATTCGGTCCGCACCAGACCCAGCTAAATTGGTCCTTGATGCCATGGACGGGTTTCACCGCCCAAGAGCCGAAGGAGAGAAGGATGGGGATGTGCAGGTGATTAAGAGGACTTGTCTGAGTCTTTTGGAGCAGGTCCAGATCTTGGCACCTGAAATAAAGTCTTCTGTGAAGGATCAGGCCAAGAAAGTAGCGGTGGAGTGGAAAGGTCAGATTTTGGATGACAGTGATAAAGGGACGGATGCTTTTGCTTTCTTGCAGCTCTTGGCAACTTATAGGTTGACTTCGGAGTTCAATACGGATGAAATCCTGGATCTTTTTGTTTTGATTTCACGGAGGAAGCAGGCTCTTGAACTTTGCAAGAGACTCGGTCTTGTCCAAAATATGTCCGGTACGCTATTGCTTCTTACCGTGCAAACAGTTCCTTGATTTTTTTTCCCATCTTCATTGATATGAATTCTGATAGCATGCAATTCATCCTACTTGGATGCTGCATATTCTTCTTGTTTGCATTTTTCTTCTCTTTAAGTCCTAATATGATGTGTCTTATTTTGTGTATTATATTTTGCTTGCCTTAGTCATCACCTGACTCACCTTTTGGTCATGCAGCAATCTTTTTCCTTCAAGATTTTTAATTAGATTTTTCAGTGAATATTAACATATATATAATATAATATAAAATTCTAGTATAGCTTATCCCATTCTTGTATATTTTTCAGTGAATATTAATATATATATATATATATAATATAAAATTCTAGTATAGCTTATCCCATTCTTGTATATTTTTCAGTGAACATTAGTTGTTGTTTTGTTGCATGGCAAAAGGTCTAGGCACTGTGCTCTTTGATTTCGTCCTTTTCATCAATGAAGAAATTTTTGTTAATGATTTGGTTCCTCGAGAAGATCTTTTGCCCAATATATAACAGGCATTAAACCATCTTCTAATTCAGTAGTTCCAGTTTATAATTCTCTGCTTACCTAGCTCAGTTTCTAAATTTGCTATACTTCTTATGATCAATTATTCCTAATATTTCAAATGTAATGTCCTGATTTTTAAACCAACAAATAAGATCTTCACAAGTAAAAACATGAACTCTTCCCTTGTGTTTTTTAGCACTTAATACCTTTTGGTTGATCAAAGGTTGCTGCTAGGATCTGGTTTGTGAAGGGCCTTCTTGTTGGTTTTTATTGGTCATGAAGGTCCTGGTCCTCTCTTCATTTGGTCTTTTGCTTATTTGAGCCATTACAGTCCAGTAATTTAACATTTTACTAGCTTTTACCTGTTTGTAAGTCACTATCATTGTTATCAAACATTTGAGATTTTATTTTAGAGCATGTTTTCTTTTTCAGTAATTTTGTTTCTGGAAACATTTTTCTGAAGACTGATCCTCTTTTGTGTAAATGTTGATCCTTACTCTTCCTACTTGTAACCATCAGCATATGGAGATATTGAGGACATAGTGTCTGGAAGTCATTTTTAGGTTATAAATCTTGAGAAATTTTCACTGTGTTTTTCTTTTGGCTTGTTAAGCTCTGTCGGTCTCTGATACCTACAAGCAACCATTTTGCTTGTGACAGATCTAATTCAGAAACTGAACAGCAAGAGCAGACAACTTGAGGCTATCAAATTTGTCCATGCTCTTGACTTATTTGACAAGTACCCTCCAGTACCTCTCTTGGAAGCCTACCTAAGAGAATCCAGAAAGACTGCTCAAGGAGCACGAAAGAGAGGAAATAATTCTAGTCAGTTACAGGTATGCATGGTTACCCTCTGTAGGTGTTGTTGATTAAAGGTGTCCATGATTCCATTCATAGCTCCATTTTGTGCATAAACTGCCACAGAATGAGGCCATTTCCAAAGAGCTTGCTGCTGCGAAAGCGGTGATTAAAACTGTTGAGGAATGCAAGCTTGAATCTGAGTTTTCGTGTGAGGATCTTCAGAAGCGTATTACTCGGTTGGAGCAACAAAAGGCAGACAAGAAACGAACTGCGACAGCTGCTACTGCCACGAATTCAAGAACTTCGAAGCAGCAGCAGCCTTCCAATAAACGGCCTCGATCATCTACAACTTTATCATATCCTGTTCGCTCTCACCCTCTTCCTTCATGTGCTCAAAATCAGTCCCATTTGGGTTTGACTGAGCAGCAATCGTCATATGCGGGTTTGGGTCGGTCCTATGGCCTTACTACAACTGCAGCTCTGTATGATGTTGCACTCCCTAGTATTCCTGGAACCATCGAACTGAGTGGAAAACCTTCACCAAGGTCTTATCTTTATCCATCAGAGTTCCATGCTAGCTCCAGTTTGTACAACAGGCCAGCATCCTACGGTGGCTACCCCATGTCTGGTTTGGGAACAAGTTATGGCTCATCTTTTTACCCACTAGGATATCAAAAGTGAAGTTGCTTCTTCACTGAACTTGTAATATGCCTGCCATATCCTTGGCCTAGTTGCCTTTTGTTTAGATCAACTTACAAGTGGAGACTTTTGGTTCTTTATGTTGCAGTGCTCTCGGTGAAGCTGATCAAATCATATGGAATACCATTTAGGAATTGGAAACAAATATTTGTTTTGTTTTATATTTTGTATTTTAGGTTGGTAACCATAAGATATATACTTCATTAAAATATAATTTTGGTCTGGACAAATTATTTGTTATGCTTATATATAAGTACGAGTTTTAGGATGTTGCTTCTTATGGTTGAAACATGATAAGCAATATATTGGTTCCTGTGGCTGTTGCTTCTCATAGACAGAAATTTGGCTAGCAGCATGCAGCATGTTAGTTGGTGATTATGTTATCCTATATTTGAAGATCTTGATATCTATATATCCGGTTGCAAATTTGTGGTCATTGCTTTTCTGGTTTAGGATGCAACATCTCCAGCCCGGTTGGCAATTATAATGTGAAGCCAGTCCTCCTGGTCAGCCATCGACAAAGATGGAAGTAAAAAAGATAATGCTATCCTCACGTCAATCCGCATGAGTGTTTTCACTGATTGATTGGGATGATAATGTAAACTTTGAGGCATTTTGGGTGTGTTTGGTGTCACTTATGTTTGACATCCTAGTGTATTTAGTCTTTCCATTATTATTGACTCTGTATTTTAGTTTTTGAGTTGATTGTGGTTCTTAAGAGTTGTCTTATAGAATCAATCATTTACAAGATGATGAGTACTGTAATATAATGCGGATTAATGATGGTGGCTACACATCTTCTTTTTATGTTGAAAGCTTATGATGTATGACTATAATTTGGGGATTTAAAATTGTAACTTCCTACGTACCCTCAGTATTATGTGAGAAATGTACCTCAGAAATGGCACAGAGTTGAATACATGGCTGTTTGGCCAATGATTATGACAATCCCAGCCACTTGATTTTAAGGTATAATACATGAGAAGGCAGGCTAGTTCAACATGTTTCCGCGGTTAAATCTATTCACTTGCCCATCTCATTGCTTATCAAAGTGGATCTTATCATGTTGAGCTTATACTAGCATCCAAGAAAGTTTTAAATGTAGTACAAGTAGTAGAAATGTATGCCTATGTGGATAATAAAGATGAATAGGTAGTGAATGGGATTGGTAACATGTAACAGTCGATCCAAGGTGGGACAATGGCACATCTAATATGATGGGATAGGATAGTTAATTTGATTTATAAGGCTATATTAGGTTTTCTATGAAGTTGGTTTAAGTATTTTAGATTAGTAGTTCAAGCATATTAAATTAATGTATCACTTATTTATGATATAAGTGGTATATATATAAATAGATTAGAGACACATCACAAGGAAAAGTTTGCACCGTGAGTTGAGTTGACCTCATGTGTTCTAAGATGCTTGTTTGGATCTTGACTTTTATAAAGCCTTTTGATAAAGGACTATTTTGATTTGGTCAGTGATCCTCGCACGGTTGTCTGTCCTTTATAGGGCATATGAGCTCCAAAAATCACCTCTAAGAATAAGAAGAACCTGACGGATTTATGAGCTTTTGGTTCCTATACTCCTCAACTAATATGAGACTAAATAATTTTATTAATTCTCCTACCCATAGGGGAGCCAAGGTACACGACTCGAGAGCAAGTTTGCTCGGTCGAGGTGCAAGCCTCGAACCCTCCTTCTAACTCGTAAGGAATTATCCGCTTTGAGCGATGAGCATACTCGCATGGTTTTATCCTTTGCGGAGCATATAAGTTCCAAAAAGCATCTTTGAGAGTAAGAAAGATCTAGCAAACTTATAAACTTTTGGTTTCCATGCTTCAAATATGGGATTAAATGATCTTACCTTTCTAATATTTTAGAATAAAAACTTAGCCTCTTGAGATATAAAAGTAAGAGCTGAGCTGTCTAGGCTAAATGAACGCCATCATCATAATATTTTACTTTTATTTGTTCCCTTTTCTATAGATTAAACTGGAAGTGTTCCTTTGATTAGATCAAGCATAAAAGTTTGTCCTTCTCCCATTTGCATGCCAACTGATTACTGTTTGTTTTTACAGTAGTCTCTCCAATGGCCTACCCGGTAAATGATGCAGAAAAAGGATAAAGAAATATAC
Organism: Musa acuminata AAA Group; assembly: GCF_036884655.1. Taxonomy (NCBI): domain Eukaryota; kingdom Viridiplantae; phylum Streptophyta; class Magnoliopsida; order Zingiberales; family Musaceae; genus Musa; species Musa acuminata. Next base: position 37,261,171 of record NC_088332.1, on the reverse strand, counting down.
ATATCACAATCTATTCAACACATTTTAGTTGTGGTGTAACCCTACCAAACTGTTGTTTTCGTTATAACATTTATTATGGGCCAGTAAAAAGAAATCAGAACTTGGTTCCATTTCATTTCTCACAAAAAGGTGGAGATCATAGCAAATCTAAACCATTTTTAACCTCTTCACAGAAAGGAAGTAGTGATCATTTTAAGGGAAGCAAATTCTTGGCTTCTGTCCCAGATTGATCAGCGGTGACACCTTCACAAAGAAAAGGTGAAAGCAAAAGGATCACTACTTCTCAGGCAACGGATGTCTTATGCAGAAATATGTGAAAAGGAAGAAGAAGCATTGGCAAACCGTAGTAAAAAAAGTTTGGCACCGTCAAAAGTCACTGATAAGTGCTTGACGTTTGATGTCTCCCATGGATTTGCGACCTTTTTGTTGGGTGGGTGGGGGATAGCTTTCCTTTTTGACCATTGAGAAAGCTCTGCTGTGAATACATGTGTTCATCACCTGCCGCAGTCTGCAAGCAACAACAAAAGAGTTGCTGCAAGCCCTTAATGCGCTGGCTATTAGAAGTTTCAAGTTTCATGTAAATGATAGAGAAGTCCCTTCCTTGTATGAACTCATGTCTTCATCAATCGTTGCAGTCTGCAAGCAACCAAAAAAGAGATGCCGCTGGTCCTTGATGAACTGGCTTTCAGAAGGTTCGGTTTCATATAACATCTGTTTCTATAGCTATCTTTCGAGTCGTGTAAACCCAAATGATAGAGAAACGCTCCAAACAGAGGACAATCAGTCCATTTTCACTGTTTGAAACGAAGAAGCTGTCATCAGTGGTTGACAAATCAAGCAAAAATCTTTTCATCATCATGTCATCATTGCATCAATTGGCTGTTTACTCATTTCCTTAGTTCTTGTTAACATCTATCTCTGGTGTGTGCTTAGTGGCATTTACATGTCATTATGAATAGGAAACTCAAGGACATACTTTGACAAACATACCTTGCTCACTTGATTGTAGGTGCTTCTGGAGATGGAAGGTTATGAAATCGGAATAGCAGAGCTGAATCTTATCTGTGTGCATACAAGGAATCGTTATGATCCAGTAGCATAAGCAATCACAAGAAAAGGAAAGGTGAACTCTTCATGGCTTGTGTGGATCTCAATCATTGATGAGCGGAGATGAGAAATTGGACGACTGATGCTGAAAACCTTCTGATTCTGCTCAAGCACTGGGTTATATTCTATGATTTATAAGATAGACTGTACATTAGTGCAATATGTGGTATAAGAAAAACAAACAGTTCAAGATTTAGCATAACCTGAATTCAAGGAAACAAATCATGGTTTTTTATGTTGAAACAGACTATATTAAGATTGTTGAAATATACAAATCAAGATAGGTACAAATTGGATGTACAATAGATATTTCTTGGAACAGATTTTAGGCAGAGATAGATGTGGAATCCACGTAAAAAGAATAATGAGAAGCAAATTAATGTGCCATCTGCATAAAAAGCCAACCCGATAATATCTTATCTTAAATTTGCCCCTGAAATTTTAATATAAGATGAAACATCTTCTTCGCTGAGATTAAGCTTCTCTGAAATTGCCAAAACCATAGTGTTGTATGGCATAAGCTTAGGCCAAAAACTAGATGAGGTTGGTGCGATCTATTTACATATCATCAAGCACTTAGTTGCTTGCTCTCAATCCATCATTCTAGCGAAGATACTCCACATCTTTAGCATTGATGCCACTGCAAATGGAACTATAGGACCATTGAAGGCTACTTCACAGAACAAGCGGAAAAGGATGGTGATGTGGAGATGGCAGTATCACTCCAAGAAGGAAAACGAAGCATGACAAGAGAACAGCACCAGCAGCATAAGTGTCACTGCCTTCAGACCAGCAGAAGTCCCTTCCCATCCAAATGACTCACGACAAAGTAGAAAGTTGCAGACGTAAGAGATTGAAACTACAGCAGCAGCACAGCCTTCTGCTGGGACGATACATGCAATCCATTAAATCCAAGTTAATAATGCTTTTGCTTCTGTAGTCAAAAGCATGCATGAATAGATTACCCAAGAATTGGAAGAGATGGAAGGAACCTGGAAAGGCTGTCTTCCAAAGCCCCCCCATAAAATAGAACAACAGGAGGTGATTAAGAGATTGCAATCTGGGCAAGTGATAGAGGACAAACCAGTCACATAATCTTATTCTTCTCAAAACTCCCTTCCAAATGCATACCTCCATGCTTCCTTGGTCTACTCCCTCACCCCTATCTCCCTTTAAAAAGTGGCTTTGGCCCTGCTCCCATTCACCAAACAACTCCTGAGACAACCTTCACACCCTTTAGCACTTGGACTTTGCCTTCCACCATAGATTCTCCTCCTACTCGCCTTGCATCATCCTGGATCAATTAGAGGGCACCAATATGCGTGAAAATTAATGCAACAACACAGGAATCATTCCCTATAAATCCAACACTTCACTGCTACCTTCGAGCTAACACACCACTTCCACTCACCTACTCAGCCTGGAGCTGCCTGCTTCCATGGGGAGGGAAGACACGGGACCCGTCGGCGTCAACTCCTCCATCGCCCTGCTGCAGGAGAGGTTCAAGCAGCTGCAAAGAGTTAGAGAGATGAGAGAGGAGAGACAACTGCACCGGTCGGTCGTCGTCAGGAGCCCAAGCGTTCCCCCCGAGCATCCCAAGTGGCTGTTCCCTGGCGCCGCGTCCGGCCGACTCCATCACCAGTCCCAGACACTCGACACCTCGCTGTCCATGAGCTTGTGGCCCCGTGCAAGCGCTGCTCAAAGCTCTTCCGCGAGCAACAAAGCAGACGTCGATACTTCTCTTCACCTGTAACATGAATTCCTAAGATGGTATTTGTCACCAGTGCTAGCTGCAACTTCGCTGTACCATCACTATCGTAGTAGTAGAGTATCTCTCTTAGCAGAAAGGAATGTTTCCTTCCATCAAAAACCAGATGATTTAGCTGGTACAAACACTAAACACACCTAAAGATTGCATCCCGAGCAAATCACTTCAATCCATGATCGAGATAAATCATTGCAAATGCATGCCAGAAGGTGCACAGGGAGAGAGAGGTTTAGACCACATCCGAATGGAGAATACAGGTGGCAGGGTCGTACGTTTGGCAGTGCATTGAGGAGGGAGGAGCTCGTCCAGCAAGTAGACGATAATTCCTGTCGGCCAAGCGAGTAAACGACGAGCATCATAACGTCCCGTCAGCAGATCAATCATGCATGATGTCGTCTTTCCCCTGTGACTGCGCATTACGGCCTGGGACGAAGGACTGTGGGCGATTCCCAGTTCAGTGGCAGCCTCCCCGTCGTCGTGCTCCGCACAAAAACATGGCGATAGGAGCATGAATCGTTAGTCTTGCAGACACCATGATATCGATTCAGAGAAGGAGATCAAGTGAAACTACTGGTGAATTGTTAGGTCAAACTTCGGTCTTAAATATTCGAAAAATAAATCATACTTATGTATTTAAGATAAACATATTTCCATAATAAAATCTATAGAATTATGAAAATGTTTGTAAAATATTTGATAATTAAAAGGGAGAAATCTAAACTCCAATGAGTTATCTGACAAGAAAATAGGTTGGTTTCATATGATGTGTGATGATAAGAGAAAGTAAAAATGAGTGTGAAGTTGAAAGACCATATACAAGACAAGAATAATTAAATAAGAAATAACCTTAATGAGAGAACAGAGAACGGAGAAAAGAGAGCGATTAGAAAGAGGAATTACGTTATGAATATCTTAATTAAACATTACTTTTTTTTGTCCTAAAAGGATTAAAATGCTATCAAAAAGTAAATAAAAGAGTAACTTTATTTACATAATGTTATATGATGAATATATATCACAAATAATCCATTTCATAAACTGGATTTGTCGAGTTGATTTTTTATTTTTTGGATCAGATACAGTCCGATTTTAATAACTATGGTTGGAAGGAAGGACATCTAAAACATGTGTTTGCTAGCACTAATGAAGAAATGAATTGGATTCAACTCCATAACTTGTCTGTCATCTTCCATGGAACTCTGTCCTCCTGTATGGAGGAGTTTGGGCGAGAGATGAATATAAGAAGACTCTGTTTATTTCAATTTATTTTATGAGCAAAATTGCTGACATTTTGTTTTAATTCAATGTAGTCAGACTTATATCACTTTGATCCTATAAATATTTCTTATAATGTTATCATCAAATCTTTGGTTAATAGGCCAAAGCCTCTTCTCCCTGAAGCTTAAAGAGAAAGAACAAGCAGCTCTTGTGCATGACCAAAGCATATCTGATAATGTTTTGACTATAGAGAGATGACTCATTCTCTTGGTTAGAAAAATAAGGCATCTCCTATGATAAAGATTAAACTTGATATGGAGATAAATTAGGTGACATTCTGAGGTGGAATCAATTCCCTTTTGTTTTATTCTATCAAATGGCTTTTTCTGGCTAATAAATTAGGTGGATTGTGGCTTATGCTGAATCCTACCAAACAGATAAAGCTTAGGAGGGATGTCAAGTGGGGGAGCACTAACCCCCCTAATTTGTTTATACTTGTGTCTCTCATATGCTTTTATGATCCTTACTAGAGTGGATTTATGTTGGTGAAAACATCAAAGTATTCTCTAATCTTATATTTCAGAAGAATACCAACAATATTATAAGTTGATGAATCTAAAAATGTTCCATAGAATTTATTTTAGAAAGAGTCAGCAACAAAACAACAAAAAGCGTACAACTTCTTTAGTTGGATAATGTGTCACTCAACACATCCCTCTAGTGGGCTTTGGTGGCTAAAATTATATCTAGTGGGATGTCTTCTTCATGCTATTGATACTTTTTATCTTACATTTATGAGATAAGATAAATACTACATTAGGATCCACAATCACCATCATGCTATGAATGGTGATAACAAAAAAGACAAGCTCATGTAGGTATGTATGCATGCTATGAATCTTCCTTTGTGTGGGTATCATGCATCAACACCAAGGATTGAGAATAGGTTCAAAGTCATTATTCGGATGCTCTAATCCATTAAGACAGATAATTCTCCCACCTGCACCTTCACTATCTTGTTGCTTTGAGATTCCATGTCATGATTCCAAGCCATTTCACACTATTCCAGCTTCCTTTGCACAAGGTCGAGACAAGAAAATGCTAGAGTGAGGAAAACTTTGTACCTGCCCTTCTACCCTTTTATGATTGGAGCTAATGACCGGGCCCCGCGCGGCATTCATGCGGGTAACTTAAAAAGCGTCGTGGTGCTCGTGCGCGTCCCTGTGGGTCCCACCAGAAGCGCCCACGAATCGGATGCGAGACGCATGCCTTCAACGTCAGGATATCACCAAAACATTACCATCGAATCGCCGTTGGATTGTATTTTCTCGCATCTTAAAGCGAATCCAATGGTTGAAAGTCTATGTCGTGGACGGCTCATATGTTGGGGAGCTCACCCGACAAGATTCCCAGAAGGGAATCCACACTCCTCCTATAGCCTCTTCCTTGGCTTCCGGCTGAGTGCCGGCACATAGTGCGAGCCCCGTACACAAACGTCGACGAAACCCTCGTTCGATCTAATTAGTGATGGAGGACACACCGGCGGAGAATTCCCCCAAGCTTCCGGTCCCTGGCCGCCGTAACATCCTCATCACCAGCGCCCTCCCCTACGTCAACAACGTCCCCCACCTTGGAAATATCATTGGGTGTAATTTCCCTATCAGTTCTTTGTTTTGTTGCTTTTCATCCTAAAAATGATTTTTTTGTGGATTGTTTCGGCGTTGTGAGGATGAAAATGAGACCTTTTCTTGCATTTTGGGCAAAGGCGTTTTGAGTGCGGATGTGTTTGCTCGATATTGCCGGTTGCGGGGCTATAATACGATTTATATATGTGGGACGGATGAGTATGGAACCGCTACGGAGACAAAGGCTATGGAGGAGAATTGCTCTCCCAAGGAAATCTGTGACAAGTTTGTACCTCCCTGATAAGCTCTGTTCTACTCTGCTTTCAGTAGGCCTTTTTGTTTTTCCATTTTAATAAAAAATCCCGGCTTGCTAGTGATGATTATAAGTTTCTTAGATGAGGTTCTTACCAATTTAAGCTTGTGTACTTTCACCAACTTTTTATGGTATAAACATAAAGTTAGTTGCATCAAATTTGGTTTTTAAGTTTGAAATCACTATTGCTAAATCTTTGTGCCCACAAAAGATAAACTTTTCTTAGTCCTTTTTGCTAATGGACAATCAAATTTCTCCATTCATATATATGTAGAACTTCGGTGATATTATCATATTCTTTTTCTCATGCAAAGCATAGGAAATTAGTGGTGAATTAGGTTGCTTCCCTAATCCAAGATTTCTTGTGTTTTTACAAATGCCTTTTGTTTATAATTTAGGTACCATGAAATTCATAAGGAGGTCTATAAGTGGTTTGACATAAGCTTTGATGAGTTTGGACGCACATCCTCTCCACAGCAGACTGAAATCTGCCAATCAATTTTTCACAAATTGTTGGAGAATAATTGGCTATCTGAAAAGACCATGCTGCAGGTATTTCTTTCGTTTTGTACGTTTGTTGATTGAATCAAATAAGTTCCTTCTTGGCATAAGTCTGTTTTGCCTTGCTGTTTGTTAAATTGTTTGAAAATTATATGCAGCTCTATTGTGATACATGCCAACGCTTCTTAGCTGATCGGCTTGTGGAGGGAACATGCCCTACATTGGATTGCAATTATGAATCTGCACGTGGCGATCAGTGTGAAAAATGTGGAAAATTGTTAAATCCAACTGAACTGATAGATCCCAAGTGCAAGGTAAATTACATTTTCATGATCTTTATGTGCAAGTCTCTTTGTCTTAAATCCTTGAGTAAATAAATATTAAATTATTCTTTGGTGTATTTTGACCCAAGGTTGCTGACTCTTCAGGTATGCCAAAGGACTCCACACATATGTGACACAGATCATTTGTTTTTAGAGCTACCCTTGCTGAGGAAAAAATTGGAAGGCTATATTGACAGTATGTCGATAACTGGATCTTGGAGCCAAAATGCAATTCAAGCAACACAAGCATGGCTGAAGGAAGGCCTGAAACCTCGCTGTATTACAAGGGATCTAAAATGGGGAGTTCCTGTGCCACATGAAAAGTATAAAGACAAGGTTTAACAAATTACATATGTTGATTCAGGCTTAATTATGCTTGCAGATTAGACTGGTCCCTTGTTAATGGATCATATTTTGCTTATGCTTCCAGATGTTTGAATGATTGTTGGATTATCTTTTAAGTAATGTTCAACTTTTAAAATTGATTGATATTCACCTGTCTAGGTATTCTATGTGTGGTTCGATGCCCCAATTGGGTATATCTCAATCACTGCATGCTACACTCTCGAGTGGGAGAAATGGTGGAAGAACCCTGAAAATGTGGAGTTGTATCAGTTCATGGGCAAGGATAACGTGCCATTTCACACGGTAAACTGTATTAATTCTTTGATTGTAATTACTGACTGACCTCTTACATGGCAAAACTACATCACATTATTTGATTTTATGTGCTTTCTGTAACCAATACCTTATTTTGCACATATTTGTTATTGTGTTAGTTTGTCATCAAGAGCTTACTTTTATGTATAGTGTGTTGCTTATCTGGGTGTTATCTATCTCATAGCTATTGGCATCTTTTGCTTTCTATTCTCCAAGTTTTTGAATATGATATGAGCATATTGTTCAAAATTGAATTGAAATCACGTCTTTATATAAGAGTTTTTATTTGTCAGTTGTTTATAAGTAATATCTCACTATAATTAGTGACGTTATATCTGCATTCATTTTGAATTTTGACACATGGTTAGCATAACATTTATCCACTAGGAATTCATCAGATCTTAGTACCACCTTTGACAATGAATTTTCTATGATGTCATAGAAGAATTATATTTGTTTTAAGAAGAATTATATTTTTGAACATCCAAAGTTAATGATGCTAGAATCATTGTCTATGCACCATAAACAAAAATTCTATCTAGTAATGACCTTGACATTAAGGATCTTAGGAGTTAGGACTATGCTATGTATTTGCAGACATAAGATGAACATGCTAGCTAGATATCAATGCATCTGACAGCTCTATGCCTGTAAGTACATGCATTCACCCATGTCCATCAAGGTATCCAGCTGGCCACATTGCAATCCTTGTTTAGTTTAATACTGTATTGTAGTAGTCAGTGATTTAAAAAGGCGCTTGGGCGCTCGCCTAGGCGCTCGGGCGAGGCGAGGCGAGGCCCGAGCGCCTCACTAATCTCCCAGGCGGCGTGCTTCAAACAGGCGCCGCCTGGGCCCTCGCCCGAGCCTAGGCACTGGGCGCTTCGAGCGAGCGCCTAGGTTAACCAAGGCGACCAAACCAGGATTTTAGGTCTGGTTCGATCCTGGTTCGATCTCTGATGGTTAGTTGGTTCAATCGAACCAACTAAAATCGATATAAGTGAGAACCCAACCCAAACCTTCGCCGCTGCCGTTGCCGCACCCGATCCCGATCTCGCTGCTCGCCACTATCGCTGCTCGCAAACGCTGCCTCTGTCGCCACCCGCTGCTCACCGCTCCTGCTCCCGCTACCGCTACTCGCCGCTATCGCTGCTCACAAACGCTACCTCTGTCGCCGCTCGCGCTTCCCGCTGCTCGCTGCTGTCGCTGCTCGCAAACGCTGCCTCTATCACCGCTCGCGCCTCCCGCTACTCGCCGCTCCTGCTCCCGCTACCGCTACTCGTCGCTGTCGCTGCTCACAAACGCTACCTCTGTCGCCGCTCGCGCCTCCCGCTGCTCGTCGCTCCTGCTGCTCGCCGCTATCGCTGCTCGCAAACGCTGCCTCTGTTGCCGCTCGCACCTCCTGCTACTCCTCACTCCTGCTCCCGCTGCCACTGCTCGCCGTTGTCGCTGCTCGCAAACGCTACCGCTAGTGCCTCCCGCTGTCGCTGCTCGTCGCTGTCGTCGCTCGCGCCTCCCACTGCTCACCACTCCTGCTGCCGCTACTGCTGCTCGCCGCTGTCGCCGCTCGCCGATGCCGCTTCCACTTTTCTTAGTCAGCAGGCTCAGCACCCCTTTACACTTCCTTTTAACAGTATACGTATACTGTATATTGTTAATATTATTAAGTTTATTTAAAATAATTAATTTTCAATACTGTTAATAGATTAATAATATATTATTTTGATTTTAATACTGTTAATTTTTATTTATTTGAAATTATTGCTAGGTTTCTTAATACTGTTAATTTTATATCTTAGATTTTCTTAATTTAATAGCATATTTTTATTTAAAATTTTAAATAATTATATTTATTAATTATATTATATATTTTTTATATTTTAGCCTCTCGCTTCGCTCGGGTGAGCGCCTAGCGCCTCGGGCGTTTTTTGACCTTGGCGCCTTTTGGCGCCTAGCGCTTTTTAAATTACTGTAGTAGTGAATTCATCAGTCATCACATCTGTTTTCATTGGTCATCTACCCTAACCTTTCAGTCGATCTCCCTTGGTTTCCTCTAATGAGTCAAGCCTCAACTGAACTAGGTCTCTGCACTATCTACTTTTATTTCGCTCGTTCCCTTCTAAGGAGCTACATTCCATCCATCCTGAATTCAAGATAATCTCGAGCCCAATCAGCATGCATAAATGCAGTTATATCAATCTTATCTGCTGCTTTAAAATACTCTTTTGAATGATCTAAAGATATTGCAATCTTTTTCTCTCGGAGTCTGCATAAACTTACTTACCACTCCTACATCAAAGGCAATGCCTAATCTGGTCACTTTCAAATAAATGAGCTTTCAAGCAATGTATATGGGTCCAGGATTCTAAAAAGCTTTCCCTTCATCTTTACTAAAACTTGTTATATTTTTGGGTTTTCAAGTTGTGATATGGCATTTTATTGAAGTGGGATAGCTAACTCGGCCAGTAGTGCCTTGTACATGCATACTTATGTGCCTAGTTACATAAATGGGCATGAGACAGGCTAAAAACACATACAGTGTTTTTACCTCACTAGCATATGTCATGCAATGGCATTTGCATATATATGCAGTTATTCTCATAAATACCTTTGGTAATATGCACCAGCCATTTATTCCAGCTATTATAACCTTTGACAACTTGTTTATACTTATTTGTATTTATCTATTTTTCCTCTTAAATGTTCATGATATTGATGTTTATTTCCAGGTAATGTTTCCTTCCACACTGATTGGAACCGGTGAAAAGTGGACGATGATGAAGACCATAAGTGTCACAGAGTATTTAAATTATGAAGCAGGTATTGTTGTCCAACCTTTGGGTGTATTTTGCATTCTATATTTGTCATGAACATGTAAAATTTACGATCATCCTTTCAACCAAGAATTCCCATTTGGATGCCCATATAGACTGGGTGGCAGTCAGGTTAATTCATGCATTGGCACAAATACTATTTGCCTTTCTATGTGGACAAAGTTGTGCCAAAGAACAAAAAGAAAGAAAAGACAAATAGAAGAGAGAAAGGAAGAAAAAACAGAAAAGGAAAAAGGCAAAGAAGCCATAAATTATGAGGAATTTATATTTTGCTCAATGGTGGGAAGAGTTGCATGTAGCTGACCCCAAATAGTTGAGATATGATGGCTTGTTCATGTCGTTGTATACCTAGGAATCATAAGATGATTGCCTCTGATGCCTCTATTTGATTAATCTTGCAATAGAAATTTATTATAATTTTTTTCCCTTGGTGTTGTTGCCACATAAAAGAACTTTTCTAATATGACCATGACAATTTCACGGCTACCTACAACCGAACCAGAAATTTGTTTTGAAGCATATTAAAACATATTAAAGCATATTTGAACTGTCCCAATCCATGATGCAGTTTGGACATGGACCAATTTGTGCCAATTTGAATATCAATGCATTGAAGATATTTTGTTGATTGAGGGTGAAATATGTCAGAATTCTTGTTTGGTTTGATGCTTTAATTCATATACAAGAATAATATTATTTGATCATCATTTTGCTTGCTAGCAAAATGACAGAATTTTAATTGTCTGTTCTTCTAGTCATATTGTCCTACAGGTGTTCCAACCTATTCCTCCATTCCATTGACTACTTGTCAGTCCAAAGTGAACAAACTAACTAATAAGGTAGCACTAGCTGCTTCATTTGATGTCCTCCATCAAGGATATTTACATCAAAAATAAACTCTCTGGTTCAAGGACTTCGTGATGGAAGAAAAATCAGAACTTGAAGGATGAATTGACTTCCAAATGACAAGAAGAATAAAGAGAAGTAGATACTTGGTTTATATTTAGCACTTCAACAGGCATGGAGCTCTCTGGTGGCTTGTTGTCTTCCATGTTTGCTTGGGTTACCATATCTGCAAAGGAGCACCATCACCCTTAACAACCTACCCATGACTTGTGACACATGGTACCGTTGCATGGATATGATGGACCATGCTTGTGGAATGTAATGGCATCTTTTACTGTTTCACTGCAACCAAGATCCAGAGCACTGTGTAGTTGCTTGAGGTTCAACAAATTTGAATGACATAGTTGTCCAAGGTGCAATAGTTCCAGCATATCATGCCCCCTTTAGTGAATGCTTGGAAATTCGGAATAAAATCTAGTTGCTTCTTTTTATGCAAACTGGGTTAGAATAAAATTCAAAAACTTAAGCTATTAAGAAAGGACCCAACATATTCATAAACTCTAAAGTCATCCTTTTGTTGTAAACCGGGCTAGCATGACATGTAAAATTGAACCCAATTGCGTGGTACTAGCAAAATAGGAAAAAGAATATTAAACCAACATTAATTAAGCACTGAATGAAATAAATAGGGGAAGATATTGAATTTGAACACACAACCTACTTCGATACCATGTTAAAGATTTTGATTGGATTATTACTAATCCAAAAGCTTAAGTCCTTAGGAAAGGACCCTACATATATAAAATCTAACAAGAGTTTATTATGATGTACTTTAAACTGATTTTTTTAAACAGTATAATGGCAGCTAATATATGAGATTTTCCTTTCTTTTTTCATGTGTTCATGTTGTTTCTTTGTTTGGCAGGAAAATTTTCTAAAAGTAAGGGTGTTGGAGTTTTTGGTAATGATGCAAAGGATACAAATATTCCCACAGAAGTGTGGAGATACTACTTGCTTACTAATAGACCTGAGGTGAGTTTAAAGGAAGAAGTTTAGTTATATTTTAATAGGCATATCAAATTTCTCATTTTAGCTCATTGTACTTGAACACTAAGTCCAATTGCTTTAACAAATTAGGTATCGGACACATTATTTACATGGTCAGACTTACAGGCTAAGCTGAATAGTGAGCTGCTGAATAACTTGGGCAATTTTGTGAATCGTGTATTGAGCTTTATTGCCAAACCAGAAGGTTAGATGTTGATGATGTTAGAAATCGCTGTAGTTGCAGTACCTGAGATATTACTGCATCCTTTTACATTTAGTTACAAAATCATTCTTAAATAGTATATCTTCTATATGATGGAGCTTCATCTGTATATATATTCAAAGATCAATGATCAGTATGTATTGCTAAAGAATACCTTACATATTGGCATATATTTGGCCTTTATTTTGTTTGTTATAATCAAGGTCTGTCATACCGAATCGTACCGCCCGGTACGGGCGGTACGTACCGGTCCGACAGACCAGCGGTACACAGACCGCCTGGTACCGGTTCGCACTGTAGCACTATAGCCGTGCACTGTTGTGCACTATTGCAGTGCACTGTTACAGTAGCAGTACAATGTACTGGTACACTGTAGCAATACCGGTACGGTACGGTATTACGAACCTTGGTTATAATACTAATTTATTTGATACTATTATGTGATTGGATGCTTTGGTACAATTTTTATATGACCAGTTGGAAGTTCTACCCGTCTGAGGTCATTAATTATTTGTTTGGGATATTTTCAGTCTGAGTAGCTATGTCTAGTAGATCTCGCCCAGTGGAGCCTTTACTTTAATGGTACAAAATATACTCGTTTAGGCTGGTCCCCAGGATAGAAAATGTTGCTACAAAGTCGAGTTAATAGCATTAACCGATAAGTAGGGCAATAAAGGAATACTTTATTTCATTTCATGCACATCGCATATAATATATTAATTTAGACATTCCATCTACTGTGCATAACATATAAGTTTTGAATGTTGCTTGTTTTATCTAACTCGCATAATATATAATATATTAATTTCATATAAGAGATTTGCAAAACACAGCTTCTAAACTCATCTAGATAGCATATAAGGAAATAACCTCATTTGTATAGTGTGCATAGCATATAATAGATGAATGTAATATATATTAATTAGGTTCAGTGTGAAAACACTGAACCTAATTAGTACTTTATTATTAAATTAGTTCTATGATGGGCCTATCAGTAGTAGTTTTTGTTTCAAGGTACATGCTTTCTCACCAATGTCACAGTTTGTATAAGTACTAGCAAGATCTATCATGTAGAAGCTGAGCATGTTCCAGCTCTTTGTCATATAGCACTGGCACCATGGAAGCATGTTAAGTTGGTCAACTCTCCAAACAACTAATTATCATGATAAATAAGAACCAAGGTTTAAATCTCAGTGCAGTGCGGATATTGTTTCTGGGGAAGGAAAATCATGCTGGAAATTTTTTTCTTTTTAAACATAACTGGATTTAAATAGTAAGTAGTCTCTTTCTTAGTTGGCATTTTTGATAAAAATTGTCATGATGCAGCTCAAACCTGAAGACCCTTTGGTCAATTTGGGGTTTAGCCAGGATCTAGTCGACCCTATTTCGGTCTTCGACCGTCAAAAAGGAAAAAATAGGAAATAAATTCAGCTTGAGATGGTATGGCATAGGCTTCTAATGCATATGATCTCCTTAGTGGCTCAAGAAGAGGCAAATCATGTTAAAGGGATGAAAAGGGTAGCTCAATCTTAACAAAAAATGGAGGGAAAAGACATGTTCAACCCATTGCTAGTTACTTCAGAAAAGGAGGGGCTGACTTGCAGTGAGAAAGTTTAGTTTTGTTTCATTTCTTAATAAGTTTCTTATATTTTCATCACTTTATTTAGTTGATATCTTACAGGTTCTCTAGAGTTCTATTTTGACAATAATTAGTGTCCAATAGTCCTAGTGGACGTTATATATCACAGAAGTTATATGGCTGTTAGAAGTTATATTTGGAGAGTTATGAATTTCTGGTGTGATGAGGTTTATAGAAAAAGAGAACTATTATCTCACAAATATAAAGAATGCAACAAGGCTTGAAATATCAGTCTAGTGTCAATACTAGTTGATAGGCAGACTGGTACGGATTGTCATGGGTTGGTGTCACTGAGATCTAAGAGAAAAGGGAGACAAGATAAAAAGGAGGAAGAGGGGAAAATGGAGGAAAAATAGCAAAAGGTGGACTGGTGGAGGAAACAAGGAGAAGAGAAGGTATGGCAGAGGATACAAAGAAGGCACCAGCAAAGGAGGAGGCATACTATAGAAGGGGATAATGGTGATGCAGTGGGAAGGAGGAGCAAGAGAAGGGAAAATGAGGGGAAGAAAGAGAGGGAACACATGAAAGAAAGAAATAAAGAAAGCAGAATGAAAAGAAAAGGACAATTGTAAAACAATTGTAAAAAATTGGTAGTTTGGTACTAACTAGGAGATAAGCTTTCATTTTAGTACATTTTAATGCAAGCATGTTTACAATCCAATCAGCCCAATATGGTAAACTTACCAGACAATACAGCCCATATCTGATCAATTGGGTGAATCATTCAGTTTGCATCCTAATTGGCTATTGGGCTAGTAAATACTGACGTCTACCAATTGGTATGAGCAGTATTCAAAAGCTTGTTGTGCTATATAATGTGTGGTTTTAAACCCTTTAAGATTGGCTTGAGATTGTTATTTTTGTAAAAATAACAAGATTACTTTTATTTTCCTTATTTTAGTTCCTTATATAATAGGTTTGTTGGATCCTCTTCATCTCAAAGTAGAGAGGCATTTGTTAGGATTGTCATATATTAATGAAACATGAAACATCTCATAGCATCTGACTATTATATTGTGTTTACAAACAAGATGTATAAAATTTGTATAACTAAGACAAAAAAATATTGATATAGATGTGCGAAGTTACTAGGAAAGAAAGAGAAAAAAAGATTTTGATTCATGAATAATTATACTTAGCCTTGATAAAGATATAAATGAGGGAGAATCATCTAAAATTTTGTGAAAGCATTCAAAGACTGACTGAGAGATGCTGTGCTTATTAGATAGGTGAGTTACTAATACTAGTGGTATGAGGAGATGTAAAGAGAGATCTAAGAAAACCTTGAAATCATCAAAGATTTGAATGCTCTTGCGATCAACTCTATAGAAAATAAATGAATGAAGCACATAATTGTCTTTCTTAAGGATTTGTGTCTATATAAAAAATAAGCCCACATTTGATTGTCACTCTCTTCTTAGCATAGCCCAAAATCCAAAATAAATATATGGACAACCATATTCTTGGTAAAAGAAATGTTAAGGGCTTGCTTTTACCTCAACCGGCTCAATTGAAAGGTAAAATCCAGGAGAGCTTCATAATTGTTGCAACAATTTATAATTGAGGTCCCATAGCAAAAGGATCTCCGTAAAATGGCAAAATTCCAAATTCATTAATATGGTTACAATGTTACAATACCTGAGATAATCTTGTTAGTGTACAGGAGGTACACCATCGTAGCATTTATTAGGTCACACTAGCCCAAGAACTACTGTGGAACAAACATCAAGGACATAGTTTAACATGCGTGAGACACGTCATCAGTAATAAGCTTCTAGTTCCTTATAAAAGGTCTATTTAAATTATTCTTGGAAAAGAATAGTCATTTATGGAACAAGGCATATCCTGATGCCTTTTGGTACCATTGAATGATGTACAGTGTGGCATACATTCCCTTATGATGATTAACACATGCCAAAAATTGGGAAATGCATGTGAAGGCACAAGTCCAAATGATGCTTGTATATACCTTACTAGCATAAAATACATGATACTTGTGCCTATTTCTACAAGAATGCTTGTGTTGAAATACGGGTGCTTTGTTAAGCTGACATGCATCATTTGTATTGATATACAAATATGATGTATTCTTGTGCCTAAGCTGAAAGTTTGAACAACTTCTTGAGGGCTCCCACTTATATTTTGATATACATTTTAAATGTTTAAAAGAAATGACATATATAAAGGTCTACATTGTTCAATTCACCCCTTCTGATATAGCAAGCAACAAAGAACAACCTTGTTCTGGATGACTTCTCTTGGCTTTTCTGATAGTGTTTGTTCCGATTAAGTTTTGCAAATCTAAATTCTGACAATAATGCCATAACACCAACTAACAAGTTAATGGAACTTTTTCATTTTTGATGAGCTAATCTACCAACTGCTATGGTATCATAAATCATGGAACCAAGCCAAGGAAATATACTTGCTCACTTGTTTAGGTCCTTTACCTGAGTTGCCAACTATACTAAAGGCTCCCAACTTTTTTAGCATAATATTCAAAGTATTCAATGATCCTTTGGGTAAAAAAAAAAAATCTAGTGGAAAATCGTCTTTGAAAATCTAGTGCCAGAGCAGTGGGGATATCCCAGGTGGAGCCATCATTAGAAAAGGATGTCCCCAGATTGTGGAGGATAGACTATGAAAGCCCATGCAAAAGGTTCTCTCCATTGATGTGGCAGGGCTGAACATAGAAGGGCTCACATAGTAGCCCATTGCTTTGGCAAATGTCTTGCACCCAAGGCAGGAGTTCATTCACTTGAGTTGTTAGTTGGTTGATGGCTTGATGCTAGAAGATTGCATGTGTAGGTGGAAGAACCACTAATGGAAAAGCCATGAATTAGAATATCTAGATTCGAAGAATAGTAAATTGTGTTTCATTGCTTACAATCTAACTAAGACAATTGCACATAATAGTTTTTCAAGTGAGCCATTCCCTCTGAATTTGTGAAAATATATGATTCATATGAACAAGGCAAGTACCAGCATCAAAGATCATGGTTGGGACTTGAAACATATCCCATCAGACATGCCAAGAATTTGTGAGTTGTACATTTCAAAGAAAATTTGTTAAAGTGCTTAAGTTAGTATAGGTAGCCCATTTCCCATGATTATACTAGTAATCATAATCATTTGTAGCTTCAAGTTAAAGTTTTTCTTGTAGTTGACATCAGTTTGTTGGTTAAAGCTTCTACCTCTATTCTGGCATAGATTATGCTGCCGAGACCTGCTTGATATTGCCACCAAATTCAGATTTCTCTACTAAACTTTGCAACTGCTTGTTTGGATGCTGCTGAATTGTATTCTATGTTACTACTTGCTCCTCAGTGCTCTAAAACAACTATCATTACGAATAGTTTTAGTGGCTACCCTGGCTGGAACTGAATATATCACTGTTCTTATTCATTTGTAAAGTTTCTGCAACTTACTTTTGTAATGTAAATGCTACCTATGACATTTCAACATTCTTTGTGGTTTCTTGTTTATGATGCCATCATTTCTGATGGGGATCATTGCCAATCATTTGTGTGCAACCTTAAATTTTAATTATGTTAAGCATTCAAATACTGCACTACGTATGCACAACATGTCCATGCCAAAAATAGTTCACAAATACTGGGTAGTGTTTGTTGTAGCATCAACTATTATGTAACACTAATGTATAGTATTTTCTGATTAATTGTCTTTCTCTGCAGGAGCAGGATATAACTCTATTGTTCCTGATGCTCCTGATGCAGAGTCACATAACTTGACAAAAGATTTAGGAGAGAAAGTTGGTAAATTGGTTGACCAATATCTTGATGCCATGGAAAAGGTGATTATGTTTTTCTTTTGTTTACCAATTAGATTATGAAACCGTCAGATGTGTCAGTTTGTGCTGGTGATTGGTTCTAATGGCTGAAATTAATATTGATAAAAAACATGTTCTGCTATATGACAGGTAAAACTAAAGCAAGGCTTGAGGACTGCAATGAGCATATCTAGTGAAGGTAATGCATATCTACAGGTACGTTACTTCTCATATTCTTTTTCTTTTTCTTTTCCTACTATGCAGATACTTATTGATGTGACTATGGAACTTCTATGACTTTATACGATATAGGAGAGCCAATTTTGGAAGCTTTACAAAGAAGACCCATCTTCTTGTGCCATTGTGATGAAGACATCAGCTGGTCTTGTCTACCTTCTTGCAACTTTGTTGGAACCCTTTATGCCTTCTTTCTCTATTGAAGTAATTTTTTTAAGACCCACTATTTCAATTTTCATTTTTTTGCAACATATAAGTTTCATAAGCATCCTCTGCAGATCAAACTTGTTCAGATTTGTGCGATCAATTGGATTTATATTACTTTTCCTTGCAACATGTAGGTGCTAAGGCAGCTAAATTTATCACCAAAAACATCTCTCTCATTCTGTAACGAGAAAGGAGAAACAGATGACAAAAAGAAACCTTGGAATTTTTTACCATCTGGACACAGGATATCGAAACCTGAACCACTATTTAAGGAACTGGTATGTAGTACTTGTGCATAGTACTTCCTCCTGTTTGTTCATCTCTACTACTTTTAAATTTTTGGTTATCTACTCCATTCAACTATTTAATATTGCAATCCAGAAAGATGAAGATGTGGAGGACTTTAGGATGAGATTTGCTGGTAGTCAAGCTGACAGAAAGGTGAAAGCAGAAGCTGATGCTAAAAAGATAGCCGAGCAGCTAAAGAGCACAAACATAACAGGTAGCAAGACTCATAGTCCATGTTGCATGAAACTTCATCTTTTTCTCAAATTGAGGTAACTCATTTATGTTCTGTTGGAAAAAACATAGTCAACTATTATAGTAATGACAACAAGGGAAATGTTTAGGAACACTGGAAAGACAAGTTACATATTAGATTATGTGTACTTTTACATTTGAAAGAGATGTCAACAGTGCTGCAAACAGTTTATTATGATTTCAAATACTTTGAAGTAAGGTTTACCATACCGAAGCATACCGCCCGTACTGGGCGGTACGTACCGGTCCGACAGGTTATCGGTACGTAGACCGTCCGGTACCGCTACAGTACTACAGTACTATACTGTAGTAATGCTACAGTACTATACTGTAGTAATGCTACAGTATAAAAATAAAAAAAATTATTCGGTATACCCTGATGTACCACCCGGTACACCGGTACTGTACCATACCGAGTCCGGGTCAAAATGCCGATACGGTACGGTACAGCGAACCTTGCTTTGAACAAATACAACCTTTGATGTTGCAAGTGAAGATTTGTAAAGGCCTTCTATGTTGGGGGCTCATAATCCTTGATAGGAACCATGATTTTAAATTCTGGTGGGTGTGGTAGGAATATGGACCTAGTACCATTTGGTATTTAAATTTTTAATTTTTCTTCAACTGAAACCTGCAGTTATGGGTCGGTATAGCATCCGATACACTGGCATGGATCTGGTAGATAATGAAATTAGTATCTGATCATGATTTAAATCTTAATGAGAACAAGATTCAAAATTTCACTATAGTAAATGCGAACTTCATTCATTATTTTGTAGTTTCTTTCCTATAATAATTTGTGGTGGAAGCCAGTAGTATATGCCAGTCTAAGGTTAGGTAAAAATGATATTTATAGTTGGGCTACTGCATAACCAGGTAATTGTAGTTCTGAAAAAAGAAATAATTGAATAAATTTTTGCATAAATGTTATAGTATTTTAACAACTGAATATGTTTTGTTGTGTACATTTCCGATAGGAATCTGTACCTGGTGTATGACAATACATGTATACCAGATAATTGCCCTTTTATTGATGTTAAAAAATGGTATGCTCTGGACGGATGTTTATATTTTCTTGCAATAGGTTTGATATATCTGAATGAAAGTTTCGAATGATAAAGCCTAGCAATACTACAAATTGACTACCAAGATGAATCAGTTATTCATGGGTGCTGTCACAGACAGCTCAACCAAACTTTACTTGCAAATGAAACATTGTTGGCAAACTCTCCTGAGCAGAGACATCTTGTCAAATTTCATTTGTTATCTTTGCAGAAGCCAATGCAAAGAAACAACAGTGCAAGCCAGAAGGCAGTCCAAAAGCAAAGCCTACCGAAACAGAGATACCAATTACAAAACTTGACATCCGTGTGGGTCTCATCAAGAAAGTTCAGAAGCATCCGGATGCTGACTCCCTTTACGTGGAAGAAATTGATGTAGGTGAGGAATCAACTAGAACAGTTGTTAGCGGACTTGTCAAGTACATTCCTCTTGAAGAAATGCAGGTCTTCTTTTTTCCTCACATTTATTCAGATTAAAGATAGTTTTTCCTTTATACTCATTTTTTAAGCTTTCACCTACTACAACCACTGAACTACAGAACCGGAAGGTTTGTGTTCTCTGTAATCTGAAACCAGCAACAATGCGGGGCATTAAGTCTCATGCAATGGTCTTGGCTGCATCCAGTGATGACCATTCCAAGGTAAGTCATGATGCACCCCGTGCTTTAGTTGTTAATTCTCTTCTTCCTATATCTTGCAGTAGTAAAGTTGGCTTCCAAGAGGGATATGGTATGTGAATTTTTTTGCTCCTGTAATCTGTTTCATAGGTGTGCTGTTGTGTAGATGATTTTTGTGTCTTCACGAGTACTCTTATTCTTTATTTGCAAACAATTTAGAGGATAAAATAACAATACTGTTCAAATGCTAAGTGATTATCATCTGAAACAATACAAATCAGTAGTCTCGTTTAAGTAGGGAATAGGGACATGTACATCAGTTGTTTCATGTTGGAGGACTTATGTTTAATTGTGTTAAAATATTTACCCTTGTAGTTCCTTCCTCTGGAAGACAAAAGTTAATTTAATAAACTATGTTGCATATTTTACATGTAGGATCTTTTTTTGCATTGTTGAGATGACCATGGCAAGTTGAGAATAAGAAAAGTATTGTCAAATATGGTTATTAGGTTTAGGCTTGCTCAGTAATGTCTCCACATTTGGTGAATTTACTGCATTAAACTGCATGATGCTCAGAAATTATGTTCAAACTGTCTGTAGTGGATCTATGACGATGCCTACATGGATAATGGTAATCAATTTATTTGAAGGATCCAAGCCAAAAATTTTAAATTAGATTTTTTTAATATATATTATTATAAAGAACTACATGGTTTTCATTGTGAATATTCATTGTGAGCATCAATTGTACCTCAATCCTTTATAGAAAAGAAAAGGAAAGAGAACATCAAACGTGAAGATTTAGTCAACATAAATCTGATGGATGGAACATATGGATATTTTCTGTTAAGAGTGCACTTGATACTTTTAGATAAAACATGGTTAAAAATTGGGTTTGCCATTTCGGGTATCGGACCCATCTCGAAGAATTGGTTAAAAATTGGGTTTGCCAAGTCGGTACGGTACATACCGGTGTACCAACACATTGTACGTCAAGGCATATCGATGGGGACTCGGGTGAGGCGTGTCTCTGTAACGAGTTGGACAAGTATATACCATCCATACCATACTGACTCTGGTGGTACAACAAACATTGGTTAAAAAACATTGGATCCTTAATTTGGCTTTCTAAATTTTTATATGATAATTAGTTTGAGAACACAACAACATGTATTTAAGCACCTAGAAGCTATTTGTCAGAGTTTTTGGATCATGGGAAGAAATTATAGAGTATAGATCAAGAAATTTAATTTCTCCTTAGTCGGTCTATGCCGATCATTATTTACTAATCCACGCATGAATCAATATGTGAACCACCACATTTTGGATGATGCAATCCAATCCGATCCAGTCTAAAAAAAAAAAGGATCTTTTAAAGCCTCGATTGGCCGAACCTTTAGGTCTCACAAATCGTGAACCCTCTCTATCTCCTTGCGCCATCATTTGATGCCACCCAATGGCTCGTCGTCAGCCTCTTTCCAGAATTTCTCCTCTTCTTTTCCATTGTCTCCTCATCCTTTACCTACTCATCTTCCTCCTCTCCTCCTTCCTTCTTCCTTTCTTTCTTCTATTTATTCCTCCTTATTTGTGTTCCATCTTCCTGTAAGAATAAAATACAGGGGACAAAGAGATGATTTTATTTGTAAGCGAAATATTGTTTCATGATGGATTCTACAATGTCCTCTTATCCTTTTTTTTTTTCTGCCTTGCAATTTTAAATGAGTTCTTTATAGCTTGATTAATTTGCTGTGAAAGCATCCAGTTCAGCTAATGGTACAGCTAATTGTACGAGAGGTTATCTATGATGTATTAACATGATAATTGAACTACAGGTAGAAATGGTCGATCCACCTGCATCAGCTGCTGTTGGTGAGCGAGTAACCTTCTCCGGATACTCTGGTGAGCCCGACAACATAATTAGTGCCAAGAGCAAGGTCTGGGAGAAGGTACAGTTGGACATGCATACAGATGCTGAGCTGGTAGCCTGCTACAAGGATGTGCCATTCATGACGTCCGCTGGGGTTTGCAAGGTCTCATCTATTGCAAACGGAATAATAAGGTAGAATCATATGTCCTTCTGTCCGTCACAGGACTCCATTGATGCTTCTTCTCACATCTTATCTTGTATCTATATAAATCGATGATACAACGATCCTCAAAGAGGAATTCATATTGCACTTCTAAATCTTGGTGTGTGCCAACATTTTACCCACCCACATACTCGATGTATATACTAGTGACTTTTTAATGAAATGTGTCGTTGTTGGATCAAATAACTTCATGTCTCAGGTCCAAATTCTTAGAATTGAATTTTATTTTCCCTTTTTTATTGCGAGATCAAATAACTTCATGACGAGGAATACTTAGCGGTTGTTCTTCTTCTACTCCCATTATTTTGTTTTCTTCATCTTTAGAAACAAGGGATTGAGACTCATCTCTCTTTCCATTAAAGATTAAAATAAATGAGGGGTATGTTAAATGAGAGATTCCTTGGTCTCACATGCAAACTTTGACTTGGATTCTTCCAAGTATGGTCCAACAAGAAGAAGAAGAAGAAGAAGAAGAAGAAGAAGAAGAAGAAGAAGAAGAAGAAGAGAGAAAAAGACAAGAGTCTTTTAAGAAGAATGTCTCGGACCCCACAGTCGTGTTTACAAGAACTGAGACTGTTTCGGTCCATTTCATCTCACACAAATAAAAATAGCAGCCACTACAGAACAAGAATGTGTCCTTGCACTACATGCCTTCCTTCTGTAGCTCTTAACCCATGTAAGACATAATAAATAGCAAGGTCAAATATGTATTTGCGTGTCAATTGTTTCGTTGAGAAACTTACTTCTCCTATATGAGGAATATAGTATTTGCTATCGATTTAGTTGATTTTATCGAAGATGTATTTGTAGAACTTTTTCAATCTTTTTTGTTGGGAATGATGTTGGTGATATCATCCCAACTCAATTCGAGTCTGACATGCGCTGTTAGTCTTTGGTCCCGTATGAGATATTTCATAACATTTATGGTGCCAACCGACATTGAGATCAAGTGGAAATAAAATAAGTGGAGAAGAAAAAGAAGAGTCAAATCTTGTTAATCATACTTTTATAGTCAATATTTTCTAACGATGAATGATTAGAGAAATATTCCTTATGTAGAGATCTGTTTTATTATTATTTTTTGGATTACGACGTCATTTGTCTGAGTTCTCATCAAAGATAAATATTTTTCTATTATATATATATATATATATATATGACATCCCCGTGAGGTCACATATATCACATGATCATCACAACACGTGAATCATCTTAGTACCTTAAAACCCCTGGTGGCACAACGTTGTATAGGACTTTTGAATAACAAGAAAAGTATTGCCGCTTGCTTCACTCGCTATTCATCGCTTGTTGCTAAGCACACATGATAAAAAATGATCAGTTTTTGAATTATTTTTATGTGTTACGGTGACTACAGTGAGTGACATGAAACGTCAATTATTTCAACACCTTAGAACCTCTCGGATAATAGAGATGGTGCTGCCCTATGCTTCGGTCGTTCTCTACCAATGAAACAAAAACACTTTGTGTCATGGAAAAAAAAAATCTAAAATAATTTTTTTTTATGTTGCTCGCTGAATATTTTTTAATGAAAAAATTAAGATAAAAGATCATAAAGGTAACAAGAGAGGAGGCTCAAAACAAATTGAGCTCCTCAATGCACTTAAACATCATCATAATGAAAGATGGCATTAATTAGTTAGCATAATTAGAACACGACGTGTGGTCTACAATGTGTCCGGTCCGGTTCTCCTTGCGATTGACCAAAGTCGCTGGGTTGCCCACCGCCGTCGTCCTCGGCGGTACTACCTTCAGCACCACCGACCCCGCCCCTATCTTGGTCCCCTCCCCGATCCTCACATTGCCCAGGATCTTTGTCCCGGCACCGAGGAGCACTCCGTCGCCGATCTTCGGGTGCCGGTCACCGCCCTCCTTCCCGGTGCCTCCCAATGTGACCCCGTGCAGGATCGAGACGTCGTCCCCGACCACCGTTGTCTCACCGATCACTACCCCGGTGGCATGGTCGAGCAGCACCCCAGCACCAATTCTAGCCCCCGGGTGGATATCCACTGCGAGGACTTCTGAGGTGCGGCTCTGCAACAACAGTGCCGTGGCCCGACGACCCTCAGTCCATAGCCGGTGGGCAACTCGATGTACCTGTAAGGCCTGAAAACCCTTGTAGTAGAGGAAGCAGTGCGCCATCTTGGCACAGGCCGGGTCGCGGCCCTTGGCGGCGCGTAGGTCACAGCGGAGAGCCCGCCGGATGTTCGGATCCTTCGTGAGAACCGATGAGATAAGCTCCTGGAGGGCGCAGCTGGGTAGGACGGTGGGGACGGCCAGCTTGCTGGCGAGGTGGGCCGAAAGAGCGGACTCAAGAGTTGCATGACAGAGGACGAGGTCGTAGTAGTGTTTGCGGAGGAAGGGCTCCTCCTCGGCGTCGGTCCGTGCCTCTTCCTGGATGGTGCACCAGACGTCGTCGACCATCAACTGGGAGAGACTAAGGCCGCCGACGAGGGAACCATTGAGGTGGAAGGAGCTGGGTTTGATACTGGCGGATTTGGTGCCGCAGCTCTGCACGCATGCAGCCATCACCTTGTAAGACATTTCATGCTGTGGAGAACTAAAGAGAGATGGGAGTTGAGATGGGAGTGTAGAAGTGGTGAGGATATTTATATGCATATGGTGTCGTGGGGTAAAGAAGGGGGGGAATGATGCAATTTAAGAGAAGTTTGAGGAGGAAGACGAAGAAAATGATATTTCAGTAATTTTTTACACTCGGAGTTTTCCCTCTTCCGCAAGAAATGAACAGCGCTCGTATTAAAATATACCTCCCGTGTGATTGGAGTACCTGACCGGGTCAGGGTGGGTCCGGGTATTGGTCATAGGCTAACCTCCAATCAGGAGTCAGGTGGGCGAGTGGTTTATGTAGGGATGAAGCGGGAGTCTGGGCGGGGCAATGGGCACGATACTCGTGTTCTTTCGGTGTTACCAACCAGGAAAAGTCTACTCCTAGTCGGTCGGTCAGCGAAGGCGGCTTCGGGCCATGGCTTCTTGCCAATAGAAACCGCTCCTTCCCCCGATTGGTGACTCGGTAAAGACTGGTGATCCGGAAGGATAGGGACTTAGGTCGCTAGGAACGGACTGTAACCGTTGGATCTCGATCGAACGGATCATAATAGAGCTGGAGAATCCCAGATGGAGAGGCGTAAACGACCTTCTAGTGGAGAGAGTGGCGTCTCGTCGGGAGCGGCGGCGGTTGACGGGCAGTTGACTATTATGGACGGTGGGACCAAACGGAGTGACGATTGAGAGACACCATCAAGAAAATAGTCAACGGATAATCTTGACCGGGATTCTGTATCATTATTGCTCTCTTTTAACTAATGGATCCCAAGATTTATGGCTGAGAGCTCATGGAGCTATGATATCTGATTTCTAGCCTTTGAAGGAAGATCTTCCTCATTGAGCAGTTTGGAGGTCTCTTCCTCATTGACTGTAGTTGATTTCGGGATTTTAATTTTGGACTGTGGACTTCTCTTGAATGCTAATTATGTCTTTTATAAGCTAAAATCTTGCCCAGCGAAGCAATAAAAGAAACTCATGTTTGGCGTATGTAAAAATTGTCTGCAAGAATAATATCTGCTTTTGTGTAGAACTTTTTCGCTATTACTTGCTTACATATTAGTATAAAACTAGCGTAATTTCTCTGCATATTTCTTAGCATAAAGCAGGAGATTTTGTGCTAGAAAAAATAGCTAGAATTTTTTTCGTGGAATGTCTATTTTCATTTCCTATCAATTATGTCTGTTTGATTTTTGTCAATGTGTTTGGACTATTTTTTTTTTTATGGCATTTAAATGTAGGCAAAACATCCACAAAATAGAATCAGTAAATGTATATGGAGTTTGCACAAGTTCACATGAGATTGCTTGTTTGCCTAACCAAAAGAATTGGTTATTAAAGCTTTTATTCCCTCAGCATTAATTGATCTGAGGTTTGCATTAATACCAATGTCACAATACCAAAAGCTAAAATATTCCATTACCACTATTATTGATCGATTATATACATGAATACCTCATCATAAGTTACATGTATCTTTGAAATTTTCTAATTTATGTTTCTTAAATTTAGGGAAGAAAAGATCAACTATTTCTATTCTACCTTTTAGATAATTTGAGGGTAATTCTAATAAATTGGCTATGACAATGTCACATGAAATATTGGAAGAGAGACTGAGTTAGATTGAGTAATCTAAAAATTATTATACCTTATAGATATATTGGGTTCTTTCCTAATAACTTATCATTTTCGATCATTTTAGGTTAAGAATATACAAAAGTTGATCATGTCTCATCTAACTGCTTAATCATTCAAAATGTTAGTGATTAAATAATTCGAATGGTATCAACCTATATGTATCTTTGAAATTTTCTAATTTATGTTTTTTTAAATTTAGGGAAGAAAAGATCAACTATTTCTATTCTACCTTTTAGATAATTTGAGGGTAATTCCAATAAACACAAGTTGGCTATGACAATGTCACATGAAATATTGGAACAGAGACAGAGTTACATCAGAAAGGTTGAGTAATCTAAAAATTATTATACCTTATAGATATATTAGGTTCTTTGATAAGACTCTAAAATCTTATCGTCGTCGCTCTAATACTAAATGATAAGATCCTAAAATCTTATCGTAAAAAAGAAGAAGAGAAAGGAGATGATAATAATCGCTTCGAGGGGATCGGCCTCCATGATCGCTTCAAGGGGATCGGTCTTCCTTGATCGCTTCGAGGGGATCGACCCTCCTTGATCACTTCGAGGGGATCGGCCTCCTAGGGTTTGTCAAAAGACAGAATAATATTTTTCATAGATAACTAAAAAGAAGCAGTTACATCCCTATTTATAGAGTTACACCCAAAGTTCATCAGAACTTGAACTCTAATAATAAATAAATATTAAATAAACCTCTATTTGACTTTAACTGAACCAAACCAACTCAATAAACAACTAGACTAAACAGATTCAATAAACATTATTCAAAAGCTCAGAAAAAGAATCCTAACAGTTCCTCCCTCTTCAAATCAGTATTGTCCTCAAGGCTGAGTAGCATCAATCTCGGGGAGCTTCTCTTTCAGCACTTTAGCTATAGACTATCTGCAACGCATCACAACCCATTGATCAAGTAAGTATGGTATCCACTTTTTGATAGTGTAAGCAACATGTCGGTCTTTCAGTGTAGTAATCGTTGCATGAAACTTCTGGCCCTGTATAATCAATTTTATCTTGAAACCTTTGCTATCACAAGTGAAAATCCATCCATCAACGATCTTTACTTCGAATCTGTCATAGTCTTCAATGTGGTAGGCTAATCGGTCAACAGTCTCACTGTCTATAAAATTGTTAGTACTACCAGTATCAATCAAAACTATAACAGGCTGATGTTCCAGAGTTTCGCCAACTTCTATAGTTTGCGGGTTAGAGTAGTCGGCTAATGCATGCATTGTATGTATGGTAGGTCCAACATCTTCATTAGAATTTATACCTTCATGATCGGAGTCCACATTCTTAGCTTTTGGTTCCTCTCCAATTGGTTCAATCATCATAAGTTGCCCTTGTTTACATCGGTGCTCCATACCCCATTTTTTATCATAATACAAACCCCTTACTGATCTTTCCTTGCTAATTTTTTTCTCATGTAAATTTGCAAATGAGATCGCAGCTATCATAGTGCGGGGTTGACGAGCCTTAACTTCACACCGGATCTCTAGAATAAGCCCTTCAATAAATGTATCCAGAAGTTATCGGTCTGACCAATCTCTAGCTTGATTTGACAATCTTTCAAACTTACTTTGATATTCTAATACTGTAAAAGTCTGATGAATTTTGGCGAGCTGGCAATCAACATTCTCATATTCGGATGGGCCAAAGCGAACAAGAAGCCCTCTTTTGAACTGCTCCCATGAAGAAACTCCGTGAAAAGTTTCATACCAATAGTACCATTGGAGTGCATCTCCCTCGAGCTGGATTGAGGCCACTTCTACCTTGGATTCTTCTGGGGTTCTGTGAAAACGGAAAAAAGTTTCTGCCTTAGAGATCCAATTGGTCGGATCTCCATCTTTTCCATCTTAGAAATTTCATCTTCATGTGTGAGTAATTTGTGTCACAATCTTGGGATCCTTTTCCTGTATTTTCAGATCTGTGCAACGTAGAACTTGAGCTCCAATTTTGTTGAAATTTGCTGAGGCTCTCCAGTAGGCTCTTTTTGAAATCATTAAGTGTTTCTTGCAGTCGGTTCTCGATTCTGATTTCCAATGCTTCCATTTGTGCTGTCACCGTGTTATCAGTGGCCATTGCGTAAGACTGTAAATATATAATTTCAACTCATATTTTTGGTGTCGGTCAAGGGCATCAACACTGTCATGCGAAGTTACCGAGGAGGTGGACGCTAAGGGCAGTGCTGCGGTCGCTGCGTTGGAGGAAGAGTAGCTGCCCTGTTTCTATCGCTGCGTGAGGTGAGAGCGCCGGGGTTGAAAGGCGACTGCGTTGATGTGGCTGCAGCTACTGTGACCCAAGAGGCGATCGCCGAGCAACGGGGCTGAGGCTGCGGTGATGGCAACCCATGGTTGTGGCAGAATATGCTAAGCAGGAGGCGGCGTTGATGCGGCCGAGGTTGAGAAGAGAATCGGTGTTGCGTGCGCTGCTGGGATTAAGGCAAGGCAGCGTACTTGCTGCGGTTGCTGCGTTCGCTGTTGGAGGGTGGCTGCTGCAGAACGAGGGGTTGGTCGTCGACGGTGGTTACAATCGGCGGCTGCGGCAGCAGAGGGTGCCACTGTTTTTGTTGCTGCGTGGTGGTTGCTGCGTACTCTGTTTTTGTCGCACCACCGAAGGAGTTGGTCGGAAGGATCATGAGCGGTTGAGGAGAAGGCTGCGGTGGCTGGAAACAGCGGTGGTCGCTGGCCGGAGCGCAGCGTTGGCGGTTGAGAAGGAGGCAGCGGGGGTCGCGGCCGGATCGACGGGGGATGAAGCAACAGAGGAAACTCTGTTTCTGCAACCGTTGCAACGAGGGCTGCGGCAACCGGCGGCTGCGGCTGCGATCGCGCGGCCGAGAAGCAGCGGCAGCGGTGGAGAAGGAGGAGTCGGCGGTGTCACGGTTGGGAACAAGGGCAACCGGTGAGTTGCCCTGTTTCTGGCACTACGGATGCAGAGCAAGGAGGATCGGCTGCTGGGAGGCGTGCGGCGGTCGTCGCACGGTGGCTGGCAGCGGTGGTCGCTCGGCAACGAAGGAGAGGGGTGGCGTTGAAGTGGCCGAGAAATAGCGGCGGCGGTAGAGGCAACCGGCGCCTGCGGCAGCAGAGGGACCGGCGGCTGCTCTGTTTCTATCGCACCACAGAAACAGCGACGCCGACAGATCGCACAGCCGAAGCTGCAACCAAGGGAAGGCAGCGATGGCGGTGCGGCTAGGGCAGCGTCGCCGACGGTAGAAGCGGCGATGGGTGGTCCGCTGGCTGGGAAACGGCGACCGCGGCCCTTCTCGCTCGAGCGAGATGCGGGCAGCCAGGAGGCGAGGTTGCTGGCCGGGGCACAGCAGCAGCGGTAAGCGCTGGCCGGAGATCAGCGGCGGCGGTGGTCGTCGGCCAGGATTCAACGCCGGCGGTGGGGGAGAAGGAAAGCAGGGGTGGTCGGCGCCGGGAAACAAATGTTCCTTCTCAACCTGGTTGAGAAGGAAGCTCCGCCCTCTCACAATTATTTTTTTTATTTTTTATTTTTTTTCTGATAGCTACGTCGCAGCGACAACGTCAAGGATGGGTTGCCCTGCAGCGACGATGGTGGAGAAGAGAAGTAGTGGTGAGGATCGTTGCTGATAATGATCGCTTCGAGGGGATTGAGGGATCGGCCCTCCTCGATCGCTTAGAAGGGATCTCGATCGCTTCGAATGAATTGGCCCTCCTTGATCACTTCGAAAGGATCGACCCTCCTTAATCACCCTCCTTAATCGCTTCGAGGGGATCGGCCCCTTAAGGTTTATCAAAAGACAGAATAGTATTTTTCATAGATAATTGAAAAGAAACAGTTATATCCCTATTTATAGAGTTCCACCTAGAGTTCATCAGGATTTGAACTCTAATAATAAATAAATATTAAATAAACATCTACTTGATTCTAACTAAATCAAACCAACTCAATAAATAACTAGACTAAACAGACTCAATAAATATTATTCAAAAGCTCAGAAAAATGATCCTAATATTCTTTCCTAAGAATATACAAAAGTTGATCATGTCTCATCTAACGACTTAATCATTGATTAAATAATTTGAATGGTGTCAACCTATATATTAGTATTATATATATTCGTTCAATTTAAGTTTCATACGATGAATTTGAGTCTATAAATTAGTCGATATATACATCTCATCTAACGCCTTCGAACAATAGTGATAAAAAAATGTAAAATCCTAAAACTAGTAATTAACTTTATTTTTTTATATCGTTTAAACTATAAGTTTGTACATATCTTTGAAATCGAGCTGAATTAAGCCAAAATCACACTGTCATAGTTTTGGAAGACAAAAAAGTAAACTCTTATTATTCTTGTTGTGTTATAAGAGTTAAATTTGGAGCTAATAAAAAAAAAAATTCGTTCCTAGCAAATGTAATTATAAATATGCCACATTTGTATGCTTTTATTCATGGATTCATATATATTCGTTCAAGATGTTTTTTTAGTCATGTTTTATTACGTGCCACATTTCTTTCTCATGCTGATCATTGACAAGAATTAAAAAAGAAATTACCAAAGTTAGAGGCCACAAATCAGTAATTATTCAATATATTTAAATCACCAAAGGTGGACAAGAAATAAAAAAGGAAAAAAACAGAAAAATAAGAGAAGACAAGTGAGTAGGGATAACAGTATATTGGAATTTTTAGATTGGATTTCGATAATCTTTTTATCAGACTTGTGATGAATTCAAATAAGAAAATTGGTAATTGATTGATCAAAATAAATTTGTGCATTCACGTACTCTACCCATTGTCTTTTCTAATAAGAGATAGGGATGATCACAGATCAATTTTTTTAGGTTTCCTATTTATATGATCTTTTTAATTGAATGTTCATGAAGAATAGTTTTATGCTACATTAAACTATCAAATCCATAATCACATTGGGAAGGCAATAAGTCAGGTTCCTGCTCTTTGTTTTCCCAAAACTAAACTATATTTTAGTAAGATACCCTATTAATAGATAATTAATAGGTTTGGACATCAAGACAATTAATCAGTTTCAAGAATGAGTGGGATAAATTTGATAGATATCCTTTTTTCTTTATTTTTTAAAAATAAAAATGATCTTTTTTATCCTGTCAATCGGGTTTGAAATAAATGTTGGTAGGAGAATACGTACTTAGTCATTATTATTGCTATATTATATTCTTGATATTTATAAATTATTATTTGATTTAAGTGAAATAATTATTAAGATTTATTATTGTTATCCCATATATTGGGTTGCGGAGCTGATCTTAATTTGAATTTGAGTCTATCACTAGTTTGATATTAGAAAATGAGTGACAAAAGTCTTTTTAATAATTAAATTAGTAAGGATTGAGAAGTATAATATAGAATTTAAAAAATTCAAAAAGTTTTGGATGATATATCTCATAGTTTTTGTAAATGATGCTCATAACCTTTTTAATACCGAATGAGAAAATTAATTTGTGAGAATAATTTTATGAACCATAGATCGAATATAAGATTGATGAGATATAAAGAAAAATAAACTTTTGTATATGAACAAATACTAGTAGGTCATAACACGCAACGGAATTAAATGGAATCATAATCAAATAGAACACTAAGATTTACGTAAAAAACCCCTACAATGTAAAGGGTAAAAACCACGAGGTAAACTAGATTATGATTCCATTTACCTAGCAACAATCACAAAAGAATAACTAGAATACAAGGATCATGTCACTGTACATAATATTTAAATTCTCCACTAAGTAATCACAGCAAGAATCTACTATATATTTGATCTAACATGAGATGAAAACATTGCCTAGATGATCAAGAATAGCCTCTCAACGTTGTCCTTGATATGATGCTCGAGTATGAATGTGTCAAAAATTTCATATTAATAACTAAAACTAAATTATATGAGATTCAATACATATAGTTTTATGTTCATTTCAAAATTGCTTTCTATCCTCCCTATACTTATTATTAGGGTTGGAAAGTATCTAAGAAGTGTTAGTTAGATTCTAGTTGAGAGATTATTGTAACTATTTAGTAAATTAAGATTTGTTCCTATAAATACTTATCGAGTCTCAAGATCTTTAATGAGAAAATTACGTAAGATATTTTAGATGCTCGCGAGGGTATTCTTTAGGATTTATAGAGAATGTTGAGAGAAGAGTTCTTCATGTTTATATGAGAGGGTATATAAGTGGATTCTTCTTAACTAAAGATAACTCATAGTCTTATAATTTCTCTCATATAACGAAAAATTTAATTTTTTTCTATGTATATAGGTAGGAGTTGCTGGACATTGTGTCGATATTTGGTATGTTATTTATTTATTAATTTTTAGGTTTATTCTTTTAGTTTTTGAGTTTTTCTTTCCTTTTGCATAATAATTTCACCTTATGACAGAAGAGGTGAAAGATCTTCTTGTTCAATAAAACCTAGTAAGAATATTGAATGAGTGAGCAGATAAACTAAAAAAGATAAGCGACGAAGATTAGGATGAGTTTGAGGCAAAGTGTGTAAATATTATTCATCTTTGTATCGTAAATAATATTATCAATAATATTATTGTTAATAATTCTGTCATAATTATTTGAGATAAACTAGAAAAACTTTATCTAGCTAAAAGCTTAACAAACAAGTTATATATATATATGAAGCGGAAGCTATATAAGCTGATGATGAAGACATCTGAACATATTCAAATGAATATTAGATCAATTAAAAAAAGTTAATATAAAAATTGATGAGAAGGATAATGTGTTGTTACTTCTCTTATAACAATCTAAAGCATAAATTCAGGTTCATTAAATTAAAAATATAGATAAATTCTTGACTTGCTGGGTGGATGTCCAGTACGTCGCTTGGGGCACTTGCAAGGTAAGGAATCCCTTGCAATAACAATTAAGTGTATATTTATGTTGTGTAAATAGGTTCCCATTAGTAAACATTGATAAGAATGGTTGTTTACAAGGAAATGTTGTCGTGTGATCCAACTTATATTTTAGAAAACACATATGATATATGCAAATAACAAATTTTATTTAATCTATGTTATTTATTATTAATGCTGTGTTTGAACTAGAATTTAATATATATGTGATTGGTTGGCTTCCTACAAAATATACAGCATAAAGGTGGAATAAAAAGAAAAATAAAAGGGAAAAGGAAGATAATAAATTGTCCAAAGCAAAGAAAAAATAAAACCAGATTATTTTCTGCTACCTTTTGCAAATTATTCCCCCATAATGCCTACCAAGAAGAATGCCTACAAAGAAGTAAAAAAAATAAAAAAGAAAATTAAAAATGTTTATCTTTACATTATGTATGCTCTACAAAAACTTAAAATTGACATATATGCCTCTATAAATTTTAATATAGCTCATATACGATCCACTCAAAGGTTAACTACAATTAGTAAATTTACAAGTAGTTATTTTAAATAAAATATAAAAATATAAAAATTAATTATAATAATATCCTTTAAGTCTTATCGTTGTATAAGTTTTCGAGCCCTATCTTACATCGATTTTTAGTTTTGATGCAAATAGCAAGGCATGCAGGAATGGATTACATGAACGAATTGGCTCATGCCATCCTTTAAATTAGGTTTAGGTAATACTTAATCAAATTTCATATGGATATAAGTAGACAAGTAGATTCAATTACTTGTGTAATTAGTGGGGTTTGGGTTTGTGTAAGAAGTAATTTGTGGATATTGTACTGATTATTCCGAAGAAAATGATGGGCTAATTATAGATTATTCCTATAATTAATTATATTTAATATTTCGATCTCTACACCTTTAAAATTATATTAGGATCCCTATACTTACGAAAGTAAAATATTGAGATCCTTATACAGGTTTGAAAAGATAATTTTACATGATTAAAAATCAAGAGAGAAGAGTTTTATTAGAGCAACGAGATTAAATGTTTTACTTTCATAAATATAAGGATCTCAATATAACTTTTGAAAGTATAGAGATCGGAATCCTAAAGATAACTAATTATATGAGGTAATATGTAATTAGCCCAAAGATAACTGATAAGATTTTTTAAGATATTATATAGCTATTTGATAGTGAGATAGATACTCAAATTTAAAGTACGGTGGTGGTAGAATTCTGTATCTTATTTATGGCCATTCCTAAGTGTACTAGTAAAATGAAAAATCACATCAAAAGTAAGCAACTTTGAAATTTACTAACCATAGAGAAAATAGGACCAAATCCAACATTTAATTATAATTGCATGATATTTTGGCACAATTCAAGTCCCTAATTTTCTAACAATTACAAGCAGGTCTCATAAGTAAACAACGATAAGAATGGTTTGTTTTGAAGGATGACTTTTGGTAAGCATTATTCATAGAATTGAAGTCATCGATCGGTAAGTTCTACTAACAACTAGTGGAAAACAATTACGGTGACATTTGGATGTTGATTTACTAGTTATAGGATGGTGGTGGAAGAAGAAGAAGATGATGATGAGGTGGGATGCAACTTCAGTTAACAAATCGTAGAGACAACAAAGGCAAAAGGAAAAGAGACATGCACCTACGAGAAGAGAGCAGCAATAATAGAAGAAGAACCTAATGCCTTCAACTTCCCATCATCTCATTGTAAAGCTATTTTTAGCTTCAGTGTTAAGTTTAAAGCCTTTGAAGGTAGGTTTTTAGCTCTCTTCTTCTATCCTAGTGGATGAATGAACATGACCAAAGCCGACTGCAGTAGCACAGAATCTGGTGGCCACCATGTGTAAATATCAAGTTGATTTCATTTGCAGGTGATGTGACATGGGTGAGAGAGTTCAATACAAAAACGATGTCTGAACAAAGAGAAAATGAAGTGTTTGATGCTTAGACAAACAATTTACAGTAAGATTTGACCACAGAGATGATGCTTCTTTCTATTGAGCTTTTGATTCTAACATTATAGACAAACAAAACGAGGATTTATGCTACTAAGAGATGGTCATTACTTTAATATTTCTCAAGAACTGCAATCGACATGTTTTAGGCTGATCTTGAATCGAATGTTTGGGTAGAACATGATCAAGAATGATTCAAAGGAAACATCGTCGAGGAAGGTATACCGAGGAGATGCCAACACCGAAAAGGCTTCGTTGAGAAAGCTTCCATGAGGAGTCGAGATCAAGAATGATTTAAACGAAAGGAAAAGAAAGAAGAGAGAGTTACTTTTTGAGGCACTATATATGTAATTTTTGTGGAAAAGAGAAAAAAAAGATACTTCGTAGCCATCAGCAAGCAATCCCGGCCGGCTTCAATGGGAGCTATCAACCACTCTTTTCTCCTCTCTTATGCCTTCCTCCCTCCTCGGCTCACCTCCACGAGGGAAGTGTTGGTAGCTTGGGAGCAGGTAGACAATGATGAGGGCCACACTGACCGGCAAGTACGAGACCGACAAGGACGATGGCAAGGCCTCCACCATCCTTACCATCAACACCAACGTCGGCGACGCCAAGCTCAAGGCCTCCGTCACCAACGCCCTCGTCGTCAACACCGCCAAGGACTCGCCCCCGAAGTTCTCCTTCACCTTCGAGAAGCCCGACTCCTTCTCCGTCGTGTACTCTCGCAAACATGTAATCCTTTCTACCATGGATTCACGCAGTATTCGTGCATCTGTTGACGTGATGTGAACCTTCAGGACGCCAATCGTCAAAGTGATGATCCTCCGGACGTCCAGTTCAAGTTCATGAACGCCATCAAGGTGATGGAGAAGACGGTGGAGCTGGAGTACACCCACGGGATGCCGGAGAAGAAGACGGCGGTGGGGGGGTCGGTGGCGTTGAACCCGCGGAACAAGGTGGCGGTGAGCCACGTGCTGGGCACCAGGGACTGCAAGGTGAAGTACAAGTACGAACACGGCGAGCGGGTAAGGACGGCGGTGGAGCCGTCCTACGAAGTAGCCGCCAATGCGTGGGGTCTGGACGTGTCGAGCAAGTTCGAGGGCGGCGACGCCGTGAGGGCGAGCTACCGGACGGCGGCCAAGACGGTTCAGCTGGAATGGAGTAGGAACTCCAAGGTCAATGGCACTTTCAAGGTAGAGTTGTCCGAGGACCTTCTTAGGCAATGCTCTTGGATCATCAATAATCCATTAACACCCTTAGTTTAGACTATCTGAAACTGCAAATGAGGCATGAGCTCATAACATTTATTGTTTGATAGGTAAGACAGATCAAGTTATAAGAACAAGAAAAAGAAATACAAAATCAGCTTAAAATGCAATTTGTTGCTGACATATGATGTCTCTGTTTCATTTCCATTTTGATCCTTTTATCCTTTTCGTTTGTATTATATTATTTTTAAAAGTCACAAATGAATGAATGAATGGAGTATTATGTGCTCTGTATTTTTCTGGAAGATGTTAGAATTACAGAGAACACTTGTAGCCACATAATTGTAAGAATTTGAGATCTGATGTAGCTTAATTATTGATGCCTTGCAGATTTCTTCATCATTCAATGTGATGGATCCCAAGATAAATCCAAGATTCATGGCTGAAAGCACATGGAGCTATGATTTCTGATTTCTAGGCTTGGAAGGAAGTCTTCCAGAGCAGTTTGGAGGTCTCTTCCTCATTGATTGAAGTTGATTTCAGAATTTTAATTTTAGACTGTGGACTTCTTTTGAATGCTAATTGTGTCTATTATAAGCTGATGTAATGGTGTTTGTCACATTGCCTGCAAGAATAATAATATCTGCTTTTGTGTACAATGATACAACATTTTCCCTATTACTTCTTTACATGTCAGTAATTTCTCTGCATATTATATATATATATATATATTGATAGTGATAAAATTTTAAAATCTTAATGCTACTAAAAAACTCTATTTTTTGTGTCCTTTAAACCATCAGTTTGTACAAATGTTTGAAATCGAGATGAATTAAGCCAAAATCACATCGTCATAGTTTTGGAAGACAAAAAAAAGAAAACTCATCGAAGCCAATAATAATTAAGTTATTTCGGCTTAACCATCGTTCTTAGCAGATATAATTATAAGTACCCCACATTTATATGCTTTTATTGGTAACCGCTTTCATCATCTAAGCACACGTTGCACCCAACGTGGATGAGTGAGGAGGCTGCAACCTCCCGTGTGAGGTCACGTGGAGGATATTTCTGTGCCTTCCTCTTGTACTTACCATAAGGCATCGGAAGGACAAAACATCCAATCCATTCTCTGCAGTACAGAGTGAGCAAAGGAATAGACAGAAAGGGGGAAAAAACAAAAAGGGCGGAGAGAAAGTCTTCTATTTTATTTGGTTCTCTTGATTTTAATTTTTTTAATTTTTTTCCTCTAGTTCTTCTTCTATTATAAGAAATAATGTCTTTTTTTTCTTTTTTATTAGAGAGAATGCTATACTCTCTCTTCTTCTTTTTTTTTTTTATATAATGACTATCTTCTAGTTTGCTTAGTCAATTGAGAGTTTTACCATGTTATATCTTGATATTATTATTTTAATTAATTTTAAATCTTTAATTTATATTATTTTACTTTTATACTACTTGACTCTATTTAATTAGGTTAGATATATTATAAATATTATTAGATTATGTGATCCTATTAAATTAGATAAGATATATTATAAATATTATTGAAAGTCCAATTATAGTAGGATTCCTAAATAGATGAATCCTAGATCCTCTACTCTACAAATAAATATAACCTCCTAGGGATTTATAATGAAAGTGTGGATACACAGATATGGAAATAAGAGGAGATGAGGATATGCGATATTAATGAGATATTTTAGATCTTCTCTCACCTACCCTTATATGAACCAGTCAATAAGAGATTACATATCTTATTTTATCTCCCCTTTGTCCCTAATTCATCGCTGTCCTATGAAAGATAGGAAGAGAAGAGAAAGTTAATCTAGTTCTCAATGCAGATCGATATTATTATAACTTTCAAATCTAACGACGGTACACTCGCAAATCAGATAAAACCTTTTTGAATGACATACACATCCTAAATTTGATCTATTACTATTTGATTTTAAATTTTGGCATTAAAGTTCTTTTTTTTTCATAATAGAAGCATTGTTTTTATTTTTACACTCTCGTCTCCTATAACTTAGTATCACAACTAAACTCAAAAGGGAGGAAATGACTTAAATAATACTATAAAAGAGAGCTAAGTGAGGTATTTATAGGCTCCAAAGAATGAAGCCCAAAATCAAATCCTCAAAAATTTTGGGATATGAGCGATATCAATGCCAACATTTCCTAATATTATCATCGTAACTTTTGATCTCGTAATTCAGGACCAGTGATACTATTATTATAAAATTTGAATTCTAAGTAATGCTACACGCCTTGGGTGGTACTACTAACTCAAGTGGTATTATCACTTGGACCTAGTGGTACCATCGCTTAAGCATATTTTAGGCCACTAGTTTGGCCTTCTAGCAGGCCTAATTCAACCCAACTTCAAGACTAATGGCTTTCTTGATAAGTTAGTATTATTTCGATTAAATACTAACTTAAATTGACATAAAATAATTTTGATTTTGACTTTGACAAATCAATCATATATCTGACATATTTACGAAGCTTTTGACACGTTGTTTACTCTTCTGGAATATCATCCGATATTTCAACATTTCGTTTGAACCTATAATACATCATCTTTTCTCTCAGCAGATAGCCCATTCCACTAGCATATTGACTTTATCATGACATTGAATCTTCTAATATAATATATAATCCTTTCAGTATTATGTCTAAACTTTTAGCATGAAGTTTAATTTCTAACACGTTAATAAATTCTTTGGCTAGATGTCTAATTTTTTATACGATAATTTCTTAGCACAATATTTGACTTTGCTTAATAGTTGACTCTTCGATGGTCTTGATTGAAGTATTTTATGCATTACTTATCTCAAAAGTATATTAGCCCAATAAACTTATTAATTAATTTTATAATCAAAATCGAGAATTCAAAAAGACTTAATTGATGGATCAATCCTCGAAAACTATGCTTAAAAGCACATACATAAATGAATATAAAATTTTAAATATGCATGGGTTAATTATAATTTTCTAAAAAACATCAAATCTATAGTCCCAATGACTTGTGATAAGAGTCTTAACCGAATGATCCACTATCAAAAACTATGCTTAAAAGCAGACACATAAATGATATGAAATTTTTAATATATAAAGGTGTTAATTATATTTTTTTTTTTTTAAATATTATCAAATCTATTGTCCCACCAATTGACCTATTAGGTCAATTAATGACTTATGATATGAGACTTAACCGACAGATCCATCATAAAAAAAACTACGCTTAAAAGCGCACACATAAATGATATGAAATTTTAAATATGCAAAGGTGTTAATTATAATTTTCTAAAAAAATTATCAAATCTAAAAATATGCAAAGGTCAACTATTGACTTGTGATACGAGATTTGATCGACTGTTACATCCTCAAAAACTACACCTAAAATTTTGCGAACACATAAATGAATATAAAATTTTAATTATGCAATGGAGTTAATTATAATTTTTTTAAGAAAATTATCAAATCTATAGTCCGACCAATTGACCTATTAGGTCAACCAATGACTTGCATCTCCGAAAATTACGCTTAAGAACAACCGCACACATAAATGAAGATGAGATTTTAAATATGCAAAGGCGGCGAGCAATCGTAATTTTAACCAAAGCAAATATGCTAAGGGGTGTAATCGTAAGAGTGCACACGCCTAAAAGTTCGCGGCACCGTCGGACATCGACGGAACCCTAAAAAGCTTCTCCTTCCGTTCTCTCTGTTAACGGAAGGTGATGTTAGTGAGACTTTGGAGGCATCACTCACTGTTCAGCACGCTGTTATAATTAGTGTCCTGTTACATTGTTTAGTTAGAGGTTCACTGCTTATGTTTCTCTGTGTTTGAGAAACATAAGCAGTGTTTATCATTTCTGCAAAGTTGCCATGGATGGTGACATCAATGCTTATGTTTGCCTACGTGCCTGATGTCGCTGTGGGATTCTGTGATATAAAGATTCTCTCTAGCATTACTGTAAGGTTTCAAGATGTTGATGGCTCTTCTAACTAAGATAACATTTTGCTGATTAAGAAATCATTATGCAGAAATTATCAAAACTTGATAGACATAATTGTGTTTGAGAATATATGTCCATGACATTGCAGCTCCTAATGGCAGATCAAATTGATCCCGGTTTTACCATCCGAATGATCTACTTCTGGCGGTCGGCAATATAATTCGCTAGGTGTAGCAAAGGCGCCGCCTTTATTGGATCAAATCCGGCAAGCTGCTCCTTTGAGTCCTTCAGCAGCTCCTCGGCGAACTCCCTTGACTTCTCCAAACCCAACAGCTTTGGATACGTCGTCTTATCACTGGCCAGATCCTTCCCTGCCGTCTTTCCCAGCTCCTCCGACGATTTAGTCACGTCGAGGATGTCATCAACAACCTGGAACAGTAGCCCAATGCACCTAGCGTAATTTCTCAGCTGCTCAATCTGGTGATCGGAGGCACCACCCACGATGGCGCCGATGACCACCGAAGCCTCCAAAAGAGCAGCGGTCTTGTGGAGGTGGATAAACTCAAGCTGATCGAGGCTAACGTGAGATCCGAGCCCAGTGGCCTCCATGTCAGCCGCTTGGCCCGCGACGAGTCCCCCGGCACCGGCGCAGCGTGCAAGCTCACTTACAGCACGGACGATCCGGTCAGGAGGCACGGATCCGTCGGCAGGGTAGGATGCCGGGTCTGCCAGGTGGCCGAAGGCAAGGAAAGGGAGGGCGTCGCCGGCTAGGAGGGCGACGGGCTCGTCGAAGGCGCGGTGGCAGGAAGGTCGGCCGCGGCGGAAGTCGTCGTCGTCCATGATGGGGAGGTCGTCGTGGATGAGGGACATGGTGTGGATCATCTCGACGGCAACGGCAGCGGGCATCGCGCAGGCGTCCCGGCCGCCAGAAACCTCGCAGGCGGCCAGGCAAAGGACGGGGCGGATGCGCTTGCCGCCGGCGAGGAGGGAGTAGCGCATCGCCTCGTAGAACCGCTCCGGGTGCACGAGCGGCACGGCCTCGTCAAGGGCGCTGTTGACGGCCGCCGCCTTCCGGAGCATGTAGCCCTCGAAATCGAAAGCCTCGGCCTCCGCCGGTGCCGGTTCCGCCGCGGGGGACGGGCAGGTGTCAACCTCCATCACGCAGGGCGGTCGCGGGAGGCGGCGTTGGGCGGAGGCGAACGTGGCGGGTCGCGTCCTTAGGGCCGCAGTCGCCGTCCGCAAAGGGGGAGGAAGGCAGAAGGCGGTGGAGGAGTAGGATGAGCGGGAGGAGATGTGGGTCCTCGGGTCCACAGCGGTGCCGCAGATACAAGGGGCAAGCGATGCCATCAGTTGTATATATAGACTTACAAGACAAAACTCTCTCTCTCTCTCTCTCCTCTCTCACTCTTTCTCCTTTTAGCCTCCTTTCTTCTCGTATGAGAATGAAGAGGAAGTGGAGTAGAACGAGGAGAGGATCTCTCTCTCTCTCTCTCTCTCTCTCCCCTTCAGCCTCCCCCTTCTCGTATGAGAATGACGAGGAACATGTATCTATGTATACATATATAGAGGGGACGAGGAGGATGGGAGGGAAGAGAGGAGATGTTAATGTTGGAGAAGCGAAGATTTTGGTTCGCTTACCGAGTACATGGGGGAAAAACAAAGGAGCCAATGAATGGGGAAGAAGACCAGCCTGGGGGGTAATGGACAATTATGGTTGGTGATTAGATCAGAAGGGATATGGTGATCCCAGCAGCAGCTGCATCTGTTGCTGTATCTTCTTGCGGACCTACTGATGCTAGCGTGTAAGAAGCAAAGTCGCCAACGAACAGATGGAGGACGGCGGTGTGGGATCCGATCAACCCGCGAATTCGGGGAGAGGGTATCGGTCTTGTGCTGTCATTGAGATGCGTGCGGAAACTTGATCGTTACATGTTAAGATTAGGACGTGGAGCGATCTTCCGTCGTTTGGGTCAATTCATTATTGCCAATGAATGAAGCCTCTGCTCTTACAAAGTGTCATCAGATAAGTCATCCTAATAACTCATAAATGAAATCCAAAAGAATCATCCTAATTCATCATGATAAGTCATCCTAATAACTCATAAAATCCTATTTCTTTTGTTGCCATCGTTTCATTGGCAAAAGGGCTATTTCTTCATAGATCATAGCATGTTAAAATATGTTGCTAAAGAACACCTTGATCATGAGGAAAAACTGTGGTTGACTCTACTAAACTAGCTTAAATTAAATTTGGATACCAATCAATCGAATATCAAAATAATTTGAATAGAAAAGTAAGTAGTAAGTTGGATCTGAATTCAAACACTACGATTGCTAGTCAGATTGGATATCATATTTGTTGTCACTTTAATATTAAAAATAATTATTTACCAAATTCAAAATAATAGACACTTTTTCATTGTTACTCCTATCCGTATCTTTGTTCAAATTACATATCATTATTTTTTTTTTCTTTTCAATAAACTAAATTCATTTATAAGTAATAACTACTGGCTTTCGATGTATGAACAATATCGGCTAACCAAGCCACATTAGCATAACATTTAAAAGAAATATTCATTTTTTTAAGCTTTGGATGTATGAACAATATCGACTATCACTATAGAATTCTTTAGACATGTTCTTATTATAGACTCACAGAACTCATTATGAACTTTTGAACTCTTATCATATCCTTTTTTTTTATCATTTATGAATAAATACTAACTCAATATACTCCTAATATAAATTTTACATAAAATATTCAAACGAAAATTAAATATTAAAGCCATTTTGGAGCATGAGAGAATTCGACTCCCTATGTGAACATCTTGATTAATAATTTGTATCTCACTTTACTCAAAACATACTTCTTTCTAATTTTAAACATGATAAGATTTAAAAAAATAAATTAAGGTGAGTCAGTGTTATCATCTACGATCAAGAATGACACTAATAATTCATAATGCAATGATAGAGAATTAGATAGTGAAAAAATAAACAAGTATTTGACGATGGACAATACGATGATCATCAC
The DNA here is from genome assembly GCF_036884655.1 of Musa acuminata AAA Group. NCBI lineage: Eukaryota > Viridiplantae > Streptophyta > Magnoliopsida > Zingiberales > Musaceae > Musa > Musa acuminata. Next base: position 37,217,237 of record NC_088332.1, on the reverse strand, counting down.
CTAACAAGCAAGTCTTACGAAAGATTGAAGTTGAAGTGAATAGCGATACTTCATAACATATATAATGACGGATCAGAATACATTAAAATGCTTCTGTAATCATTGACTTATGGCTATTTGTTGTATTAGTTGTTATTTCAATCTGGTTGGCACCCTGATGGAGCAGTTGAAGTCAGTGTGAACTGTTGAAAGCAACATGATGCCTTCCCCATCTTGTTGACTATCTATCTATTTATTCATAGAGTAAGAAAGCAAGGTAAGAGGTGGAAGCTACAAAATTTCTATCCCAAGAAAAGGGAGGAGGGTGGTTCTAACAATGTAAGCTAGGCTGTGGGGTAGGTAGGTATTCAGTAATTATTTCTGGAAATGTGAAGCCCGTCAACACCTTAATAAAATTGGCAGGATGAAAGACATTTTCACAAAAATTCTGCATCCACCAAGGAGCATCAAAATGGCAGGATAGGCATAAAGAGTCAGTCTGGATCCAAATGTTATGATAGCCTCCGGCGGCGATAATGTTCCCTGAGGTAGACTGGAAGACACAGCCAGTTTCTACAATATCAGACATTCCAAGGTTAGGTCAAAATTGAAAGGAAGTGTATTTGGTAGAATACACTGCTCTCGTTTGACCAAATCTTAGATGATGTGAACAAGATAATATCTGGGATATGGATTCTGCTCTCGTTTGACCAAATCTGATGTCTGCAATCCAAACTAAGACTACGTTGTTCTAAGTAAACATAGCAGAGTTTTGTATTGAGGTATTGCCTGTTATGGAATCAATTCATAGACTCCTAACGCATGCTTCCATAGTCAATTCTTGCATGTCTGAATTGACTTTTCTGTTGTTAAAATTATTAGTCTCCTGATGTCTTTTCAGATGTTAGATGTGACGAAGCCATGTTGCCAATTCTTGTTTGGTACATCAATCTCCTTAATTTCCATAGCATGCCATGTACACACATTATAAATCATTGCAAGAAGCCAAAGATGAACATTTCAGGAACTCGGGGAAAAAAAAACACACAGGAAAGTTCTTTAAATCCATATGAGCTTTAAATAAAAGACAACAGAAATCTCCAAGTTTTAGTTAACATTTAAAGTATGCAGAATTAAACTTCAGTTATATACTGTAACTTATGGGAGTTACAGCATCTTGAATCAATTGGAGATTAATCATGCAGCTCTGTGAGTCAATATTGGCATCATGGATCAAGTAGGGTGTCCTACAATAATACCAGAAGATAGAACTGCAGGACACAAGTTTCAGATAAGTGTATCAATCTACAACATTGGATCAACCAAAAAAGTTACAAGCTCCAGACCCCCTCAAAAAGTGTAGTGTTTCACTCACGAGGTAGGAATTTAGGTGAAAGCATCCAAGTTGGAAGTGTTCCATGGAAACCTCGGGGAAAAAAAAAACGCTGTCATAGAACTCTTCAAACAAGAGAACATATCAAGAAATAGCTAGTTCGTATAGTATACTAGGAGCACAACTTACACCACACCAAGTTGTGTCCTAAAAGAAACTAACCCATGAATCTTAGAAATTGCAGTTTGCCAGGGACAATATTGCAAGAAGAAGATTGACTAGTACCGTGAACCATCAGGAAAAGGGTCTAGCGCATCTTGCTTCCCGTTCACAAAGAAGTCAACAACAGCTTTCATTCTAGCAAACTTTTCTGGATGGTAATTCACGTGAACGATCACAGGTTTTAACCGGCGTAAATGGGCATCTTTTCTCACGGTCTTAAAGAGAACCTTGCTGTTCATAAAGAGATACATGTCCATGGTCCTCTTGGAAGCATGAAGGCCCTCATACCCTGGATGTGAAGGAAAAAAGAGCTCTTCGTTAAAAACTGCTTGGTCCCATGACTTCTGTCGTGCCAACCGGTCCGCCACACGATCCAAAAGCTCAATAGAGGGAAACGTGGGTCTTATGTAGAAAAATCCAGAGTTATAAACCCAGATCCGCATTGTATGAGCATATCTTGCCCAACCCATCGAAGGCTCATCAAAGACATCATCATAACCATAGGCTGTCATGTTATTGTGACCGTCACTCATTGACTCCACATCAGAATCCCTGTAGAGATGATCGAATGGGTTCTGCAAGTAGATTATATCGACATCTGAAAGAAGAACACTGTACCCAAGCTGTAAAAATTCTCTCAAGATGCGGAATTTCAATCCAGAGACAGCATGATTTCCACCACTCCTTCCAATGCTATCAATACCTTCATCAGGATTTCTTCGATAAACAGGAACTTTGCTTGAGTTGCAAAATCTTTCTATCTCATCATCCAAAGCTACTACTAGATAGTTGGGTATACCCACTCTTTGAATATTCTGGAACCACAACTCCAACATATCCTTGACATTGGAATTTGCTAGTGCAACTATAAGCTCCTTCCTAACAGCTACCTTTTCCAGAATCTTTGCCAACCTAGGGTTCACAGATTCATCAGGAACTACAGTCGGATTTGTTCTCAGGGACTTGACAGTACCAAAAGGGCCAGCTTTACGCCGCTCTCCTAGAGCTACAAACTGGTTCTGAGCCTGATCTTTACCCTGCTCAGCCAATTTAAGTTTTGTCGTCAGCTCCATGACCTGTTTCTTCAAATCTTCATTCTTCTGTGAGAGCGATGCCAACTCAGATTTCAACACGTTTGTCCTCTCAGATGTTTCGCATTTTGCTGAGTTACCCTAGACAAATAAAAGGAAAATAACATAGGTATACAATACAAGTAGTGATCAATCTAAACTGCCCCAACAGGATGACAATAGAATAAATCCTTTGCTCATAGCTTCGTTTGAATTTGGAAAGTCAAAACTTATCTCATTTTGTTGTTTACATGATAAAACTACCAATCTTTGTTTTATAATCTATTGCTTGGAACCACTGGCTCAATCTTAAAATATCTACACAACTGAACTTGGTCATGAAAAGAAAAAAAATGATAGACTACATCAGAGTTTATAATTAGATACTGATGATGGAGAAGAATAGAGCAGATAATCTAAACAGATATACGATAGGAAAATCCAACAAAGTCCAGCAACCCTGTATGATGGATGAAATGCTAAAATGTTAATAAATTCAAGTACAAACACCAGTAATTGTTTGAATAGGTAAAAGAATCAAGCTGTACTTTTCCCAAAATGTGCCTAAAATTTGGCGATTTAAGCTTCAGTTATCAGAAGTACCTATGAGCATCATGTTTGGTTATAGATCTTTCCATTTTCCAAACACAGAAAGGCCTGCAATTTGTGGTCAGGTTGGTGACATGGAAAACAAACACGAAATGAAATCATCAAGTCCCATTGTTGATGTTTGAATTAAAATAATCAAATTCTCATTCCAATGACAGAGCGAAATCAAAATAAGGTTTAAAGCCTGGATCTCACGTCTGACTCTCCCTCAAGAATAAATTGTGATTCCTAGATATAATATTCATTTGACCTTTACATCTTCTTTCTCACTAAAAGAATATTAACTAACGAAGTAAACACTAAGGTGCAACATATAACATAAAAAATAATATTAATGAAATATGAACATAAAAAATTCTATTATTATATTAAAATAAAATAATATGTAACAAAATAAGATTAAAAAATTATATCGCATAAAAATATTTTAAATTAATCAATTATGTTATTTATTAGATCCAACTTTAATCGTGATTCTTATTTTGAAATTCAAGTACAGAAGATGTAAAAGGATCTGATCATTCTGATTCTAGTGTTTCCAATTCCAATTCTAGTGAAATTCAATATCAATCCTGATTTCAGTTCAAATTCCAGTTTCAGCATCGAACCTAACACCTCCTTAAGGCTGTACAAAAATTTGAAGACCTTGGTTACACCATATATTACTGCTAGCTAAATGTTTTCCAGGAACAATAATGAAACTTATAAGTGCCAACCAATCCATCAGGATAGAAGATAATGATGAGAGCATCACCTTCATGTACAAAGGATATACACTGTAACCACAAGTAGACATGAACTCGTCGAGGAATTAGGAAGTTTTAGCTCCTGACTACATATAGTATCACTCCAAAGTGTGCTTTGGGCCACAGGGTCAACATGCACTCTCTGTGCATGTTTCTACCAGATAATCCCCAATGTCTCTCACTTCTCAACCCCATTAAGTCGTACCCTAAATAGACAAGTAAGATGTATAATGACAAGTCTGAGATAAGAAAAATAATTTTGATGATTAAAAATCAGAAATCAAAACTATATTAAATAGCTTGAAAGCATGCTTCGGTCACAAGATTGATCATTATCAAGAAGATCATTTTGAAGTATATAATACGAGTCTCAGATAAAAGAAACAACTTTGTTGCCAAAAAAAATAGTTCCAAAACCAAAACAAAATATAGGAAGATTGATATTTATCAAAAAGATCCTTTTAAACTTCCAAATTCCCACCTGAAGGATAATAACGTCAAAGTTCACTAATACTCTGATGTACTGTACACAACAAAGACTTCTGTGCCTAGCTTCAGAGAAAACTAAAAAAAGAAAAAAAAAAATTGGCCTAATCACACATTGTAAACAAACAATAGAAAACTAACAAGATACCCCTCTCAGTAATATCTAGATGCGGAAAAAAGAAAGTAGAAGCATAATTTGAGCCAAAGAATACCAAAATCTCTTCTTCCCTCTTTAAAAATAAAAAGAAAACCAAATCAAATGTAGCACATTAAAAAAATCATTCAGATTTGTGAGTGGTTCCTTGTGATCCACATAGAACAAAGTAGTAAATAAATTATGTCGACGCGGCTCGCTTTCTTGCCAATATTGCAAAATCTTCAACTTTCTTTTGCGACCGTTCTCAGGATCTCATCTCTTAAGTTGGTTTCTTGTCAAAGATCTATCTTTACACTGGAAACCCGACATAACAAACGAGAGAGGGTCGAATCGCCATACCAGACTCCAATCAGCGGCCGAATCCTGGCCGTGGGAAGGCAAGGTCGAGAAAGAACGAAAGAGGCCGTCCGGGTAGAGGAAGGCGCAGACGCAACCAAGGAGGACGCCGACGGCGACGGCCATGGCGATTCGGGATCCGCGAGAGGGCGATCCATTGGATCGCGCCAGGAGGCCATCACGCCGCCCCGCCATCCTCTATGAAACCGCCGATCTGGAGAAGCAGAGTAAGCGTAGGACAGGACGAGGGCGAGATAAAGAGTCAGAAAAAGGAGATGCATTTATTTATGTTGTAGTAATGAGGCGTTACGGTGGAAGAGAAATGGAGAAGAAAAACAGTAAAGAAAAAAAAAGAGTAAAAGTAAAAAAATGTGGAATGACAGAGACAAGCAATTAACATTCTAAAAATCTAAATTATGTATTATTAAGTATTTTATATATATAAAAGTTTAGGTTGCTCAAAAAGATTAAAAAATATATTCATAAAAGGATTAAATGAAAGATAAACATTTGATATAATATGGATATGTCCTAATGAGGGAAGACATTTGATGTTACAATAAAAATACATCAAATTAATGATATGAGGGAAGACAGACAGACATCTAGAAAACTTTATCAGAAAATATAAATAAATTAAATACTGGTAACTTAAATAATAAATGATTTTTAATGGAACTCAATAACAACAAGATATTTATGTAGTCAATTCCATGTATTATTATTATTATTATTATTATTATTATTATTATTATTATTATTATTATTATTATTATTATTAAAGTTACATAGTGTTGTTGGAGAAAAAACATAAAAAAGGCATTTGTAGTGAGTACATTTGAATAATAAATACTCTGTGGAAAAGAAGCTTTGTTTATGATTTCACCAAAATTACAGCTTAATTTGATGATTTATTTCCTTTCTAGTAAAAGAAAAAGTATATCAACAAAATCAATTTAGAGTTTGATAATTTCTTTGCTTTTACTTTAAACAATGATGAATGTGTTAAGACTTTTTGGTAGTTAGCTTATTGTTGCGTAAGGATAGGGTTTCAGTTTCAGTCAAATGTAAGAAAGAATTATAGGTAGCATAATGTAATGAAAAGAAAAGATAATCAAATGGTCATGTAAAATATAATTATCACAAAAAGAAGAGTAGAATCTGTAATAAAAATTTTAGATAAGATTTAAACTAATTAAAACTAGGGTTAAAGGTTTATAAGCATGGGGGAGGATAGAGAGCAACTTTCAATACAACTGTATCGATGGTATCGAAGCTCAGATAATTTAATTTTAGTTAATAATATGAGAAATTTAACATGTAAATATTTGAATGATATTATTTGAATGATATTATTCATATATTTTATATTTTAGTATTATTACTAAAAATTATTAAGTGTGACAGGTTGGATTATGAAGTGTGAGAAGACGATACCACTCCCACTATACCTTCATAATAGATAGTAAATCAAGAAAAGAAATTAGAGTAAGGTCATGTAACAGCACTATGAACCTTGGTAATAATTTCTTGCTATTCTCTCTCAGGAGATGATAAGAAATGTCGTGTTCATAGCCTTCAATTTTTCTGATTGTACTTTACCTGTGGTTTTCTAATATATATATATATATATATATATATATATATATATATATATATATTTCTCGGAGATCAACAAATATATGAGATTGTCTCCGACAAGGTTGGTGAAGGAGACTTGTTATCCTCTTCTCTTGCTTCTTTGCTAGTGTTGCTACTTCTCATACTTCTTTCCAGACTGATTTGCTTGCCAAAACCTAAACGAACTCCAACTAGCTGAAAGAAACCTCAATATAGAGACACCGTATATAGAACATATGGCTATTTCTAAAACAAGTAGGACTGAGACTTCAATAGTCTTGTTGTCCTCTTGTTCGTATGGGATAATATCTGGTGGAGTCATCTCAAGCTATTTCTATTTCAAATGAATAGTAAGGTTTACATGTTCCTATTTATTGATTACATGATCAGAACTTTTTTTTGTCAAGATGTTAATCATACTCAATCAAAGATGGGGGTGTGAAATTAACGTTGTAAATAAAGAGAATAAAACTAAGTAATAAGTAAAAAAGGTAAATAAAATAGATAAAATAATTTATAGTGGATCAATTTTCTTGACGTAGTTCTACTCTTGATTCCTCTTTCTTTGAGGTTATTGGCTTTCACTATTAATTTTCTTTTTAACATGCAAAGATCGACTATCTTATTACAACTTTTTTCTTTTTAAAACTTAGGAGATAACCTTCATACTTTATTTTTATAAGAGATCTTTCACCTCCTATAACTTAAAATTTTAACCAAATTCAAGATAATAAAGTGACTCAAACTATACTCAAAATAAGAGTTTACAATACTTCACTGGCTCATGAATAGATACTCCATCAACTAAGCCTAATTGATATATTTATATACCCAAAAGACTTCAAGAATAAAGCTAAAAATTTAAATCTACAAAGTTTCGGGATACGAGCAGTATTATCGTCGGTACTTGATGATGCTACTATCATAACTATACTATAAATTTCGACTCTAACTGTACTACCACCAACCTATGTGGTACTATCGTCGGCCTAGATAGTACCATCATGACATAGGTAGTGTCATCATCAAAAAGATTGATAAAGCACAAACAATACTTGTCGGTTGACTCAAGCGATATTACTACTGTTAGGGTTGATGGTACCATCATCAAAGTCTAGTTTCATCCACTAGTTTTGCTTTTTAATAGGCCTAATATAGTCTGATTCAAGCCCAATGACTTTCTTTATAAGTTGGTATTTTTCGATCCAATATGACTCATAATGACCTCGATCAAGATTTTGACAAATCAATCACATATTTGATATATTTACAAAGCTTATAGTATATTGTACGTTATTCCGACATGTCATTAAATCTTCTGATAGTTCATTTGAACCTTCGACATATCATTTCTTTTCCTTTAGCATATCATTTATTTCATCAATATGTCGATTTTCTCATGACATTCAATCTTCCAACGTAATATTTGATCCATTCGGTATTCCTTTGGCTTGATGTTCAATTTTTGACATGATAATTTTTTGATATACCATTCAACTCTCTTACCTAACAATTGGCCCTTCAGTGGTCCGTGTTTGTGATCAAAATATTTTCTATGTCACTAATCTTAAAAGTATATTAGTCCAATAAAATTATCAATTAGATTCATTATCAAAATTCAGGATTCAACAATTTCACCCCTTTTTATAATATCAACAAATTGATAACGAGGTTTTAATAAAACTTAACTGTCTATTTGTCATTTAAAAAGTTACGATAAACTTGAACTCAAATTATCATATATACTTTTAAATACTTATACTAAATTCATGTTCAAACAAATTTGATCTTGTCAATATTATGATTCAATCATTCAAACCCAAAAATTAATATTCAATCAAGTTACAAATTTTAAGTTATAATCATAATCATTTTAAGTTTCAAATTTCAACCATTGTTTTTGTTCATGCATGAGTCACCACTTATCCCTCTTTATTAACGACAAAAAGCATGAGTCATCATGGTATATAAAGGATTTCAATATTATGAATACTGAAAGGTATGATAGGTCTTAATAAGACTCCTTATCTGTGTGTTATCTTCAAAATATGATGAACTTTCTTTTAACGGCTCAATTCTTACTTAAACTTAAGCACAAGCACAACAGCATAATACTTTGATCTTGACTTAACAATTTCATCTGACATAACGTGAAAGCATTTGCATGTCTTCCAATGTTTCAAGCATGATGTCTGAATCTTTAGCACGAAATTTGTTCTTCTACGCATCGATCAATTCTCAGGTTCAACGTTTGCCTCTTTGGTGATCATCCAAGTTTATAATCGAAATATTTCTTATGTTATTTAACTCAAAAATATATTAATCTAATAAGTTAATCAATTAATTTTATTATTAAACCATGAGATTTAGCAATTAGACAGTGCTCTGGATCTACGTTGCAGTTAAATGGTAAAGGACACTATTACATTCCACTGGCATGGTCCATCAGAGCAGGTTGGATATCTCTCAAAGAACATTGAATATCTCTCAAAGGAGCATGATGAACTCCACAACCCATATTTAACTTCCACAACCCAAAACCAAATGCTATCAGTGTTAGAGAGATAAGCTATGATATTTACTCGTAAAGAAAGATATAGTAAGCAAATAAACCATGTTTTTGAGTTTATTTACCTCAAAAATAAACTCACTGGTTCGTGCTGGAAGAAAAGTCAGAAACCCGAGGATGAATTGACCTCCGAATGACATGAATATTGAAGAGAAGTAGATGCTTAGTTTATATGTGGCCCTTCATCAACGAGCATGGAGCTCCTTTGTCTTCTTCCATGTTGGCTTGGATATCTCTCAAAGGAGCATGATGCACTCAACTGGCATGGATATATCTCAAAGGAGCATGATGAACTCAACTGGCTTGGATATCTCTCAAAGGATCATGATGAACTCAACACATCATGGCATCTACATAATATCTTGCACAACTTGGTTTTCTTAATTCAAAAGTTTATTATTATCCCTGTGGTCGATAATTGTGATTTTTCTCTACTTAGTAGTAAGCTTGATATTTCATTTTAATTTTCTAATTTATGTTGAAAAAAGTTCATATTGAGACGGATGATGCGATAACTACTGACGTCCTATATAAGAATAAAGAGTCTTCTTGGCATCTCATTAATATTGCTATTAGATGTATTTTTGTTCTCTTCGATTCTTTTGAGGAGATTCGGTTTTCCTTTTTCTTTTTTTTTCTTTTTTTTTTGTGGATAAGAATAAAGTTTGCTTGCTCAATCAAATCTTTTTTTCTTTTATCTTGGGTGCTGATTTGTCTAATACCGACTGTACGAGACTTCTTGCCTAATAGCAATTTTATTTTTTTGAGATAAATATGCATGATGGAGAACATCGGATGAAATTTGATATGAACAAGTAGTCAACAACTGTAGGATAATATGACTAGAAAAATAAGCAATCAGAATTCTATCATTTTTCTAGCAAACAAAATGATTCTCATCAAACTAAAGAAGAATTTTGCCATATTTCATCCGCATTCAACAAAAGGTCTTTAATCCATGGATATACGAATCGGCACAAATTCATCGATGTCCAAACTAGGTCATGGATTGGGACAGTTCAAACATGCTTTAATATGGTCTTTTTGTGGTTCAAAACAAATTTTTTGGTTTAGTCTATGTGAAATAGAAATGTTGATACGATATATTCGCCCACGTAACAGTCACATCAGCACCAATAAACAAGGTCAAAGATGACCTTGTATGCTACATCAACCTGGCATTTTGGACTTGGATAGGACGATCGCCTGCTCCCGTGTTGTCCAACGCCATACGAGATGGCGCCCGCATAGCATAGAGCCGCTCCGAAAAACTCAAAATGAAGCCATGCGCACGTAGATCCGTACAAATCGATTGACGCTTGCATAGGAGGTACAAGCCGACCGCACGAGGAGTTAACCGTCATTAACAAATCACGTACGATCGATCTTCGTTTGTAAGTATAAAAGCTAACCCCTGACCAAGAGGGGGGAGCAAAAAGACTTCAACTGCACTTAATCCCACTCAACACTGACTTGACATTCTGAAGGGTCAAGTCAGAAAACTCTCCTTCCGACTCTGGCCTTTGTGTAGGAACACGATGAAGAAGCAATAGCCCGCCAAGGGAGAAACCACACTAAGTGACGGAGCTTCGACCCGACGTCGACCTGTTCAACTCAAGCCTCCGTGTGGGCGACTGTGCGCACTCGGGATCATACTAAACTATGCTGACACGTCGGTCACGGCATAAGGTTCTCCGACATAACATAATTTTATAGTGATAAAATTCTTTTATATATATATATATATATATATATATATGTTAAAGAATAATTGATCAAGTTTCAAGAATAATTGGTCAAACAACGTGACTAATAGTCAACCATTCAAGTTATTTCTATCATAAGAAATGTTTTTGTTTCTTGAGCAGATAGTGGTTGTACCAAAAGATTAAAACAAATCGGATTTGTGGCCACGTGCTAACATAACTACAAAATGATGTCGTGCGATTGTTTGTTCCCATTACATCGATAAAACATTACCAAGGATTACTATGTCCGTTCATTGAATATAAACCTTCTTACAAGACCACTCGTTAGTCCAAAGGTTAGAAAAACCCAAGCCAAGAAAACCAAGGCACAATACACATAAATTATATCAAATATTATAAATAATTTTCTTTCTTTTTTATGACCTTGAGGCTTGAATAGGGTGGGTGGGTAGCAAGAGTTTGTCTGAGGTCCAAGAAACCTCAAGTCATTAGTAGTAAAATTAATTAGAGGTCAGCACTAATCCCTTGATAGGACTTAGTATTAGACTAATCATTATAATGGATGCAAGATTTGTTTTAGCTGACGTCACACCAAATAATAATAATAATAATAACAACAACAACAATAATAATAAATATTGTATTTTTCTTCTCTCTCCCGTAAGGCTTTGCGTTTGCTTACTTCGACTTATCTCCCTGCGATCTCCCTTTCGTTGACTCGATTGGCTGCCTTCGCGGAAGCTGCGATTAGTCTTTGAGGGAGAAGAACGAATTGCTCCCCGACAGGCTTCGGTTGCTATTTCTTCTGCTTTCCGATAGCATCCCCATTCTTCCTCTCTCTCTCTCTCTCTCTCTCGTTCCCTTTCTGACCTCTTTGCTACTTGGACTCGCCCCTCTGTGTTTCCTCCTCTAACCGATCTGATCCCTTCCGGGCTTCACAAAATTTCAATCTTTTCTGATTTAAGCCAATTAAAAGGCACCCAGCTTGTTCATTTCTCTTCTTGATCGTTCTGTTGTTGGGTGACTCGGAGAAAGTGAGATTTTGCCATCCGATTCGTCTTTTTTCTGTAATATTTTCCTTTTATTCTGCCAAAATTTTGGATTTTTACTAGCATCTTAGGTGATTTCATCCATAAAAACCCCCCTTTTTTTAGCTCATCCGAAATGGGTGGCCGGTTCAGCCGGAGGCCCACCATGGTGGCTGCCCGCCAGGATAGCGGCAGCGGTGGCGGCGGCGCCCCCTCCGACGTTGGCCAGAACGGTATTCCGTACACGGCGGAGCTGAGCTACTACGAGGCGGCGTGCCGTGATGACCCTGACCTCCGGTCCTTCGATGCCACGCTACAGCGGCGCACTAGTCACGCCATCTCCACCCTCGCCCTCGGTGTCGAGCTCCGCTCCCTCTCCTTCAACACCCTCAGTGAGGTCACCGGCTGCCTCCTCGACACGGACAAGGAAGTGGTCGATGTCATCCTGGAGTCCAAGAAGGACATCTGGAAGAACTCCGAGCTCTTCGACCTCGCCAACGACTACTTCGAGTGCAGCATCCAGACCCTCGACTACTGTACCGAGCTCGAGAAGTGCCTCAAGAGAGCTCGCGATAGCCATTTGATAATTCACTTCGCTCTCCAGCACTTCGAGAATGAGAACAAGGACAAGGGCGAGATGGAGATCGAAGATGGGAAAAGGAAGTACGCGATGACATTAGAGAAACTGAGACATTTTAAGGCTGCCGGAAATCCATTCACCGAAGAATTCTCTCAGGTGTTCCAATCTGTTTACAGGCAGCAGCAGCTAATGCTGGAGAAGCTGCTGCTGAGAAAGAAGAAGCTCGACAAGAAGCTGAGATCCATCAATGCATGGAGGAAGGTGTCGAACATAATCTTTGTGTCTGCTCTCGCAGCTGTCGTTATATGCTCTGTTGTAGCGGCTGCTGTAGCTGCGCCGCCCGTTGCAGCTGCCTTGGCTGCTGCATGCACCATTCCGATCGGTTCGGCTGGAAAGTGGATCAACTCACTGTTAAAGAACTACCAGAATGCTTTGGGAGAAGAGAGGGACCTTCTTTCTTCAATGCAATTTGGCACCTGCATTGCTCTGAAAGATTTGGATACCATAAGGGTGATGGTTGATAATCTGGAAATTCATTTCAATTCGCTGTCGGAAGATGCAGATTTTGCCCTCAAGGATGTGGAGGCAATGAAGTTTGCAATCTGGGAAATTAAGAGGAAGTTGGAGCAGTTTACTACGAGCATCGAGAATTTGGGAGTGCAAGTTGATCGGTGCAGCAGGGATATTAGGAAAACCAGGACAGTGGTTTTGCAAAGGATCATGAAGCACCCAATTGAGTGAGGAAAACAAAAAAAAAACAACTTGGTAAGGCACAATAACTGCTTTAATTTTCTTCACTCGTTTACTTGGCCTGTTTGATTGATTGTAGAAATTTGATATCTTCCTCGATCATTACAATCTGCAGCCATAAACATGTTGAACTAATGTATCTTCTTATGATGACATGAAGGGGTAAGGGGGAGATAGGATTTCTGTGTCATGCCCACTGTCCACTTATTTTAGCTTTATTTGGAACTCTACAAAGGATTTCATTCTTGCCATGAAAAGAATTGATTTTACAGTAGGGTGTATTAAACATTTTAACCCAAATTATATTGAGTTGCTGTCTACCTTATATTGAGACTTTAAATTCAATCAAAATCTTGAAAGCTCTCAGATTTCACCCGATCCAATCTACGCTACTTCATAATTTGGGGGGCCATCCTCAATGTCGAGACTTCAATTTCCTTCATTGACATCAGCATGAGTTTAAACTCTAGATGCAACTGGAAAGTCTACTTGATTTGTTGCAATATATATGCATGGTTTCCATGCAGAATGTAGTTGTTATGTATGCTATTGCAATTGCATAAGCAACTCCTTTTACGATCTTGCTTGATAGCTCAGTAATTGAGGACCCTACTGCCTTGCTATATGAGACTTGAAGAAAACTTGGAATTTGCATCCAAGGTTTTCTCTTTGGTAAATTATCAATCTCAATTGATGACTAATGAGACTCCTCTTTCTCAGTAAATCAAGGTCTGTGACAAAGGAACATGGGTCTGAGTAAAAATATATTTGTCTAGTCAATAGATCATTTGCCTAATGATCCTCACTACATAATTAAAACCTTAATTTAAACTAACTCTGGGTTTTCATTCAGTATGGCATTCCCCTACAACTAGAGACTTTACAAACAGTCAAAGACTAGTTCTTAGAGGCCTTTGTCTTTGTCCAGAGCTTGATGTCTGTCTACAATTACAGAACATGCTGTTGTAGAGAACTCGTGTGTCTGTGTGTGTATATATATTTCAAAATACAAATGCATTATGTCCAACTTCTAAGATCACCACATCATATTCTTCTGATTTGTGGCTTCGCAGTGGTAGATGCCGTTACTGATCAGGTAAAACTAAACCGTTAATTAATTTTCTTATATTGTTTAATTCATTGTGTGCTTGCTTAATAATATGAGAAAATCTCCATTGCAGTGATGGCATTCACTTCTAATGCAAAAGGAGCAAGATAGTGGTTAGAAGAGATTGTTAAGGTGATAAGAGATTGTTGCTGACAGAGTTAGGGAAGGAGTCATCTTACGACATTGTTGCTGCCGATGAATGTCTATGATCGATCTTCTTTTCACCAGGAAATCCGGTGGGACTAAAAAGACCACAAACCTTATCGACAACGAAGGCATCCATCCAGCATAACATCCGAGTGATAGAAGGTCTAAATTTAGGATCTCAGCAGCTCGATCGATGCGACATGAGATTAAATGTGTTTATCACCTTGTAAAATAACAAAGCAGCATAGTCTGAACTACAATAAAAATAGTACCCAAATGCCAAAGACAATATATTCAAATAGGATTTTTCCAATCAATTATTTTACATCTTAGGATGACCCTAAGTTCTTATCAGTAACTAATTTGTTGTGATTTATAATAGAAAAACAGAAGTGAGCAAGGAAAAAGAGATTAATAGATATAACTTGGAGAGATCGAGAGAGAGAGGGAAGAGTTACTTTGGGGTTCGGCATCTATGATTTAGAGGAGAAGCTTAAGCGACTTGGTAACAATCCTTCACACATTTTAGGGAAGGCTGTAATGGTTCCTCCTGCTGTCTATCATGCATGGGTGGTTGAAAGAAACACCAGTCTTCTATGAAAAGAGAGAATTTGGTCGTATGATCTTTGGGATCAAGATCAATAAATTTGCATATAAATATACACATACTAATGTTTTGTTTTATGATGATGATAAGCACTTGGCTTTCCACTCGATCTTTTGTATTATATAAAGGTATATCTTGAGATTTAGTGTTCGAATATCAAATTTCATGTGGAAGTATATGTTCTTTTTATACCTTTATATAATGCAAACATAATATTGTTAGACGATACGCATGTGTTAGGCGAGCGATACACATCCTACCTTCTTATGTCGATTAGAAATACATATAATAGAGAGAACATAAATGGATATGAAAATGAAAAGAAAAAAAATGATACAAATAATAAATAGCTTCTCACAATGTTGTTTGAATAGTCCCAATCAATCATCAAAACAAAGAGTATGAAACCGCTTAGTGTGCAGAGCTACTTATAGAAAAAGGTTGCTAAGATGTAAAAGCATATTGTTCGAATAGTCTCAATCAATCATCAAAACAACGATAATGAAACCACTAGTGTAAGATTGCTACGATTAGTAAGTATAATCAATAAAAGTGAATCATAAACTTTAATTTTCTTGTGGTACGAGTGAACTAATCATTTAGTAATATAGCATCAAATTACTAAATGTGTGACAAATAGGTTGGATCTCTTTCATCTACAGTGAATCTGATTTCTCACTCTTTCTCATGTACTCATGATGACATCAATAGAAATGAAGAATTTAATCATCTATGGATTGGAAAGAAGAAATAAATAAAGATGGATGGAAATACAAGTTATGTTGTAAACATCAATCAATATTTCACTATCTAAACTTAAAAGCTTTAAATATTAAGTCGGTGGAAAAATTCAATTAACTACATGCCACATAGTACACGACATTAAACATCAATAAATACCAATTAAAAACCAACAGTCATTTCCATAAACGACACTAATTGTCACTGCCAGTGATCAGAACAAGGAGAGCTACTTAAGAGGAGAGATTATGAGCTGGAGGAGGAGGAGGAGCTCCACAGAGGCTGCTGGGCCTACACAACTTAGCTGGATGCAAGATTGCATGAGAACGAACTCATCAGATGCACAAAGCTTCTTCATGAGAATTACTTCAGGTTGTAGTCGCTGGGAACACCTAGGCTGAGGGGATTACAGTCATTAATTTATGCCTTGTTTGAGCTGTTCATGGTTGATCTTTTTGGTTCATTGAGTTGGTGTTGGGTTAAGAGCCGATGTTGTAGTCATGTCCCAGTCGAAATTATTTTTTGAAGAGAAAAAGAGAGACAGCATATAATAATAACACTAAGAAATAGAAAGGATGCCGTCTTCCGAGCTTCATACTTTCGTCCAACACGAGAGGCAGAATCCTCTCCCTCCTGCACCTGGAAATGGAACTGGAGAGCGGTGAACATTCCTTGATGTTCCTTATGGGGTTTGTCTTCTTCATATGCACAATGGGTAGATTAAAGCAATGGACTTGAAAGCTCCTTTAGTTATTGTCTGCATGGCACATGACCCGAGGACGGTAGCAAAGGAGACAGCCTTGGAGTCGGACATGCCCAAAGCATTTAGGAGGAGCAGAGCTCCATTGAGGTAAGGGATAATGAAGCATGTTTTATTTACTGAGATGATTCATGTCATCACACCCATCTTTTTCTCCAGAACACCTGAACTTTAGACACATCGAGACTCTCTAAGACCAGGTTACTGTTGCATAAGACCAGTGTCATCCCCCTCCACAAGAACATGTCAGGATGATTATATCATCATCTTTGATCCAACACTGCTGGCAGCCCCAGGAGTAGAAATCTTCCAGAGCTAAAAAAGATGCAAGTCACTGACATCCATGAGATACAGAGAGTGTTTTGTGCCAACCTGGTTCTGAAAGTGACCATGCATCGGGCTTCTTTGCCTGCATATTTCTCAAGGTGTTGTGTTCATCTCCACAACATGTGATGCTGGAGATCGGTCGGTCACTGCTGACATAAACTTAAGTAGCAGTTTCACCACTTTATTAAGCTTGGAAACACAAACATGCATCAGCTGGAGAGGTTGGACAGCTGTGGATTCTCCATGGAGCCTCATCCATTTAAATGCAGGTCCCATGACAGTAAGAGACTGTGGGTAGGTGGGAAAGGAGGAAACAAAGCCTGGGAGCTCATTCCAAGACCGTGAGTGTGGAC